>NC_143063.1:23730357-24050000 GCF_052426305.1 Pelodiscus sinensis | reverse complement strand
TTTTGATAGCAGTGATCTTTGCAGACAGAATATTTTCTTCATTTTAATTTATTCAGCTAGTTCAGTTCAATAATGACTTCATTCCAAGTTAAGAAATCAACTGAGAGCTGAAAAAGCAGGAAAGTTTTTCTCTCTGCTATGCATAAAGACCATGTATGAGAGGATAAGATCTATTAGCTCTAAAATTTTGAAGAACCTGGTGACCAGAAAATAATCAATTCACTAATTACAGTTAAGGCTTCATTTCTTTTAATTTAATTTTAAATTTAAAACATGCTTTAGTAAACTTTTTGATAACTTTTTTCTTGTGTATCAAACATATTTAAGGTAGTTTAGATTGATAAAATATTTAAAATGCTGGGTTTGTGCATTTTTAATTTTATTTGAATTTCAATGCAAATGTTTACTGCCACACATTCTTAAAATAAGTAGTCTAGTAAGAAGAAATGTATCATTCACCATTTTGTAACATAATAAAAATGTAAAAATCAAAAATCTGAGTGCATGTTTGTTATACAATTGCTTAAATAAACATGTATAGCTATAGTGCAGGGATGGGCAATAAAAAACAGCAGTCTGCAGAGTTAGTCCCTGGTGGGCTGCTGATGCTATGTTTACGTGCGCCTCTGCAGGTATCGGAGGAACACAGCTCTTGTGGGCCAAAATCATTGTTCACAGCCAATGGGAACAGCGGGAAGCATTGTGAACCCAGGACAATGCAAAACAAGTGCAAACCATGATTAAAATCAATTATTTAGATCAAGGGGTTTCTTGCTTACTGTTTAAAATCATGATTACGATCAGTAATTTAAATCTTTTTAATATAACTCCAATCTTTACCCTGAGTTGATGAGAAATGACTGTCAGTGTAATAAAAGTCACAGAGTTCCAGGCAGAAGGGATCACCAAAGCATCTAGTCTGACCTCTCGTGTATCACAGGCTTCCAATACTCAGCACCTGCACACTAAATCTAAAAACCAGGAAAATGACAATAAGGAGAAACCCTTAAATGCTAAATATTCTGGCTTGTCTGGAGCTATTCCTTTTAAAGCAGACCCATTGTATTGAATAAAGTTCAAGTACTGGGGTGATGTACAGGCTACGGCAGCAGAGGGGAGGTTCGAGCAGCTCCTGGCAAAATGAGAAGTGATACACGTTTAAAGTAAAGGCTCGTGTGAGGTGCACGCTGATTGCACACAACATTGTGGGCTCCCTCTGCTTCTTTACATTACTTTTGCTGGCAATTTAATTTGCCTCTAATAATGGATCACTTTGTGTTGAAAAGGAACAATAAGGAGAATCAAGTGTGATGTCTTTAATCTTATTCCTGGAGTCCTGTTTAATGTTCATGCCGGATTTCAATCTTGTGTCCCACTTGGGTGAAGGAGGGGCACTCATGCGGACCACTCACTAGCCTTGGTTGCCCATTGTTGGAGCATAAAAGCTCCCTTAGTTCCTTTTATGCCTACTGTGGTTTAAATCACCAGTCAAAATTCAGTACACAAACTTCACGAAAACAAAATGAAAATGGCCATGTCAGGTTTAAATCCACCCAGAAATCAAATTAAAATGAATCAATAACAGATGGCTCTAAAATGTGCCAGCCATCTTGCATTAGCCACTTTCATAGCACACAGATGCATACTTATTCACCTCAGCTTGCTCTAGGACGCTCTGGGACTCCAGTCAAGAAATACCAGGAATGTGCCTTTTATGAACTCTAATAATACTGAACATTTTAACTAAAAATATAATTAAAATTTGTGAAAACTAAAATTCATATTATATAAATGAAGGCTTTCTATCAATACTGTCCTATGAATCACTAAACTTAAAATGCTATGTCTCCCACAGCAATAAGCTGCTTTTCTCTTAAATTATTCTATATATTAAGTATTTATGCTATTCCTGGCAGGAGGGATCTGTGTTTACAATATACACTACTTTAAGGCTTGTTAATAGTCTTAATTATAGAGTCTGCTTTCCTCTCATAAAAAAGGCAGACTTAATTATAGGGCCAGATTGTGAAAAGTGATATAACTACCTCTCTGTTTTTTCCCATACATGTTTTTTTTAACCATGCTGCTTATTTCACTTATAAATAGATACTGTCAGCTCTGTGCATAAGTAATTAATCTTTTGCTTAAGTGTAAAACAGTTTTGGACATTTAAAAATCTCAATGTATTCCATTTCAATATATTATGATATGCCCCTATTTTGTAAAATCTTTCAAGCAATGTACAGTTCAAATGTTACTTGATCATTGTTGTATTAATTGTATTAATCTTAAAAAATTAAGGAACTCTGAAAAACAAAAAACCTAAGCTATGGTGCTTTATCATCTGTTCACAGAAATAACTTGGAAACAAATCATCACACAGACAGCAAAGCCATGGAGAAAATTCATTAATAGATCATATTTTATATAATTTGAAAAAGGGCATTAGCAGAGTGAGTCTTTCCCATACACTGCTATATTGACCTGTAGATAAATATTACAAAAGGTTTATACACAGCTCCTGGCTACTGCTTACATTTGGGGAGTCTGCTTTCCTCTCATAAAAAGGGAAAAAGCTGAGCTTGATTCTTTTCTTTTGTCAATAAAATAGGGGTTTAAAATAGGGGAGAGGGAGGGAGGCACATGCCCATCACTACAATGTGTATTATGTTCTTGGTCTTGTACTGAGGGAAATAGAATAATCTTTACATCAAACATTTTGTTGTTTGGGTATAAAATGGACTGCTGAGGGGGCAATTCAACTCTCCCAGACCCAAACAATTGCAATGCTTATTCTGTGTTACTAATAATTGTAAACTGTTCTTTGCTTTTCTATGTTTCAAAAACCCTTTATCTAGCAAACTTAGCTCTGTCAGATGGGACAGAAGACATGGTCACCTCCAGCAGCAAAGTATTTAGGGCCTAAAAATTGCATATTCAAAAGTGTGTGTGTGACTATATGCCGAATTTACATTATTTATATTATTACTGCAATTGTACCTGCAAACCTGATGTAAATAATACTCATTATTAATTTAAACATATTTAAATGAGTGAAGATTAAGCGACTATAATGATCAGATTGAGTTTTCCCTGAATGTTACATTTTGTCTTCAAATACTATGGAATAGTCATTCATTCTTAGTAGTTGTGCTTTATACCTTTAAGGTGAAATTCATTCCTAAGCAGAAAGTTAGCTCAAAATTTATGCACCACTTAAATCCAACATAAGCTCTGTATATTACATGTGCCTTATTCTGGCAGCCTGCAAAGGACCTGATTCTGCCAATCTTAATTTGAAGTCAGTGAGCTCCTTGAGATGTAAAGTATTACTTTATGTGAATAAAGGTGACAGATTCAGACTCTATAGATGATTTCACATTAAGTCTGTTAAGATTTTTAGTAGCATACACCATACAACTAAATGATGCCTATAGATGTCAATTATCCCCTGAATGAATTCCACATAAAGCAACCATGACAGACCATACTGAGCTAGGTAGATATCACATAGAAAATAGTTGCAACTAGTATCTGTCCCCAATATCCATAAATTCATTATAGCTTATGAGCCTTTACATATAACTTAGCCTGTCTATGCCCACATAAGAGGTAAAAATCATTATGTCCTAGGGCTAATAAACAGACTTATATGGGATTTACAATACGAGATCAGATCTCTGGTCCGTCTAGCCCAGTGTTTCATCTCTGACAGTAGCCAGCACCCAATACTACAGAGGTAGGTAGCTGTGAAAAACCCGATAATAGGCAGATGTGGGATAATGAAAAGAGTAATTATAATCTCAATTATAATTGCTCAAAATCTCTTTCTCAGGGTTGCACTACAAAAGCTTCTCTTTCTGTCTCTTTGGCTTTCTGCTTCTCTGCAGTTGTTTCCAGCTCACACACAAAAAGATGCACAGCTGCAATCAAATCAATACACAGCCTGCATTAGCACTTGGTCCTGCAGAGAAACTCCTTAGACCTCTTGGCTCATCCACTCCCCAATTCTTACATATGGGTCTAGTCTATGGGAGATAGCACTGTTTGAGCTATCATTAAATGAAGGACATTTAATTGTTCCCTCATTTAGCTTGAACAGAAGGTGGCTCTCAAGCTCAACAGCTGCAGTGAGATAGTGTGATTGCCTACAAATCAAAACATGCTTGTGGAGAGCTACCCAACCTTACTAACTGTTAAGAATATAATCAGTGACATTTTTGATTTACTACTTATCTCCCTCCCCTCATAGTTTATGTCAAGCTGCAGTTAAGGCCAAACTAGAATTAATTCAATTAAAATAGAATTTTAATATTGTTTTATGTAAATAAAACTACCTTAAATGTGTTGCATATGCAATGAAAAATAACCTTATCAAAACATGACTTACATTTAAAATTAATTAATTTCTTAAACTAAGGCAATATTAACTGTAGTTAATGAACCAATGGTTTTTTATCACTATGGGTTAGATTTTCAAAGATATTTAGGTGCTTAAAAATAAAAGTTGGTGCCTAGTGGGATTTTCAGAAGCACTTAATGAGTTTACATGTCTAATTTTCTTTCCATTTAACTTCTTCAGGTGTTCTTTAAAATCTCACTAGATCATAGAAGCATAGAGCTGGAAGAGACCTCAGGAGGTCATCAAGTCCAGTCCCCCTGCCCAAGCTAGGACCAATCCCAACTGAATCAACCCATCTGGGGCTTTGTCAAGCCTAGACTTAAAAACCTCTAGGGATGGAGATTCCACCACCTCCCTAGGTAACCTATTCCAGTGCTTCACTACCCTCCTAGTGAAATAGTTTTTCCTAATATCCAACCTAGACCTTTCCCACTGTAACTTGAGACCATTGATCCTTGTTCTGCCATCTGTCACTACTCTGAACAGCCTTTCTCCATCCTCTTTTGAACCTCCCTGCAGGAAGTTTAAGGTTGCGATCAAATCCCCCCTCATTCTTCTCTTCTTCAGACTAAACAAACCCAAATCTTTCAGTCTCTCCTTATAGATCATGTGCTCCAGCCCCCTAATCATTTTGGTCGCCCTCCGCTGGACCCTCTCTAATGCGTCCACATCCTTTCTATAGTAGGGGGCCCAGAATTGGACACAATATTCTATATGTAGAAGAGCTGAATAAAGGGGAATAATCACTTCTCTGGATCTGCTGGCTATGCTCCTCCTAATGAACCCCAATATGCCATTAGCCTTCTTGGCTACAAGGGCACACTGTGACTCATATCCAGCTTCTCATCCACTGTAATCCCCAGGTCCTTTTCTGCAGAACTGCTACTTAGCCATTCAGTCCCCAGCCTGTAACAATGCTTGGGACTCTTCCATCCCAAGTGCAGGACTCTACACTTGTCCTTGTTGAACCTCATCAGATTTCTTTTGGCCCAATCCTCTAATCTGTCCAGGTCACTCTGGACCCTATCCCTGCCCTCCAGTGTATCTACCTTCCCCCCTACCTTAGTGTCATCTGCAAACTTGCTGAGGATGCAATCCATCCCCTTATCCAGGTCATTAATAAAGATGTTGAACAAAACCAGTCCAAGAACAGATCCTTGGAGCACTCCACTAGAAACCAACCGCCAACCTGACATTGAGCTGTTGATCACTACCCGTTGGGCCCGACAGTCTAGCCAGCTTTCTATCCATCTTACAGTCCATTTATCCAATCCATATTCCCTTAACTTGCTGGCAAGAATATTGTGGGAGACCTTATCAAAAGCTTTGCTAAAGTCAAGGTATATCACATCCACTGACTTTCCCATATCTACAGAGTCAGTTACCTCATCATAGAAGCTAATCAGATTGTTCAGGTACAACTTACCCTTCATGAATCCATGTTGACTATTCCTGATCACTTTCCTCTCTTCTAAGTGCTTCAGAATGGATTCCTTGAGGATCCCCTCCATGATTTTTCCAGGGACTGAGGTAAGGCTGACTGGTCTGTAGTTTCCTGCATTGTCCTTCTTCCCTTTTTTAAAGATGGGCACTGCATTTGCTTTTTTTCCAGTCAACCGGGATCTCTCCCGATCTCCACGAGTTTTCAAAGATAATGGCCAAAGGCTCCGCAATAACACTTGCCAACTCCCTCAGTACCCTTGAATGCATTAAATCTGGGCCCATGGATTTGTGTATGTTTAGCTTTTCTAAATAGTTCCTAACTTGTTCTTTCCCCACCAAGAGCTGACCACTTCCTTCCCATACTGCGTTGCCTAGTTCATTTGTCTAGGACCTGACCTTGCCTATCTGCATCTTCAGGTGCCTAAATAGCTTTGGAAATCTGATCCCATATCCTTCAAATTTTTAGAATTAATAGATCTCATCCTCTTCCAACTGATCTTTATTCCCAGATTGGAGAAGCTTTTCAACTACCAACCAGTGTCTCAATTTTGAACAAACTTGCCCAAATGAAGAAAATGTTGTCTCTGCATCTGCTAATTAAACTGAAATTCAAAATAATTAAGACAAAAACTTTTCTGCACAAAACAAACTAAAAGTACTTGCAGTTGGAAAAATATAAACACCAGTGCTGGCTCTGTTATAAAGACTTAATGCAGTGTATATGATATTGTGACATATTTATAAAGCTTGAGTTGACTTCAATAGATAAAAGACAGTTCTGTATATAATTTAAAAAGCAGCCACCTTTAACACACTGACATTTGGAGGAGGACTCAGTGTGCTAATTTTTTTTTAATGTATTTAAATTATTTCAATAAAACTAAGTCTAGGCCTTGAAATAAATTTTAAATGGAAAACCTGTTTTTAAAAATAACATTTTATTTATTTTTAAAAATTAAATATTTTAAAATCATGGATTTTTATCCATTCTTGCATCACTTTATACTATTGAACTAAATCTGCAAGTGCTTTTAATTACCTTACATCAAGGCCTTCAGAGAGCATTTCTTATTGTTAGCTATGTGTGCCTGAGTTTACTTGATAAAACTTAGTATGGTTCCCTACATGTTGTTCTTCCTGCAAGTCTTCTCAGTATTTTTTCATATGAAATAAGAAGAACTATACAGGCAATTCAGCAATTTTATAGGGCATAGAAAGAGATTGAGAGTTCGCTTACTGAGGTTCCAGAAACAAAAACAAAAGTTTGCATTAGCCTCCCCAACCAGAAATTCTATACTTGGGCAACTGCAATTTATTTTGTATGGAAATGGTAACATTTTATAGACACTCAAAACCAAAGTGCCCCAGAGGTAGGAAGAGAAGGAACATACTGTATACCTATCTTTTTTTATTTTTTCCAAACTAATTTGTTGTGAAGACACTTAGCTCCCTCAGGAGGTCACACAAGAGGCTATTAAAGGACCACTCTGCAAATATGAACAAGAAGACAATTGAGAACACTGGCACTGTGGCAGAATTCTCACTGCATACCTGAATATTCAGACTAACAGGTTTTCACATAGGACTGGAGAGGGATGACAACTATCTGTTGGTCTTTGGAGAGATTTTCCAAGGCAATATCCACTGATGTTAGAGCAGCTCAGAATTAAATTGTAATCTGCTGTCTCGGGATTTCTATTTGTACCTACAAATCAGACACTTCCCTGACATAGTCTCAGAAAGGTAACCCAGAAACTAGGGACATAACCAATTAGTAGAAACACGACAGTGGCCTAACCCAAGTAAGCTCCTCTCTTGTACAGCTTGTGCAAACCTCCCAGATGTATACTTAAGGTTTTTACATTTTAGATCTGAAATCAATGGCACAAAGCACTCAAATATCCTTTTGAAGCCTCCATTTGCAAGAATTACAGATGGAATAGTTGGTGTTATATAGACTGCACAATTCTTTAATGCTGACCAAAATGAATCCAGATCTACATTGAAGATGCTCTAAATATGATTAAAAGCAATGAGTAGTCCTGTGGCACGGCACCTATCTATCTATCTATCTTGTTAGTCTCTAAGGTGCCACAGGACTACACAATTGTTTTTAAAGTTGCAGATTAACATGGCTACCCCTCTGAGACTTTTAAATATGATTATTATTTTCACCTGTCCTTTGCTTATGGAGCTGCCATTACAAACACTGAATCACCAATTCATATGTTCCAAGTTGGCAATTGACTTAGTTTTGAATCCTATATTATATATTATACCAACAGGATTAATTCTCTGGTACTGATCTAAGAGCACAGAACTGTACTGGTTCAACCCCGGGTTTGGGAATACTGGTGTTTTTTGGCCCAACTAGTCCATGGGGCAGCTATGGGCCAGTTGGCCTCTAGCATGTCTAGTGATGGCTCCAGTAACCTATGATGGCATCGTTCTGCCTTATCTCCTCTACCACCACACTTGCTCCAGAACAACACTTGAGCTTGGGAATGCTAGGAACATGTAGCAGAGGTGAGATAGGACATCTAGAAAATCTGCAATGCAAGATGAATCCCTGGCTACCCCGATTAAGGGAGCTTTCCAACTGCTTTGCATTGACTATGCAATGTACTACAGGGCTGAGAATCTTACCCAAAGACTATGCTGGGCAAAAACCAAACAACTGACCCTTTTTAATCTACTGATTTACTACCATTGCCCCACACAGATAGCATTGTGAAAACTAAACCTATCCTACTCTACACAACAGCAAAGGGAATCAACACACCCAAAGAATGCATCTATAAACTGTGAGTTGCATATATAAATATTTTAGGAGTACAATGCATGGTAAATTAATTGATTGCCACTCTAGAATGTAGATACACTTGACTTATGTCCATGGTAATTTGTCTAATGCCCAAAATGTTGTTAGCTCATCATTACATTTTTAATGAAGATTAGATGGATACGCAGAAAAAATTATTTATATTTTAATTACTATGTTAAATGTTATCAAATCATATAAAGAATGTAACTAAAAAACCAATACTGAGTATTATATGAGGTAATACAGTTTTCCTTTTCAGCACTATGAGTTGCTCTTCTTTCACTTATTTTGAGTGTCCTCAAAATAAAATTTGGGAGAGGGGAAAACAGTCAGCCTAAGAAAAGCAAATGTGACAAAGTATCTGGTATCAGACCACTCTCCCATTTCTATAGGATTTTTCATGGGAACAATTGGAAGCAGCACTTACGACAGAGTAAGACCAAATAATATTTTAAAGCATGTATTACATCAGTGAGGCTAAATCCAGAGATATTGATTCAGTTTTTTACTCAGCAAAACTCCCATTGGCTTCACTTGAAATTTTGCCTAATTGAATAAACACTGAGCCAGCACTTCGACATTTGGCACATGGGCTTTTAGACTGCATGTAGAATTAACAAGCCAGTCAACTGGGATAACTTCTGTCATCACTCTCATCTTTGTGACCACAATGACATTACTGGTATCACATGGCCCACTGATCTGATGCTTCATGGGAAGCATACGTCAAAAGGTGAGATACTAAAGAAGCAAATCATAGTGGGTTGTGTTCACCCCGATGTAACTTCACTGGTTTCAGTAGTGTCACAGAGGGGATGACTTTTACTCATTTTACCCAAAATGTTACTTTCAGCTGAGGTCATTTATGTCTTTAAGGCATCGGCCCACAGTGGGGCAGGGTAGAGCTACAATGGTAGGAGCTCCAGGAGGCATGCATGAGGTTGCAGAGGTGTTGGCAAAGAAAGCTTCTTCAAAGTTTCTCCCCCACTTTGGTCACTTGCCTAGGTGCTATTCACTGCTTTACCCTGAATAGAGAGCGGAAAAGTCCTTTGAGTCAAGGACATCCCTGTAGAGTTTTGTATGAGTAGCACCAGACAAGGGATACAATTGTGCTGCTGAACGGGAAGATGCCTCTGGAGTTCTCCCGGTACAAAGTGATGTGCTCACTGATCCTGGCTCCAGCGAGCATTCTGGCAGGGGTCTTCTTCCCAAGCAGCCTGATGCCTGGTATGACAGCAATCTGACTATGGGTGAAAGCGTATTAGGTCTGATTGTTCTAAATGGAAAACAAATAATAGTTTGTAAGCAGAAGTGCCTGATAGGGAGAATCACAGATTTATGACTTTGGATACGTCTAGACTACAAAGAAAAGTCGGAAAAAGAGATGCAAATTGCAAAACCATAATTTGTGTATCTTTTTCCGCTTTTCTTTCAAAAGAGACTTTTCTGAAATTTGGTGCATCTACATGGCGCCAAATTTTGGAAAAACCTGCTCTTTCGAGCCATCCCTTCTTCCTCGTACAACAAGGTCTACAGGGATGGCGAAAGAACGCATCTGCTTTTCTGAAATTTTTTTCGGTAAAGAGGATGCTTTCCTTGGACACGGCATTGCTTTTCTGGGATACCAGAAGTGCTGCAGTCTAGATGTAGCCTTAGTAAACAACAAAGCTCAGAGATGATTGCAAAGGAGAATATCACCACTACCAAAAGAAAGAGCCCAGAAATATATCCAGTCCTCAGAGAGAGACTTGTCAGCCTTTAACTTAAGAAAAATCATAGAAAGACTGATGTTATGACAAGAGGACAAAGTAGGCTGTTATACGGTTTGCAGATGTTTAAGCCTTACCATGGCAGCAGTGGCATGTTGATAGTGGTGACCATCACACTGCCAGCGAGAGCATATAAATGTAATTTAAAAAAAATTCCAGCAGAACCTGGATGTTGAGAAAAATAAGACTTAATATAATGCAGCTCCAAATAGGATTTTCAATTGCTGCCATTGTTATATGAAACCGATCCAAAAAACAATGGAGAAAATACAAACCAGAGTAATGGATCATATGTATGACACTGTTGACTTGCACAAAAGTAGTTTCCATTTTATGAGCCTAACAGTCACAAGACTGGAATCAGTCAAGTAGATCATTAGACAGAAGCCACTCTCAAAGCCATACTATAGCTCCTAGAAAATCTTTGTTTAAGAAGATCATTACATTGGCTGGTAACAAGATAGTAAACATCCTTGGATGTTTGTAAATTACTACTGCCACCATCACCGCAGTTAGAGAACCCTGTTTTGAGAACGGGAGACATCACACTACCAAGGAATGCAGGTGTTTGCACAAGGTCTCACCCAACATTATCCATCTCCACATTAGAATCAGAGGTGGAAGAACTGACACATCAACACAAAAGGTAATTTTCTAACCTAGCTCATTAAGTGGAATTCACACTGATCGCTACAATAAAAACACTGCACTTAATAGCTCCATCCACTGATGATCTTCAACCATGCACAGTATGAACACCAATACATAAAACGACAGTCTGTAAAACAGGCATTTGTGCACAGATGGGGAAAAGTTAAGTGACCTTTGCAAAATCACATAGCCAGTTGGGTAATGCTGGGATTATATCCAGATATTCTCAGTGCTCTTGTTATGAGAAAACACTCACATATACAATATTTCAGCAACCAGGAATAACCAAGGTATACAAACACCTCAGCCTCACACCCTCCCAACATGTCTCTTGCACCCAACATGGTGTTATCAGATAGCTACACTGACTATGCATGCCAGAAACTTCCCATATGTCAGGAGACTTTCCAAACGAAGGCCTTATGGTAGCTTTTCAGCTAATTTATGCCAGGACAATCAGTGTAAAGTGGCTGCAGAACAAAGATGAATTAGAGTCATAGTAATTAACTCACAAACATCCCACTCTCCCTACCTCTAATATCATCAATTCACAGACACTTACCTTCCTTCCTCCCCCCCCCCCCCCGCATCCCCCTCCTGTTCTGCAATGTGATTTGTCCTTTTCATAATTGTTCATTTTTTTAAATTGTATCCTTTGGTATATATGGTTGTGACTATTTTCTTCCACTATTTGATCTGAGGAAGTGGGTCTGGCCCACGAAAGCTCATCATCTAATAAACCATCTTGTTAGTCTTTAAAGTGCTACATCGTCCTGCATTTTGCTTCAGTCATAGTAACTGTGTCATTCCTGAAAAGTAAATCTGTAACAAAACCTTATGTTTTTTGAGTCACCACGTTTTCTTTTTTTCTATTATATACACGTCTACATTAAAAAAAAACAGAATACCTAAGGCAAGAGCTTTAAATATCTGTCTTATTGTCTTAAGAAGGGTAAATTGGTGATAAAAATGGAGTTTAAGAAGGATGCATTATAATCTTAGTGCTACAAGAAATGAGCAAACAGAAAGAATAAACCACAGGCAGGGATCAGTGGGAAAAAATGAGGACAGGCTTAAAATTTGCAATGCAAGAAACAAAAGAATGTGAAATATTGCAAAGGATATTTAGAGATGATAGAACAATTTAGAGATGAGACAAATAAGAAAAGTCTGAAATTAGAAACATACAAAATAACGAACGGCAGACAATGGAATTCAACTCTACTGGTTTTTCACTCTTGTAATACAAAAATAGGCGACACTGACTGAAATCAGAAGGTACCAAATTTAAAATTGATGGAAAGAAACGAATTTTAACACAACGTGTAGAACTCATTGCCATATTGAGGGTAATATGCTGATAGGATTTTAAATTTTTTTAATACAGATAATGAAAACATCCACGTCTACAAAAGACATCATTGGATTTCAGACATCAACCATATTAACAAAAGAAAGAAGTAATCCAATAAAATTTAGAAACTAGGTTTTCCTCCATTTTTTTTTCTTCTGGAAAATAATTCACAAAATCAGCTTTCTGGTACAACCGAGAGTCTTGAAAAGGGACACTTTCTAGTTTTTTTTAAATCTTAAAAATCCAGTCTTCTAAAGGTCAACATAGTGGGATACAAAATCTTAATATAACATAGACATATTAAGCATATATACTATTACCTCTGTAAACCACAATATGATTACAAAAACATTAAGGGAATTCAATATTTAATGAAAAGGAAAATAGCTCCCTGTAATTTAAAATAACTTACTTGCAGTGAACTCATTTGGTAGCAGACAAAGCTGCTAAATTAAAGAGATATTCATAGAAGGCTACCATTTCAATTTGTAGGCATAAATGTGTGCAATCACAGTGGGAATCTAGCCAATTTTTGTAATTAATAGAGAGATTTCTCATTAATTAAATATTAATTACATAGATTTTCCTAGCAGGATAAAGATTTAGACCGCAGAAGTTGTTCTTAGGAAGTTTTAATTTTCAAGTCATGGGACTCAGATTATTTGCTAATAAAAGCAAATATTCATCATGAAAGGTAGGGATGGATTGCTAAATATATTGTAACCCTAGCTTTTGGCAGCCCTAAAAATAAGACACTCCAAAGGAAATACATGTTTTAAAATAAAATTTTGTAAATAATAAACAACAAATGTCCCGGATCTCCAAATTTGGCAGCAGCCCTACTCTCTTTATTTAGTGTGTACACAGATCTGCTTTCCTTGGGTAATAATGTTCACTTTCAGTTGTAACACAGTCAAAATAATGCTGGTTTTTGGAAGATACTTTTGCAAGAAGAGAGGGATCGCAGAAGCATGCACCTGGAATTGTGTGTGAAGTCTTGATAAAAACCCAGCATGGGAGTAAGATAAACATATATTGGCAAAGTAGATATATGATCTTAACTGCTAATCTGCTAATCATTAATCTGCCCTTTTAAAGCTTTGCAAATCCTATTATGATTTAAGATGAAAATATGTCCACTTCTTCCAATACTGAGTAAAACTACAGAGCTTCTTATCCACAGTTCAGCTACCAGTCAAAATGCTCATGACAGTAACATTGAATAAGCTTTCAAGGATTTCTATTATTTCCTGCATTAACCTGAACCATTTTAACATACAATCCATTTTTATAACACAAATATATACAATGTTTTGAGAGGCCTTTGTTATTTAATAAAACAGCTGTAGACACAGGATTGTCTTACAGGTGAAGACAGATAAATAGTAACCCGGTACCCAGCCACTAGCAGCAGTGTGGCAATTTTGAGAATGAAGATCTAGTATAAAACATTCTTTTGCATCACCTGTGGTGCTGCATGCGTGATGTGGACATGTGTCCACTAGGAGCCACAGTGAATGACCATGAGATGAAGTGGGAATTTTCTGTAATATTTATACGATGCTTGAGTGTATCTCAATTTCCTTTATGTTGCTTGGTCACCAATGGGTGGGAAAGGACAGCATGTTTTCTGCGTATAAGGGGGAATGTCACCTTGTCTGAAGCTTGAATGGGTCACTTCAAAAATGACTGGAGAGGCATGAAGTAGGGAATAAGAGTTAGCCACTAGGAGGAGTCGGGGATCTTGCCTGGAGTCTGACCCAGGAGGTTAGGCTAACCCCTGGTCTACACTAGGGCGTTATTTCGAAATAAACCCCGTTAGGCCAAATTTATAAATGGAGCGTACCAAGCCCGTTATTTCAAAATAATGGGCCGCTTATTTAGAAATCTGTACTCCTGCTTTTCTCGGGGAATAACACTAATTTCAAAGTAGTTTATTTAGAAATAATGTTAGTATGGATGCTCTGGTGCTGCTATTTTGAAATAATGGGCTGACGGAGGCTTCTTGCAGCTGCAGCTCTGACTGTTCTGGCCACATCTGGCATCTCAGGTTGGCACTCACATCCCCATCCTGGCCCCTAACCACCGTGCCTTGGACTTTATCAACAGGAGGGGGTACTTCACCAGGGTGCTGCAGGCCCTCGGCAGTCACCAGGGGCGCTTCACCAGCTTCAACGCAGGATGGTCGGGAAAGACGCACGACACTTAGGTTGGACATTAGGAAAAACTTCCTAACTGTCAGGGTGGTTAAACACTGGAATAAGTTGCCTAGGGAGGTTGTGGAATTTCCAACTCTGGAGATATTTAAGAGCAGGTTAGATAGACATCTGTCAGGGATGGTATAGATGGTACTGGGTCCTGCCATGAGGGCGGGGGACTGGACTCGATGATCTCTCGAGGTCCTGTCCAGGTCTAGTGTTCTGTGATTCTATGATCTTCTCTGCTCCCCTCCTCCTGCAGAGCTTAAAAGTCCTGGGAGCAGGAGAAGGGTTTCTCACACATAGCCAGCTTTCAACCCCAGCATGGACCGCAGGCCCTGCTCACCCAGGTCCTGATGCTCCTGCTGCTGCGCATGCCCCTCAATCCCCTGGGCACCACAGAAAAACGCTTCTGGCAGCAGGAGATTGTGGTGGGATCACATCGTCCTGCAGGGATGGGATGACCAGCAGTTGCAGCTGGAAACTTCTGCATGTAGAAAGTCACCTTCCTCGAACTCTGCGAATGGCTCGCCCCTGCCCTCAGGTGACAGGACACCTGCATGCGACCAGCCATTCCCATGCAGAAACGTGTGTGGCCATTGCCCTCTGGAAGCTCGCCACACCAGACAGCTACCGCTCTTTTGGGATCCAGTTCAGCATGGGGAAATCTACAGCTAGGGCTGTGCTCCTGTAGATAGCGAAGGCCATCAACCTTGTGGGTCGTCACTCGGGGGAATGTGAACACCATTTACAGCTTTGCTGCCATGGGCTTCACCAACTGGGGGCAGGCATAGATGGCACTCACATCCCCATCCTGGCCCCCAGCCACCGTGCCTTGGACTTTATCAACAGGAGGGGGTACTTCACCAGGGTGCTGCAAGCCCTCGGCGATTACAAGGAGCGCTTCACTGACATCCACGCAGGCTGGTCAGGAAAGGCGCACGATGCCCGCAACTTCCGGAACTCCTGCCTATTCTGAAAGATGCACACCGGCATTTTTTTCCCTAAGCCAGGACAACAGCCGTTTCATGCCATCCATCAAAACTTACTGATGTGGCTTTGTTTCTTTAGCAAAAGTTGGGACTGCAGAAGTGAAATCATCACAAAATATATTCCTCTTTCACACTTAGGTCCTACACATAATATAGGTGTGATCAGCAGTGAGCCCATACTACAAATTTGGATTAGGTCAAGGTCTGGATTTTGAAAATGCCCTTACCTTGCTTTAAGTTATGATAATAGGAAGCTGCATACCATATTTGTTGATCCTAGTTTTTACTGTTTAGGAGGAGTTCTTGAACAAACGGACAGACAGACAGACTCACTCGCTTGCTCACAAATCCTCTCAAATATATAGTAAATTTTATTACAATATTTTCACTGTGAAAATGATAGAAGAAATAGTATTTTCCAATTCAAGTACTCATACAAGTACTTTAGTGTAATCTCTGTATCATCAAAGTGAAATTTACAAATGGAAATTTTTTCTTACAAAACTGCACTAAAAAAACCAGTGTGAAACTTTAGAGACTGCAGACCCACTCAGTTCTAATTCTTGTTCCGCTAATTTCTAAGACAAATTTATTCACCAGCATTGCAAGATATTTATGTGCCAGATATGCTAAATATGAATATGTCCCTTCAAGCTTCAGCCACCCTTCCAGAGGAAATGTTTCCATGTTCATGACACTTATGAAAAAATAATGCATTAATTAAATTTGTGACTGAAGTCTTTGGGGGAGAATTGTATGTCTCATGCTCTGTTTTACCCACATTCTGCCATGTATGTCATGTTATAGCAGTCTTGGATGTTGACCCAGCAGATGATATTCTTTTTAAGAACACTTTCACTATAAAAGGTACCAATGTGAAATTTCTAAAGACAACTACCGCACTCAAACCAATGTTTAAGAATCTGAAGTGCCTTCCAAAATCTGAGAGGGATGTGAGGTACGAGGTGTGCGGCATGTATTTAGACATCTTAAAAGAGCCACATTCCAATGCAGAAATTACAGGACCCGGACCACCAAAAAAGAAAATCAATCTTCTGCTGGTGCCATCTGATTCAGATTATGAAAATAAACGTACATTGGATCCACACGGCTTTAGATCATTATCGGGCAGAACCTTTCAGCAATGCAAATGCATGTCCTCTGAAATGATGGTTGAAGGGACATATGAATCTTTTTTACACCTAGCACATAAATGCCTTGCAAAGCTGGCTACAACAGTGCCATCCAAACACCAGCTCTCACTTTCTGGTGCATTGTAAACAAAGAGGCAGCATTATCTTCTCAAAATGTAAAACTTGCTGAGCAACTGTCTGAATAAAAGTAGGACCAAGTGGACTCTCAGACTCTAAAGTTTTACATTGTTTTATTTCTGAAAGCAGGGGTTTTTGGTCTTAATTATATATTTATAAGTTCAACTTTCTTGATAAAGAGAATGAATGCTCTACAGTCTTATAATGGGGGAATTGAAAAATATTATATATTTTGTTTAGCACAGTGCAAATATTTGTAATTAAAAAATAAATATAAAGTGAGCACTGTTCACTCTGTGTATTCTGTGTTGTAACTGAAATCAATGTATTTGAAAATGTAGAAAATACCCAAAGTATTTAAATAAATGGTAACTTATTATTGTTTAATAGTGTGATTAATCACACCATTGATTGTGATTAATTTTTTAAATCAGTTGGCAGCCCTTGAATGTAGCATTAAGCCTGAAATGAAATGTTTAATTACATTGTTTTAATAGTCTAATACCTGGGACTTCACATATTTATTGTCTTTATAACCTGAAAACCCAATAAAAGAGTCACTGTGGGTAGAAATAAGACCCACTCAATTTAGCAGCGTTGTTTATGTTGTAGGGAGAAAGGGAAAGTGACGGGAGGTTCTTGTCTATTTAAGGATCATTATGTAGCTAGTGAGCTGTCCTTAAATGCTTCTTGAGCCAAATACACTAAAAGTGAGAAATTGGCTCAAAATAAATTGCAGAGACATAGACTTTATTTTAATTAGCTAATTCGTAAATAGCTGAACTGAACTTCTCTTTTTTTTTTTCAGTAATCGAAGTCCTTGGTTAGCCATGTTATTTCTAAACTTCCATAAGCTAATAGGCTATATTTGAGGGAACCTTGTCAAACAAAGCTTATTTCTAAGTAAATAGCTTTAAAAACATAAACCGTTTCTGTTCTGATAAGAGGTTCTTTTTTTCTGTTGGACCTTGGAATCTGTCTAGTTTTCTTCTCTGGAATTCAGTACTTATTTTAGAATGATTAGGTCAGAAATTCAGCATGTTGTGCTTCTTGCAATGTGTTCGCTTCATAGAGTGGGCCTTAATTTGCTTACAGATATTTCATTTGATGCAGAGCACAAAATTCAATCCCAGTGTAATTTCACTGCTCACAATCAAAACCCTACTCAGTCTCTGTTAAGAAATTTGTCAATCAAATAGGGCAAATGCCTACATATCTTTTTAAATGAGAGCAGGAGTTATTTACGCAGAGAACCAGCATCTATCATACCTAGCATTTAAACCTTCCAATTAAAATACCTGACAGAAAGCAAAGTCATTAATAATTTTTTGGACAGGAATTTTTTTCCAAAGTACTTATTCAAGTATGTTATAGCAGTGCATACATTTACAGAAATCCCATCTCTGCCTAGGAAGCAAATTCATTTAATTGGCCAAATTCGTCCCTGACATAACATCTGAGAATTTACATGGGAGATCATGCATATTTAAGTTATCTTTCTATGCCCTCATTTACATTCTTGCATATTTATAAAATTAGAACAGTTGGTATTTAACTGAAGCATTGTGTTTAAAATGAGTCATTACATTTCCTTTTTTCCAGTTCATGGCATCTCTTTGGGTCCTAACTTTGGCAGACAAACTCCCACTGACTCCAGAGTGAGCATGCAGCGCGATGCTTTCTGCTTGAGGCTATCTTTACTGATATAATCCCCAAGACTCCTGTCATTCCACAAGGAGACAGGGCAAGGGCAGACCAGAGAAAGAGGCTGTTCCACATCTCCACCTACTTCTGCATGTGGCATCAGTACCTTTTCCGGGAGATTGCACATGGAGGTACTACTGCATACTCTGAAAACAGAGAGGAAAATATGCAGTTTCAGACATGCATCTGACAAAGTGGATCTTTGCCCATGAAAGCTTATGATCCAATAAATCTGTTAGTCTATAAGGTGCCCCAGGACTTCTCATTGTTTATGCACATTCAGACTAACACAGGTACCCCTCTGATACTTTTCTTCTCCCAGCAATTTTAGGGCATTTTTGCCCCATACTATTGTTTTGTTTTCTTCTGTGCCTCCCAGTGTAGAGGAGTGCCAATGTTACCACTATTTGAATTGTGCCATGTTGAGACTTCACTGATATGACTATTTTGCTGTCTGCTCCTCCACAGGAGTTTACAGAACCCAGCAATTATAACAACATGAAAACACTTGGGATAAATGTGACAAAATGGGAACTGCTAATGGCATTGCCAACAACTGAGGATTCCAGATAATCTTGTAATTATAATGTCTGCTTAATGGCTATCCAAGAAACCATTATGAAGACGGTAACAGCAGGTGGCAAATACCCACAGCAGGTATCTGGATTGATTTTTTTTAAAAGGAGGAGCTTGTGAAGTAGAGAATTATCTTCTTTACTTTTTGGTTTTGCTTCAGGGTTGGCGTTCCTTGTTTTACCATAGTATTTATTGTGCTATGACAGGGCTGTAATTTTATGTACTTGCTATAAAACCAGAAGCTGAATTTAGAACAGATTTACATTGTACCCTTCTGATGAACTGTGACTCAGGAACCTACTTAAGAATTAGTGCCAATAGGCACTGGATGCTAGAGTTCACCTCTATGCTGCTGTTATGCTTATAAGAAGCAGACCGGATCTTTATAGGGGAAAAGGCAATACGCTGTGTTTATTAAGAATACAATAGTAAAGCAGCTAGCATATGCTTACATAGACAAAGACATGTGCACTATCCCACTAATTGATGTTATATTTATCAGTCCATAGTCCGTATCTCTCTGGTGGCTAACCAGATTGATCACAAATAGGAAAGAACAAGGCTCTACTGGTCCAGACCGATGCTCCAGAATCTTGGCAAGACATACCCCAAAACTGTGATAAAATAGCCTCTTTTTATAGCAGTTTTCCTTCATCGGGACCAGTAAATTTTGCACCATCATGCTGAACTCAGTCACTGTTTGCCGAGTGCTTGTTTTCTGAAATTGTTCTTATAGCACAACTATCTTGTCCCATTTGATAGGTGCTCACTTTATCTTTTAGAGTCTTCAATCTGCCCTTCATCCGCAAAGCGCTAGGGATATATAGCAATCTCCTGGCCCTTTTGCATCTGTCCTCAGCTTCTCCCTAGAACATCTGATGGTTTTCATTCTTATCTTCTAACACATATTCCTCATTCACACACAGAACAGAATTGATTTATTTGTTATTCAGACATAATATTAATATTTTAAGCTGGAACATCAAATTACAATTTAAAGAAAACAATCATCATACCCTTTTACTTATTTCACAATACTAATTTTAAAACTTAAAGCAAAAACCATAAGGATCTATTCCTGCCTTGGAATCGGCTTCAAAATTCTGGCTAGTGCACCTTTACCAATGGCAAGGTAAGGGTTCTTTCTGGTTTCAGAAAGGGTGGCTGGCAGGGTATAACAAATCATAATCCTAAAATACATCAATACATTTAATACCTAAACTACTAAATTATTATTTTTCTTATTCTAATATATACATAACCTAAAATAGGTGGTATTTCTGTGAGTAAAACATCTTTACTACACTTCTCAAATACATTGTGGAATTGATCCTCAGCTCCAGACACATTCCTCTAAGTCACTCATCCAAGAGAAGAAAGGAAGGCAAAGGGGACATTATGGCACTTTTATATCCTCTGTTACTGGGGTCTAAGTTACAGCAGCCACTCATGCCAACTATGACATGAACTGAGGATTACTGGAATGCAGCACCAGAGCCCTGAAACATCTCCTGTGTTCGAGACCGTAGGGACGGTAATGAGAATGAACACAAAAGCTCTACCTCGCCCCAGGGAGTCCTACATGTGACTGAAGTGGATCCTCCACTAATTGGGTAAGAAGCTTTACACAGGGGCCATAGTGAGGCTCAAGATTTGGGCTTGTATGTTCAGAATTGAAATCAGATTAAATACAAAGCCAGGAAGCTTGAATGTATCCAACCCCATAGCAGGGGGAGATCACAGAATCTTAACAACCCTGGCACCATGTCAAGGACTGTACAGTCAAAAGAATTAACTGCTCATTTACTCCTTTACCAAAACCTTTGGTACAAATACCCACCCCCCAACATTCTGGGCTCTGATACTCCAGTCACTTGGGTTACATCTACACTGCAGCACTATTTCATGTTTTTTGAGTGCTCCCGTTATGTCGAAATATAACAGGCTCGCCATTCCTATGTCCCTGTAAACCTCATTCCACAAGGAGTAAGGGACGTTTTGGAATAACGATTATTTCAAAATAAGTGCTGTGTCGACAGCTCCAAATTTTGAAATAAGCTATTTTGAAATTAACTCGAAATAAGCTATGCAATTTGCGTAGCTCAAATTGTGTAACTTATTTCGAGCTCCAGGTGCAGTGCAGCTGCACCCTTACAGTACAGGATCTCAAACTTCACTGCACTATCATAACCAGTCGCATAAGCAGCTTCAAAGTAGCTATTATTAAGACAGCACTGAAAGCATACGTGGTGCATTGCAGACAAAAACAGTCTGCTGCCTAAATAGATAATGAGGAGACAAGAGATGCAAAATGGAATGAACCCAAAGTATATGAGATGCGGCCAGCAGCTCATTAGCAATGAGTATTTGGTTTGCTTTTTTCATTTATTATTTTTAAAAAGAGAGGCAGCGTCTAGAATTTTTATGCTACTCTGGAAGAAATGTGCTTTCAAGTGTGACTTGGAGGAAAAGGCAGGACACATGGCAGACAGACTCAGGGAGGACTAGGGATGTAAAAACTTGGTTAAAAAGTTAACCGGTTAACTGGTGGGCCCAGCCGAGTTGGAGCAGCACCCTGCCTGCTGGTTGACCCTTTTCATCCCTAGGGAGAACATACCATAATCACCATCCGCTCAGAAGCAAAAAGATACAAAAATCTTCATCCTCTGGGATATTCAGTTGGTCTGAATTTTTTGTTTAAATAGAGAAAGTGAATTTTTCCTTTGTTATCTTTTAACTTGTATCTTTTTATTTTGTTTTATAAGATTTGAAAGATAACAGTACACACAATCTCAAGAGACAAGGTGTGTGAGGTATTATCTTTTATTGGGCCAACTTATGTTGGTGAAAAGGACAAGCTTCTTGAAGAACTCTCTGTAGCTCAAAAGTGTGTCTCTTTCACTCATGGAACTTGGTTCAATAAAAGATATCCATTATCTCTCTACTATGCTGGGACCAACACACCAACAATAATACTGCAAAACCACATTATCTAAAACCAGACAAAAGGCAGGCAGGTGCTAAATAAGCTTCCCCTGCAAGCTAGCTGTGCTCATGCATCTTCAATCTGGATCTGCAACATCCACGTTATTATAGATCCCAGAGCTCTGATACAGAGCTGCCGACCGTACAAGCAGAGACTGCCAATTACACAAGACTGTTCCAAACAACCAAATGATTTTGTGATGTGAGCAAATATTTTTCCCTGCTAGGAACAAGGATGTATAAGCCAGCCAAATCCACATTCTTTTGTGACATAGATTTGACCTCACATTTCTAGAGTGAAAAGCCAGGACATTGAGACACTGAACTCTCATCAAACAAATGTTAATGTGTAAGACGGAATGAAGTGCTGTTGCTCTGAAAATTCTAGAATGGTAACACTGGAGGGTTGCAGAGGTCAACACAGTATGCAGATTTTGCATCTTTGAGCTAGCTATCGAGTGACACGAGGTCGCACTGAGGTCCACGTAGCACCAAGTCAGCTCAGAGGGTGTGTCTAAACTACATGGCTCCGTCGATGGAGCCATGTAGATTAGGCTGATCGGCAAAGGGAAATGAAGCCGCGATTTAAATAATCGCGGCTTCATTTAAATTTAAATGGCTGCTGCACTGAGCCGACAAACAGCCGATCAGCTGTTTGTCAGCTCAGCGCGCTAGTCTGGACGCTTCCGCGCCGACCTGAAAGCCCTTTATCGACCTCCCCATTATGCCTTGTAGGAGGAGGTTTACTGGGGAGGTCGATAAAGGGCTTTCATGTCTACAGGGGAGCGTCCAGACTAGCGCGCTGAGCCGACAAACAGCTGATCAGCTGTTTGTCAGCTCAGCGCGGCAGCCATTTAAATTTTAATGAAGCTGCGATTATTTAAATCGTGGCTTCATTTCCCTTTGCTGAACAAACAAATCTACATGGCTCCATCGACGGAGCCATGTACGATGGAGCCATGTAGTCTAGACATACCCAGAGAGATGGCAAAGAGAAGAAAGAGGTTTGGAAAACCAAGAGAATCACCTAAAAGAAGCAGGAGAAATCTGTTAGACATCAGTCCTTTGGGAGCCCAAGAGAAAGCAGCAGTTTCTCGGAGTTGAGACAAGGAGCGAAGGACAGACAGGAAGTCAGTCAGATTGCCCAGAGAAATATTTAATGTGGGAAAAGATGACAAGTCAATTACTTTCACTTGCAGTTAGCATTTTAGGCAATGTTATGGACCAGTTAGTGCAGCCTTATGCACTAGAATAAGGAATATTAGTTTACTTTAGAAGATTAGTTTATTTTACTAGAATTCTCCTGTTTAGTATGGATCTGAGGATTTAATTTTCAAATAGTTGTGCAAATTCACATAAAAATGTGCTTGCAGTTGCCTAAATTTACCTGTATAGTTACTGCCATTGTTTAGTGCTTATTCTCACAGTGACCAATTGGGGCATTTGTGCATGAAATCACATATGCAAATAAGGCTTGCATACACATATGCATGCCTAAAGTTTTAAAAATCAGGGTCCTATTTTGTTTCTTTGCTTGATATTGTACACAAGACTCAGGCATGGCATAGGCTGAGGGCCCTAGAACTAACCAATGTCATGTTATTGCTTTAGGGCACAATTTATTAGTCAGACAGAATACTCAGGAGTAACACCAAAACAAAGCAATTCCCCTGCCTTGCATGGACTGCAGTCCCTAGAGGCTTTTCTCTGACTTTTGTCTATGTTTATTGGAGGAAGGACAATAGACCTTTCCCATAAATCCCCTTCTGGGTCATGTGGCAGGTACACAATCATTAATCACACATTTATATACACATGTAATATTTTTTGCTCTCACCTGCATGCAAGTAATAGAAGCATAAACTATCTGCAGACAAACTGAGCAGAATACGCAAATAAGGATTGTTTGTGTAAATTATTTCAGTTTTTTACACAAAGTGAGTTGGCATTTACAAAATGCATGCCACGAATAGAGATCATATTTGAATTTTTGACCCTAAGATCTTTCAGACATAGTTTGTTCTTTTACTTAGGGTTGCCAGGTGTCCAGTATTGAACCAGACAGCCCGGTATTTGCGGCATGTGTCCGTTAAAAAAAAACAGAAAATACCAGACATGTAAAATTCCTGCTGAGACTTCCTTGAAGCCATGCTGCCAAGGAAACAATGGGACCAATGCTCTGAGGCATGTGCCAGGTTGGGGGTGGCTTTTCAGGGGAGAATCAAACCTGAGCTCCCAACATGACAAACATCCTCACAAAGACTTCTGTTTTGAATGTTCTTACCCTATGCCTTTCCCAAAAGATGATCAGGCCATCTACTATCAAAACCAACTTGGAAGTACAATTAGAATTGGGTCAAGTCAACATCCCAACCTGTTTTTCGGATGCACCCAGGATTGCAGTGCACCCACCACATCATCATCTTCCCTCAGCCAGCTCTGAAGTTCCTCCTTCCAATGAGTCTTTTGAGTCCAAACTAGGGAAGTGAACGACTCATTAACCGATAAGCAAATACTTATGGGATAGTCGTCAGGCTAGTTGACTAGTCGCTTCCCGCCACCTTGCTGTCTCTGTCAGAATGAGGCAGCAAAGGTTGGGAAGCGGACGGGGTACTTCAAAGCGGCAGTGCCACATGGAGTCTGGGGCCAGACCCTGGGCTCCGTACAGGGCTGCCATTTTGAAACATCGCATGCAGCCCATGGCTAGCTGGGGTGTCCCCGGGCTGCATGTGGTGTTTCAAAGTGGCAGCACTGCGTGGAGCCTGGGATCAGGTGGGGACTCTCCCACTGACCTTTGGCTCTGTGCAGCACTGCCACCTTGAAATACTGCGGGCAGCCTGAAGACATCCCAGCTGGCCCCAGGCTCCCTGGGATGTTTCAAAGCAGCAACACCACTCGGAGCCTGGAGTCAGCAGAGGAGTCCTCAGCTGATCCCAGGCTCCACACTGTGCTGCCTCTTTGAAACACCACAAGGAGCCTGATGCCAGTCTCCCCACAGCATTTCAAAGTGGAAGTGCCACATGGAGCCTTGGGTCAGCAGGGGAGTCCCCAGCTGATCCCGGGTTCCACGCGGCTCTTTCCCCTTTGAAATATAACAACAGCCCTAGGGCTTTTGCTACACTTCAAAGGTGGAGGTGCCCTATCGACAAATCGAATAGTCGATGCAAAATGCATCGACTATTCGATTAGTAAATTACTCAATATTTAACATACATTAATAAATTACTCAATATTTCACAGAGATGTCCAAACATTTTCAACTTTCTGCTACTCCATTAAACATGTAGCTGTAGCTTCTCTCCTGTGCCAACTAGCCACCATTGCAACTATGAGAGTTGTGCTAGAAGGGGTCTCCCTGCATCTCTGACTTCCCCTGTTATGGTCTGCTCATCACTCCTAAAGAGCAGGCTCAACATCGCCTACCCCTAGTCTAGGGTTTTGGATCTTGTTCATTAATGCCACCATGGATGCAATAACAGGGTCTAAAACAAAACCTACCACATTCATGTTCTTCTTCAAAGACAACTTGCATTTACCAAGATCAAAGGAGAGTTCTACTGACTGAAACTTGTTGTTCTCAGCCACTCAAGATTTGAGATTGCAGTGGAAAATGATCATCTTCATCAACACACTGGAGAAGGTCAGCAAATGGCAGACAAACCTTTGCATAAATGTAACTGCAAAAGCATTACCCATTTTCCTTTTCCTTCTAAGTGGTAGGAATATTTTGTTTGTTTTCATTGGGGGGAGTCAGGTGTGTTTCTGGGAAGGGCAGAATAATTGCACTAATTATAAATATTAATAGTTAGAATTGGCTTACAACGTGAAGGCTTTGAACTGTGAATGAAAAATGCCTCCTGTTGTTTGAGTCCCATTGTGTTCAGGGAAACAGGACTTTTTATTACAAAGAATGTACATAGAGGATTGGATCACAGAAATTGCTAACCCTTATCAATTTCTCTTAATAGAAGCCCAATGTAAGGCCCACAAAATTGGTTAACCTCTCAGGCCAAGTAGGGAGTAAAAATAAAAAACAAATACAACATCTGAATAAATGTATGTTAATCTAATTGCATAAATAAAAGTGTACAGATATAGCCTCCTGGTTAGCAAAAGTACCTAATTTAGTGTGACGCTTAGATAAGCTGCAAATCAACATATTTTGTTGGTTACACCAATGAGAATGAGCCTTTCCTTAGGAATATAAAAAGGACAAATGCAAACCCAAGATTAAAATTAATAATTCAAATAAAGATAATTTAAATTGCTTTAATTTAAATCCGCTCTGGATGATATATGTACTTGAGGTATTATTCCTCTCATTGTTCCCTGGTGTGAATTGATTTGAAGTCCTTTTACCCTTTCATTTAGTTGTTCTGCGGAGATTTGCAAAGATCCTTTGATTCCTGAAAATGTCCATTATTGTGGTCTAATTTAAGAAATCTTGGAGATCAGATCATTGAGTTTTACACATAACTTGACTGAGTTCTGATATGGGCCTATTCATTTAGATGGATGAGTTTTGATACCATAGACAGCATTTATCTTCAGAAAGGATTCCATAGTGTGTTCAGAAAGTTATTTCTGTGGTGTAATGCTTGGGTATGAAAAACTAGCACATGAAATAAAGGTCGTAAAATAATTTAGCTTGGAGCTTATTGAGACATTGCTTAGAAGGCCTGCTGCATTATATGACCTCCCAAGTTGAATCCCTTACATTTTTGTTTAGTTCTCTGTGGTTTTTTTTATTATTGAACCCTTTTTACTTTCCTAGAACAAGAGCACAGCTACAAAAGTGATTCATCTTACTGCACCTCCATCTACAGACTTTTTTTGAGTGTGATCTTGTCCATATTGTTTATCTTTTGTACATTCAGTGCTTGAGCTACTTTCCTTTGTGTAGGATTTTCTTTTGTGCAGCTACATTAAACTGATAGTCCATGAGTGATCCTTTTATTGGAATAATTGAATATAGGAAAGACAAGTTCCCTGAATCACAGCCCCTTAACAAATCTAGGAAAAACAGAGAGTGAATTGTGCAGGATGTTATCTCAGTTTCCATTGGTTTGAACATCTACTAGGTTCAAGACCTTGATAAGGAAGAATAATACCTTAATAACTATGGCCATGTCCAGACTCAGGGGTTTTTTCTGGAAAAGTAGCCTTTTCCCGAAAAAACTTCCCCTGCGTCCAGACTCAAGCCGCGTTATTTCGAAATTATTTCGAAAGAACGCAGCTTTTCTTTCGATGGCGGTAAACCTCGTTTCACGAGGAAGAACGCCTTCTTTCGAAAGTTCCTCTTTCGAAAGAAGGCGTTCTTCAATGTAAAGAGGCCGTCTTCGAAAGAGAGCATCCAGACTCGCTGGGTGCTCTCTTTCGAAAAAGCGGATTTCTCTTTTGAAAGATCCGCCTGCAGTCTAGACGCGATCTTTTGAAAGAGGCTCTTTCGAAAGATGCTTTCGAAAGAGCCTCTTTCGAAAGAAGCCTGCAGTCTAGACATAGCCTAAGGGTATGTCTACACTTGCAGCCTATTTCGGAGTAGGGCTGCAAATGCAGGCATTCGGAGTTGCAAATCAAACCCAGGATTTAAATATCCTGCGCTTGACTTGCATCTTCCCGGCCGAGCGCCATTTTTGAAATTTACAAGCCCAGAATAACTGCCCACGTCTACTCGCGGCAGTGAAACAGGCGTTTGAAACAAAGCCCTATTTCGAACTACCTGTTAAACCTCATTGCAGGAGGAATAACAGGTAGTTCAAAATAGGATTTTATTTCGAACACCCGTTTCACTGCCGCATGTAGACGCGGGCAGTTATTCCGGGCTTGTAAATTTCAAAAATGGTGCCTGGCCGGGAAGATGCAAATCAAGTGCAGGATATTTAAATCCCAGGCTTGATTTGCAATTCCGAATGCCTGCATTTGCATCCCTATTCCGAAAATAGGCTGCAAGTGTAGACATACCCTAACTTTCAGGGAAGTTTCTTCTTTATCGCACATTTGTTCTTTATTTACACCTCAATCCTTAAAATTGAGGTCCTGTGGCACTTTTGAGACTAACAAATAAATATATGGTATCATGAGCTTTTGTGGGCAAACTCACTTCTTCAGATTCCACTGAAGCTCATCTGAAGAAGTGCATTTTGCCCAGGAAAGCTATGTATAGTTTTGCTGGTCTCTAAGGTGCCACAAGACTACTCGTTTTTAAAGTTACAAACTAACATGGCTACCCCTCTGAGATTCTTCAATCCGTGTTTTTAATTCTGATTGACAGAGTCTTTGGTCACTGTAATCCAAAAGGAGCACACTGGTCTCTTGTTATTTATTAATCTCCTCACAATTCTCCTTTCACCTGTGGTATCTCTTAATGTAACTAAGTGGAAAGATATGAATTCAGAGCTCAATATGTTGAGCTATTTTTCTGTGTTTCCCAAGCTTTGCTAAGAGAGTAGTTCTTAGACTTGGAGCATTTTCTGTTTTCAATACAAAGGATCACCTAGAATTTCTTGGATTTTCTGTGTTGTTGCTAAAAGAAAAATCTTATTTTATGTAGAATTTAATTAAATAGGACTTCCCATAGGAGTTGTACACACATCTGAGGGTAGAATTTGGACCTAACTATCTAACAGACTTACATGATATTTCTAGCATTCCTGTAGCATCTGTGAAATAGTAATAGAAATATAGCCATGTTAGTCTGGTGTAGCTGAAGCAAAATGCAGGACTATGTAGCACTTTAAAGACTAACAAGATGATTTATTAGATGATGAGCTTTTGTGGGCCAGACCCACTTCTGTGAGCCTCACAATCTTTCACATATTTATCCTCCTTATATAACTTTGAAACTTCCATTTTTCGTGGAAGCATCGAGGTACAGAGGATAAGTGATTGCCCAAGGTCACATAAAGAGCATGCAGTGGATCAGGGAATTGGACTTGGGTCTCTTAAATCTCAGTCAAGTGCTCTGTACACTGGACCATCCTTGCATTGATTGCATTGGAGCTTGACTGCACTTTGATTAAACCCATAGCCTTTTTCACTTGCTGTTTTCTTTAGATGCCGTGGTGCAGCAGTGTAATGTTACTGAAAGAGCAATGAAACCTGAGTTCTGATTCCAGCACTGACATATACTTATTGTGTGATCTTTAAAAAGTCTTTGCCTCAGTTTCCCCATCTGTAATATGGGAGCGATCATACTAGTTTTACCTTAACGGTGGATTGCAGGGGAGCTGACAGAATTGTTGGGCTTATGGGCAAGGTTGGGGCGGGAGGAGGCAGGGTCTCAGGCAGAAGGGGTGAGTCTGGGGGCTAGGCTCTCACCCCAGCTCTTCAGCACTGCCTGGAGCACATGGCCTAGGCCTCCAGCAGCGATTTAAAGGTCCCAGGGCTCTGGCTGCCTCTGTTGATGCAGTAGTGCTGGTGGCCTGAGCCTTCTTGAATTGCAGGATCCCAGGGGAGTTGCCCCCTCCCTCCATCAGTGGGCCTGGTGGATTATGAAGCTTAATGGGTTAGAGCTCACTTCCTTATGCAGTTTCACTGAGAGCAATGGAGAGCAATGGGGGGAATACTCATGAACATATCTGCTCAACAGTACATGAAAAATCATAATAAAACCCTAGAGTGTATGAAGCATGTTGAGCTCCTCCACCGGAAGGTGCTATAGAAGTCTAACAGGTTGGACCTCCCTGTCCAGTGCCATCAGGACCTGAGCCGTCTTGGACCAGGGAGTTGGCCAGATCAGAGGCGATCAATGCTCCACTGCTGGCTGCTCTGCTGCCAGCTACTCTCCCTGGCGCTCTCAAGACTGGGGTGCCCCACCCTCCCACTGCCCCACTAACTCTGACCCAGCTGAGGTTCCCCACCTGTTGTCACTGGGGGTTCCTCAGCCAGAGCCACCCGGCTGCCACCTGCCTCACTGCCACGGAATGGCTCCGTTGCCCCCGGGGGGTTCCTGGCCAAGGCCACTGAACTCGCTGCTGCTGGGAGGTTCCCCTGCTGGGGCTGGGAGTCCCAGCTACCGTTTGGCCCTGCTGCCGGGGTTCCCAGGATGCTGTGTAGCCCTGCCGCCACCGGGGAGATCATAGGGTTTCCCAGCTGGGGCCACTCCAGCCGCTTGACCCCACTGATGCCGGGGGTTCTCTGGCTGGGACAGACATTCTCAGAGCTGTCTGGCCAGGCTGTCACCAGGGTTCCCCTGCCTAGCTGCTGCCAGACCAGCCAGTACTCCGCAAATCCTGCTCTCCCAGGGCTCTTTGGTCCGGCAACATCTGTGGCCTTCAACCTGAATTATGATTATTATGTACCCCACATGTGAACATTTTAATCACCTTTCATTATTAATTCTTCCATCAATAGCAATGAATGCAGCATAGGGGTTGGAGAATTAAGGGCGCATCTTGCATTGCATGTGCTATAATGCTACGTGAACTGCTTTCTTCTTTTCCCTGCAAATCCACACTGGTGCAGCAGCGTGATATTATATTTGCAGGTATCTATGGACCATTTTTACAGATGCGGATGCAGATACAAATTTTGTATCTGCTCCCAGCTCTGTTAATCTGCCATTTTATTAAAGTATGTCTGTTGTCAAACCTCCTGTTGAAATGATTGGGGGAGCATCTATTTATTTTAGAACGTCTGGTCTCTCTTTTCCTCTTTCTCACATTCAGAGTAAAAATGCATTTATAACCTTTTGAGCTTCCCATCCTGTCATGGCTCAGAATGATCAAAAATGGAGCTTGCAGCCTTTGATCTCTCTCTCTTTCTCCCTTCCTGATTCTGTATCCGCCAGGTATAAATGAAGTCTCTGTTTCCATTTTCTGTAATTTTCTGCCTAGTTTTCATCAAAGCTGACATCTCCTAGAGGCTTTAAACAAGCTATTATTTTGGTGATGTTTTTTCTAAAAACATGTCATAGGTTTTGTTTCATCAAGAAATGGTTTGGGTGCATTTATCTTGTACAGCTCTGTAACTCTGGCCTTGCAAATTGCCTTCTCCCGGACATTGTTCCTTTCACTTTCCACCTGTACACGAGACACTGTTCATATGCAGACAGCATTTTTCAAGCTCATAATACACAATTCCCAAGCATTGGTACCTCATGCTTTTGTGACAGTTGCTCTAAGCGCCACATCTTATCTGGGGCTTTCTCAAGAAACCTTGGGAACGGTCTCTTCCAGTATGGAACTTAGGTTGCTCCAGATTTCAATTTCATGATGAGACTTGAGATCACAAGTTTGAGGTTTGGAAGAGCTCAACCTCCATGATGAGACAGAGCTTACTTAATTAAATGGGAGTTGGGCACCAACTGTTAGAGCAGCGAGTGGGCCGCATGAGTGAGGTAGCTTTGCTAACTGCACTCGTGCACCTAAAATTTGCAGGATGTACCCATTGAACTGTAGCAGTGCTTTGACTGGATGCAGAGGGCTCACATGGTCAATGTTGTGTGCAATCGGCATGCCCTTCGCTTTGCATGCCCTTGCTTTGTGTGTGTGACACGTTAGCAATACCAGTAGGAAAACCACCAAGGTGCCTGGAAACCAGCAGAATCTGGGAGCCCTACATGTGGGCAAAGGGAACCAGAATGTTTCATGAACCACCCGTAGGCTCCCCATGCCGCACAGGCTGCCCACCTCTGTGTGGAAGTATTACTCTTATGAACTAATGTTGCCTGGGGATGTTTGGAACCACTGTCTTAATAGACAATAAATAACAGATATTGTCCTGAACCAAAACTTTAAACTCAAACATTCTTAGATCTGGGGACAATACTAATCTAGATTAGAACTTTCCAGTGAATACTGAAGGAAGATTATGATCACACATACGTTCCTGCAAAAGATGTGAATGGTTAACCAGTATACATCGCCTTTAATGGATGGTGCGTTCCAGTTAACTGGTGGGGGCAGGAGCACCTGCCTGTGGTGGGGAAAGGTGGGGGACTCCATGCAGCTGGGCTGGAGCAGCCCCTCCATCTGCCCATCCCTTTAAACCAGTTAACTGGTTAAACATTACATTTAGCTGGTTAACCAATTAAACAGGATGTTACAGCCCTAGTTCCCGCAGTATTTGCTGCACACTATGGTAGAGTTTGGTTCCAATGATCTATGCAGCAGACGCAGATTTCACTCTAAGTTAAAAACAAGCTAACAGACATAAAATAGCTTGTATAAATAGAATGCACAGGCCTGCCATCCCCAACATCTTCAGTCCAAGGCTGGTACCGACCTGTTCCTTTCTTTTTGTGTTTGTAGCTGCTTAAATAAAATTCACAATTGATGCAAAGCCACGCTGGTGCTTCACAGGGTGTCTTGTCTGCCTTCCCCTTCCTCCTTATTTTACTCTTCACCAATTCCTGCTGCCCTGCCCTTTCTGGAGCTTCCTCCTCTTTAAAAAAACAAAGGGAATTTGTTTATCTTTTTGTAGGCTACATTTCCAGCTCCTCCTCCTTTCAGTGTGACGAGCGTTTCATCTGTTTTCTGTGGCACCACCGAAGCAGTATTTTCGATAGGGACAGTGGGGCATGTGCACACCTTTCAGTGGGAGGAGTGGTGCCTCAAGGAGTTCACCATTGCCCTCTTTCTACCAGGAAAGAGCCGCTTAAACTTGGCATCTGAACTCCATGAGGCACCTATCGTCAGACGCTGCTGATGGCTATGCTGAATCCTCACCAGGTCACTCTGAAAATAGGCCTGTGCTAGTTCGCACCTCCAACTTTTGAGGCTGCTCTGTCCTCCTATGGGACACTTGGGCTATGTCTACACTGGCAGCTTCTTGCACCATAAATATGCAAATGAGGTTAAGCGTGGAATATCGCCGAGCTTCATTTGCATACCTAATGAGCCACCATTTTTGCAGACGAGGCACTTGCACCAGAAGGAGCATCTACACTGCCTCTTCTTGCACAAGAAAACCCTTCTTGCGCAATGCCGCTATGCTGATTATTTTCAGGAATAACAGCATTGCGCAAGAGGGGTTTTCTTGCACAAGAAGGGGTAGTGTAGATGCTCCTTCTGGCGCAATAGCCTATACTGTAAAAATGGTGGCTCATTAGGTAGCAAATGAGGCTTGGTGATATTCCATGCTTAGCCTCATTTGCATGTTTCTGGTGCAAGAAGCCGCCAGTGTAGACATAGCTTTGGTGGCCTGTGAGTTGTGTGCCAATGAAACTTCCCTCTGGGCAGGCTTTTTGCCGGTGCATGTATTGTTCCCTTTACTACTGGTTATAAATGTACAGTACTGCCATTTAATCAAATATGCCCTTACTTTTCATAGTAAGAGATGTGGGCAAAGGAGGAAGAATAGCTTAGACAGGATAGAAGACTTTTCTGTTTTTATGCCTTAGTATCCCTCTAACATTTTCTTTTTCCTGGATCATTTGTCCTAGCCTTGGTTGTAAAGGAATCCCATCATCTTTCTTACTGTTTTCTTTGTTTTTGACTGAACTTCTTCAATCTAATGGAAAGAGCTTGTGTTGATTGAATCCTACATTTTTCCCCTGCTGGAATCTGTCAGTTGTGACCTTGACATCTAAGTTAGTAATATGTGGCAGGCTCCCATCACAGCATCAGAAAAGGCGCTGAGTAGCAAAGTCTTTGTCCCATTTCCTGCCACCCGCACCTTGCCACATGGTAGAAAGCTTTTTGTAGCAGAAAGGAGTGAGGAAGTGACAGCACTTACCCCAGTGACAGAAGCACATCCTCTGGTATGTTACCAGAAAAGAACTGTTTTTATACATATGGGGAATTATATTTTTGTCCTACTTTTCCGTTGGTGTCAGTAAAGCAGGGAAAGTTATTTTGAACATGCTCCCAAATTCACCATTTCCCCCTTTGTGTTTTTCTTTGGTACTGAAATAGTGTTGGGTAGTCCAAGATCAGTGTGTTTCTGAGGATAATTTTTTTAAATGATGTGAATGCTCTTTCCAGGAGCATGAGACATACTAAAACTGGAGAAAACAAGTAGAATCCTTAAGCATTTCTAATGTAATGTGTGAAAGGAGGCCTGCATTGCTCAGGAAATGTCAAGTGCTGTCAAATGATTTGTAAAGTACAGGGTATGTACACAGTGACAGTTAACATTTTAACACTGCATCTTGAAAACATAATTATGACTTTTCGTGTGGGACCAAACATCTGCTTTAAATGTCAGCACAACAATAAATCTAGCATTTTGAGATTAGGTTTAAAATATGAATCAAAGCTGTAAACACAATGGCTTTAAAATGTTCTCTTCGCATGAGAAATTTGCAACCAAATGCTTCATTGTACTATGCCATTTAGTGGTGCTGTTTATAAAGTGTGTTGTTACATATGGACAAAATGAAAATAACCATGAAATCTAAGCTGAGCAATGTGTTTAATATTATTTATATGGTAGTAAATGAGTATGAAGAAAATAACTGAATGTACAAAAACAAATGAGATCATTTGTTGTTTCATCTAAGAATATTATTATTACTAGCCCAAGGTCACAGAGTGAGTCAGTGGCTGAATGGGCAGTAAACCCCAACTCTCCATACAGCAAGTATGGTGCCCTAATCGAATAGATCTTGGCTACCTCCATCCAGCTCTGTTCAACCAGAGCTACCTTGTGATATGTTTGCAGGACAGCTTTTATAGATCAATTCTGTTGTGCACACAGAGCTGAATTTGAAACAGATGCACCCTTTGCTTAAAAACAATGCACCCGCCTGCTGGGCGGATAGAGGTGAATTTCTAGACTTCATTGATGTTACAGAATTCCTGGGGGGGTCACCCTCACTGTCCATTCACTCACTAGGTGCTGTGGGTAGGTGCCAGTAATTCCATGAGCTTCACAATGCGTCACAATGTATCCGTCCTGTCTGTCCCCTGCTTATTGCCACAGGGGAGCCCAAGGTTGTGAGGTGCCTCACTTCTACCGGCCAGTTGTGTGAAGAAAGTCCTATCTGTGCTCCCCTCCACGCCTATGCAGGCTGCAGCCCCTGAGCCTTCCCAGCATCTCCCTGGAGTGCTCAGCCCCTGGTCAAGTGGACACTGCCAGTGTTGACAGATTTGCTGCTCCAAAGAAGCCGTATACCCCAGCTTGCCAGCTACATTGGAGATCTCTGCTCTGCTGCCCACTCAGCCCTATGAAATAAAACTGTAAGATGCATTCTAGAACTGAGACTGATTTCACTAGATACTTTCATGTGTTATAGAGCCAAGCTCCTCCAAAGTCCTTCCAGCATTGTACAGCCAGTTCACCTGAGATTCTTCCAGTCAGGAGACAAGTCACATGGTCAGTTTGTCTCTTCAGTGTCTGTCTGTTCCCCTAAATTATAGCAGAACAATCCAGTTCCCTTAGTCATAAATAAGATGCCTTCTTGCAGGTTGTGTTTTCCTGTATGTTCTTTTCATAGCTATTCCCCCATCTCTGAATCAGCTTCTGGCTCAGTCTGTAAATAGGCCTCATAGCCAGGCTTGCTGATAAGAGCGGGCAAAAGGGGCAGTTGCCCAGCAGTTCAAAAGGGCCCAGGGATCCCGGTTGCTGCTACTGTGGGAGCAGCCAGAGACCCAGACCCTTTAAATCACTGCCAGAGCATTGGGCAGCATGGAAGGGCTGGTGAGGGGAAGCTAGCCCTAGTCCCGCCTCTCTGCCTGTAGCCCTGCCTTTTCCAGCAGCGTGTAGCCACTGGAGTGTAGTGCAGCATGCTCCAGGGGCCTCTGAGGGCAGGCTGGGGGTGTGTGATGCAATCCCTGCCGCACCCCTTCTAAGAGTGCAGAGCCATCCCCCACCTTTATCAGGGGCCCGGTGATTCTGCTGGCCATCCCACCCTAATCAGAGTTGACACATTTCCCCGTGTGTTTGAAAAGATGGGTTATCCAAACTGACCTGCTGGGTTATTAATTTCCTGGATATTCAACTATGTCAGCCTTTAATTCAGACAATAGACTGTTTACAAAACACTGTTACTTCCTTCAGGAGGACATTTGTATCTCCTTTGGCAGATTTCACACTGTTAAGAGAATGTCTGTTCTGACTTCCCCCAGCAGTAGCTGTGGCTGTGGATTTTAGGCACTTAAAGGAATCCCTGCTTTAGAACTTACTTTCATTCCTGTTAGAAAATACATTACAAGAGATTGAAAAAGGGTTAATCTATCTATATACTTTTAGAAATGTGCATCTGTCTGTTTGTCTAACTGTGAGTCCATTTGTTCAATAACTCGCCTTAAATGGTAAGAGTTAGGACCACCAAATTTGGTAGGCAGCTTCCTCTTCTCATAACTTACAGCAAGGTCTGGATTTGGTTGTGCCAGGAAAATGGGAAGTGCCTGGAATGGCGTACCATGAAAAGGGAGGGGGCTGTTTGGAGGGCTGCTATACTGCAGAGTTACCACTGGGGGCAGTGAGCATGGGGGAGAGCTATACTGCAGACTGACCATTGGGGGAAGATGCACCAGCAAGAGATGCACTTTTAAGCCAGCTCCCCCCAGCACTGGCTCCTGCTCCCCCCTTGCGGCCTCTGATATAGAGGCAGCAAGTGTGGGGCAAGGGAAATGTGAATAGTCTTCTTGACTATCCAATAAGCCGAGGCATATCGGATAGTGGACTATTCGACTGCTCTTTTACATTCCTAGTGTGCAGCCCCCCGCTCCTCCCCATCACCATTCCATGGACAAGCTGGTGGGCAGGGTGTGTGGTCCGACTCCACTCCTGGCCAGCTCTGGGAGAAGCTGGTGGGCAGAGTGAACAGCCCCTCCCACCTTGGGGATTAGCTGACAGGCATGGTGCCTCCCCCCCCCCCCAAACACACTGTCCAGGGCCATCCCTGGGGAGAAGCTGGTGGCGACTCCCATCCATTTCTCTGAAGCTCCCTGTCTTCCTCCCCTCAATCCACTGCCCTGACACCGGCGCCTCTTTACCCCCTTCCTTGAACCTCTCCTCAGTCCCTGACCCTGACTTCTTTCCCCTCACGCCTCCAGTCTCCTGTCCTCCCCAAGGCCCTGCCCTGACTCCAACATCTCTCACACCACCTTCATCCACTCCTGTAACCCTCATTTCATGAGGAGTAAGGGAAGTCGAAGGAAGAGCATTCTTCCTTCAACTTCCTGCTGTGTAGACAGTGCCAAAAGCCGAAATAAGCTATTTCAACTTCAGCTCTGCAATTGATGTAGCTGAAGTTACGTATCTTAATTCGACTTTTGCCCTGCTGCGTAGACGTGCTCTTGGAGGGCAGGATCAGACTTTGGCAGAATAAAAGCTAGCAGCTGTGTGGGATCTGCAAGTTGGCCCTGTCTCCTCTCTGGGGATGGGACTGGTGTGAAAGGCAGCTAATGGCCTGATCCTTCCCTCTAGCTGTATGGGCTTGTTAAGTACACCATGATCCAGGACAAGTGAGAGTGTTGGCCTCTGCTCAGATAAGCAAGGAGCAGAGACAGGAAAACTCTGTTATGGGTAGCAAAGACATCAGACCTGTTCCCAGGGACAGCAGGAAGCTAAGAGCAACCAGGCTTGGGTAGAAAACTGAATCTGATATTTATGTTCTGTTTTTTGAGATATCTATAATGTCAAACTCCATGCAGAGAAAAGTTTAGTCATATACATCATAGGTAGACGTCACTGGATGCAACATCCTACTTGGTCACATGAACTTATTTATTTAAATCTCATTTTAAGAACAGAAAGTCAAAGGAAGTAATTTATCTATAGAAGAAGACTTGTCTAGGACTATGGTGACTAGATGTTCCTATTTTGTAGAGACAATCCTGATATTTGGGGCTTTATCTTATATAGACTCTTATTTCCTTTCACCCCCTGTCCCAATTTTCACAATTGCTATCTGGTCACCCTATCTATAACTGCAAGGAAAATACTTTTCAAAATATGTGATCCTGGTGTCTCATCCCTTCATCTTTTCTAAATAACATCAAAATCCCAAATGACATCAATTCTTCAGTCGCGTGTCACTAAATAAAACCTTTCAATGGCATCAATATAAGAAAATTAGTTCGTTAGATGGCTGATAAACTCCACTGATAACAAATGTGGCAAACATTGCTGTAAAACAGTGCAGTGTTTCAATGACACTGAAGTTATTTGAGCTGTAGCAAAAGAAGCCTGCAATTTCCAATTTTCAGCTTTATATTGATGCTAGTAAGACTTAGAGGAGTATTGCCTTGGGTTATAACTACAATTGGATTTTTCACCTCTTTCATGGTGTCATTGTGTGGCTATCTGCTCAGATAGGTTTGTAATTTAAACTTCTCCCTCAAATCCAACTATGCTCCAGCTGAAAGGGTTCTACACAGTAGAAATAAACCACAAGATTAGAAGTGGCATTTTGCTCACACAGCCTTCCTGTGGCTGCTGGGAAAAAGAGAACCTTGTTTAATTTGGTTTGCTGAATTGCCCCTTCAGTGAGGAATGCTGCAGTGCTGGACATTAGCTATTAATAGTGAGACAAGGTCTTCCTTTAAGAAATCAATAAACACATCTAACCTTAATAATTGGGTCTGCTTGGTAATCAATACGGGCACTTACATAATGTATTACTGCTCATGACAGCAGTGCGGATGGCCAAACTTGTCTGGAAATCTCTGAGCGTGGGTGTGGATTCTAGTTGGAGAGTACTTTTTGTTATGCTCTATGCAGCTACTCTCTGACCCTAACGCTCACAAAGGGCCAAGTTCTTCTCTCAAAGTCAATAAAAGTTTTGCCAGTGATTTCAGTAAGAACAGGAACTATGTACTATTGCTATAAGTGTAATACACAATACAGTAAATACTGAATAAAATTACCATAAAAAGAAAACAACCATTTTAGAATAATAAGAAAAGAGAGATCACAGAGCTAGAATGAAAGATGCAAGTGTGACACTATGCCCCCATATTTTTTTAATGGAATTTTTTTTTAATATGTATAACTCAAATATACCTTAAGCAAAATGGGGCAAGTGATTTATCATTCAAGAACTTGTAATCCCCTGAATGTGCATATTTTCTTTGTGTGCATGTATCTTTCTTGTATGTGAAGTTAGAAGTATGAAATGTAAACCTGTCTATTAATCAAAGTCTTTGAGAAAGCCAGGAGTGGTACTTAATAGCCCGGTGCTCAAGGCAAATGATCTGTGGTGAATAGTTTTGTTTTTCCTGTAAACGTATACTGTAGTTGATTCAATCAAGACATGTGACCATCCCACCTTGTTCTGGAATCCATCTTGAATCTGGTATTTTTCCAGTAGGGTGATGAGAATAGAACAAAGACCTCCTGCCCTGGGGAAATTCTATTTAAGGAATGGGAAGCAAACAATGATTGTCTTCAGCTGGCTTCACAGACTACTCCCCATCACAAGAGGACACATGAAGAGACCTTGAAATAAAGAACTCTAATGGATGGGGGAGAGTAGCTAGGCCCACGTCAGAAAAATTTCAGCTCTGGCCTGAAAGACTTCACCTGAAATAAAGAATAGGGTGAGAAATTATTATTTGTAACAATTCCTTTAGTGTATTTGGCTTAGCTGGCATGTTTTGTTTCTTTTAGCTTAGTAACTTACTTTGATTTGCCTGTCATCGCTTACAACCACTTAAATCCTCCTTTTTATACTTAATAAAATAACCATAATTTATTATGAGACCCAGTGTAAATAATTGTTACTAGAGTGAGGATGGAGAACAGCAGCTGTGCATCTCTCTCTTTAATTGATAAAGAAAGCTGATTCTATGAGCTTTCTCTGTGTAAAACTTTTTTTATACAAAGTCAGATGGATTTATTTGGGGTTTTGGTCCCTATAGGGGGCTGTGCTCCTGGGTGCTTGCAGGTCCCTGTAACTGAGCCCTGCCAGAGCTGAGCTGTTTGCATTGCTTTGCTGGGGAGCTGTTACCTCAATTCTGTGCCTTTTCTGAGGGAGACCAGAGCTTCTGGCTCAGCAGGACAGGGGGCACCCTAGAGACAGGTAGGAAGGCTCAGTATTATGCTCAGCACAGTGGGTGACAGTCTCAAGGGGATCTCTGTGGCCCAACCTGTCTCAGAAGAGATCAGTTCCTCCTAAACTTTTAGGAAGTGCCCAGTGTAGCCATTTTTTATTTTCTGTGGTGTTTGTGTGTCAGTGACTGCGCTCTTTCATCATGGCTGTGTCACACAGTAGCCTCTTTGAAACTTGTCCTCTTTATGAATACCCAAGGCAAAACAAATATCCGTTTAAATGTCTGAGGAAAAACACCAACTTTCATACCAAATACATCTTGGAGTGGATGCCTGCAGTGCAGAACTATCCCACTCCTTTGCCATTTCTTGGTCACATTTGCACCTCCCATTTAGTTTCCAGACGTGTTCTGCCCCACTGATGTTCTTTTACCATCAGCGTTTTGAATATTACGGTAGCACTCAAAATACAGTGCAAGATTTGTATTTTCCTTCTAGCTGAAAGGCACCATACTGTACATTCTTCTCTAATTACACTCTCCAGTCACAAAAACTTCATCTGTTAATTACATGGATCTACGAAAGAGCATCAGTTGTGTACAACAGCACTGGACTAATCAACCCAATTTCTGTTCTCACTTGCTGCGTTTAAATATGGGGTTAGTTCTGACTAACATTGGTTTGAATGAAGTCAAAGTCAGGCTGATTATCTCTACTTCTACTGGAAAAATAGAGTTCTCTCTGGACATACTTTTTCTTAGCAGTCCACCACAATCATTAATATTCTTTATGGTATGTCTTTATTACTACTTATTTTTCCTCCTTTGCTAAAAATTTACAAATATTGATCTACTGCAGAGCTTATTTTTCCATCTCCTCACCCTTTACTTGTCTGTCAGGGTTCTAACACTTTTAATTTTCACATTGCTGTTGCCTGAAGCTATTAAATGCTGCACATACAGGCATTATCCTCTTGGAGATGCCAGTGATGTAAATTAGCTAGGATAGCGATAGCTTCTAAAAGCTCTTATGCTCAACAGGGCATGTGCTGCCCTGGGAAGGTGTCATTTCTTAACTCACTAAAGACAGTTAGCGTTGCCATTTGTGATATAATTCATGTGCATCATTGCATTATCCCAGTATGACACACAGAGTATGTCGTGTCCTATTGCTTAAGTGACAGCAATTATGATGATACAGAGTTCATTTTAGGACTCTATGTAGTGTTGTTTTCTGGTTATTGCAATCTAAAAAAAGGGTAAAAAAATCTGTAAACGTTGTGTTTCTATTGGTGTATTCATATATTAGAAGATTTACCTGGTGTGGCTCAGTTCTTAACTCAGGGCTGAGCATAATATGGCCCAGGGGCCGGATCCAGCCTGCCAAGCCACAGGACCCTGCCCGTGGATGCAACGGAGAGCCTCAGGCAGACTCCCAGCTTGCCCCATGGACCACCCCCCCCACTGCTCAGAAAAGCGGCTGCCACTGCTGTTGCGCTTTCTCAGCTGTGAGCTCAGGGCAGAGGGAGTGGTGCTTTACGCGTTTCTCCCATCCCCAGCACAATCCCATTGGCTGATTTCTGGCTAATGGGAGCTGCCTGTTTGAAGAACTAGCGTGTGTGAAGCACCACTCTCCCCTCCCCTCAGGCTCTTAGTCACCAATGTACATGGCCCCTGCAGGGGTGGGGCAGGGAGGCTGCCAGAGAAACATGCTGGACTGCTGGCCGGGAGTCACCCAGGTAAGTCTCCTTTCCAGAGCCTGCCTCTGGTACCCCAGCCCTTCCCTCCCCCAACCCTCTGCCACCCCACATAACCCATACCCTCTTTCCCCCTCCTGATCCCATGCCCCCTCCCATACCCTGGACCCCAATTCTCTGTCCAAGGTCACAACCTCTTCCTGTTCTAGGTCATATCCCAAACCCCTGCACCCCAATACCCTGCCCAAGGTCACAACAGCCTCCTTCACCCAAACTCCCTTCCAGACCACACCCCCTTCCTGCATCCCAAATCTTTACCTCAAGCTCCCTTCTGCACCCAATCTCCATCCCAGACTCCATACTTCCTCCATTCATATCATGTAAGAGTGCAGCCCTTGACCACTTTCCAAAATCATGGAGTGGCCCCCATCAAAAATTATTGCCTACCCCTGGCTTAACAATTAATTTTTGTTTTTTGTTTAAATCACTGCTCTGGAGTGGGGCTGGGGATGAGGGGTTCAGTACGCAGGCTGCCCCAGGGACAAGACTACCCCAGCCCTCTGTCACTGCAGCAGCTTGGGGCCAGGTGAGAAGCGCCTCTCCATGGTCACTGCAGCTTCAGCAGGCACAGCCAGGGGAGGGGAGTACATGTCCCCCAACTGGGGCAGATCTAGGTTAGTCTGCCTCCTGTATTCCGCAGCCAGATTGAGGGAATGGAGCAAACTGTGCAATTTCCCCTCACTTTCTGATGAAGGGGAACAGCCAGTGACATTCCCATATGTGGCTTGGGCCTGGGGCTGAAGCAGTTCAGGATGGCAGAGGAAGCACACCCCCATCCTGCGCCCTTCAGCTGCTTGGTGACTGTTTCTCTTCTGCATGGTTTAAGGCGGGGGAGAGGGGAAGAGGAGGAAAGGGAGGAACTTTCATCCACCGCCTCCTCCCCGCCATCCTTACAAACAAACCCTTACCTTGCATTAAGTTAAAAGAAGCTGCATACCGAATTTGGTGGTCCTAGTTCTTACTATTTAGGAGGCGTTCTTGAACAAATGTATGGACAGACAGACTCGCTCACAAACTCTCTTAAATACATACAAATGTTTTTGATATTCAAATAGTTCAGTTTGAACAGCTGTTAGCAAGAATGGAACAAGAGCCATTTTTCTTAGCTTACTTTCAGATTTGTTTTATACATTTCATTTCTGTCCCTTTTTCTGCAAACTGTAGCACCGGATCCTTGTGTTTGACTGAGCTACACAAAGCTCTAGGAGGAGGTTAAAGTCGTTTCAAGTAACTTTTGTGACCTTTGAATGTGGAGGCCAGTCTGTACTGGTCCTTGTCATGGTACAAATCAGAGCAGGCTTCTCTGAGAAATGCCAGCTACTTGCAACCCTGTCAAGGTCTTTCCAGCTACCTGGGATCACCAGGGTTGGGGATAGTCTGCTCCCTTAACACACCTGCTTCACTGAGGGTGGTATAGAACAACTCTGTTGGCTGTGTGCAATTAGAATAATAGAATCGTAGAATCGTAGAACACTAGAACTGGAAAGAACCTCGAGAGATCATCGATTCCAGATTTCTCAGCACAGAAGGTATACAGAAGGGGCCAGTTCAGCTGGCCTTACTGCTCCTTTGTGCCACCATAGCAGCATAAAGCAGCTGGAGTAGAGCAAAGACTAAAGGGTAACATTTTGAACAGCGCCTAAGTGACTTAGGGTGTGTCTAGACTACATCCCTCTGTTGGCAGAGGGATGTAAATGAAGCATTTCGAAAGTGCAAATGAAGCCGGGATCTAAATATCCTGTGCTTCATTTGCATATTCACGTAATGGCACTCTTTCAAAAAAGCGCTCTTTCAAAATTGAAACCGCAGTCTAGACGCGGTACTTTAAAAAACGGGGCACTTTTTTTAAAGATCCCGTAAACCTTCAGGTTTACAGGATCTTTCGAAAAAGCATCCCATTTTTGAAAGTACCGCGTCTAGACCGCGGTTTTAATTTCAAAATAGCGCTTTTTTGAAAGAGTGCCATTACGTGAATATACAAATGAAGCACGGGATATTTAAATCTCAGCTTCATTTGCACTTTCGAAGTGCTTCATTTACATACCTCTGCCAACAGAAGGATGTAGTCTAGACATAGCCTTAGAGGGAAATACCTAAATCCCTTTTGAAAAGGGGCTTTTAAACTCCTAAGTCATGTAGGGGATTTTGAAAAATTCTACTTACAACAATAAAAAGCAAAAGAAGGAAGGGGAAACAGGAGTATTATGAAAACAACACTGATGATATTTCTGATCAGCTTTTATTTTATGACTCTTTAAAATAAAAACATCTTCAGACAGAAAAATTTCTCTCTCATTAAGCTGCACTGAATCTTGGTAGAATCTAGTAACATGCTGCACTTATATAGAATCTTCTATCTGATTATCTCAGAGACCTCGACACGTATTTATTACATTAATCACCCTACGTTCCCTGAGGTAGGTAGGTAGGAGGGTATGATTATTGAAATAGAACTCAAAGTGTATGCATCACTCTATGTTTTATTTTACACCTGGAGAAACAGAGACAGAGAGTACGGGGCCTAAGGGAATTAAGAACCAAAATATCAATAAAAATCAATGAGAATATCTTAACCACAGTGATTAAGTGACTTGTGCAAGGTCACGTGAGAAATATGTCAGAGATAGCATTAACACTTCAGATCTTCTCTCTCCCATTCCTGAGTCTTCACTACGAGATCACTCTTCTTCCCAAATAATTATATAGCAGTTTACAGACCTATGCAATCAACATTTCTGGATGTGTGCTTGTTGTGTATAGCACAGGTATAAGGCATTTTTACATGACAGAATAGAATATCTGTGTAAGTTACATGACTGTAGTACAGATTTGTATCTCTCAAGTAAATGATACACAAAGATTAGGTCTGTGTCCCTGTTCCTGGCTTGCATCACCTCTCCTCTTTCTGACCCTTGTTACTCTTTTTCTACTGTATTTATTTCTGTATTATAAAAATGAATTATTTGTCTTAATGAAGGATGTTTCAAAATTTGAAAGATTGTATGTCTCACTTATAGACATCCAGTCCTTTTTGTATCAGCCAGATAACTTTACCGTGATTAAAAGAATGTATTGAATATGAATTAACAGGTCAATTATTCTATTCTGCATGGTTCTCCATTTACCAAACACATCGTCTGCTTGATTCTCCATCTGTTCATGCAAAAGTGTGAACAACATTCAGAACATGATCACAGAACAGTGTAGACATAAGCCATTTCAAGAAGGCAAAGGCATTCCCAAATATGGAATGTACACTGTTAGGGACATTCAAGTAGGAATAAGAAATCCTCTGGAAAAGGGCTTATTTTCCGGAGAATCGTGTCTAGACTGGTGCTTTTCTCTGGCTTATCCCCAAGCCGGAAAAAAGTGGCAGCCATGTAAATGCAAATGCTGCGGGGGATATTTAAATCCCCCGCGGATTTGCAATTCCGAAGTGTCACATTAGCATCCCTTTTCCGGAAAGGGATGCCAATGTAGACACAGCCTTACAGTCCTCAAATAAAATGCAGCAAATATCTGTGTTCTGTCAGTGATAAAGGACCAGCTATTAACAAGAGAAAAGGTGTACTTAATAAATACTCTCTTTTCTTTAAAAAGTTCTGGTTTCCATCTCTTTCTAGGGGAGAGATCCTTTCTTTCAGGCCTTTTGGACCTTCTTTTATTTCATTACACCTAAATAGATGGAAAATGGTTTCAGATGAAAAATATCCAATTTCTTACAGATGTGGCAGACTTGACTGAAGTTTATTTTCTTTAATATGTCTTTTTTGATCCTCTGAAAAGCAATATGTAAGTGCAAAATAATAATATTAATATATGTTATTTTTACCAAGGAGCAACATTACTGAGCAACTAGAGAAGAGGTAGGAAATCAATACCCTCGGGAATTGTATTCTGGAATTAGCTGTGGATTTACTGTGAGACCTTGGACACACCCGGTAGCCTTTTGTCTCATTTTGCATAGCTATAAAATAGTGATGATAATTCATTCCTAACTTGCAGGAGTATTGTTAGTTTTTAATATTTAGAAATAAGGTCCTGTAAACTTTTTGAAGACTACACTGTTGTGTATGGGAGAGGGAATGTTTGAAAAGTACATGCAGGATTCGATTTTCAACCATGGCCCTTTGTAAACATAGGCTTGCCAAGTTTATACAGATTGAACCTCTCTAGTGTGACACCCTCGGGACCTGACTGGTACCAAACCAGAGAATTTCCCTGACCATATAGGAGGTCACTATTGTCTGGCAATATTACCAACATTTACACTGCTTATGGGGCTCTTAGAAGACCTTTAGAGGTAAATTAGAGCTAAATAACAGCACAGAACACTGAGATCCAAGACTGGTGGCTGTAAACAAATTTTATGGGACTGCAGGAAACTTGTCTACAACTAAAATCCTGACGGACCACAGATGTTGCTGGACCAGAGAGTGCCAGAGTAGAGGGTTTCAACCTGTGATCACACAGAACTGAACACCCCAGCCCTGCCCCTTCCCTGAGCTCCCCCATCATTCTTCCCCACCCTTACTTACTTTCACCAAGCTGGGGAAGGGGCTGGGATACAGAAAAGGATGCAGAGTTTTGGAAGGACTTATTATGGCTCCCTGGAAGCAGCCCCCAGGTCCTAGGTGCTTGGGTAGCAGGGATGGTCTGCATGCTATTCTCTTGCCTGCTGGTGCCATGCACAGCTCCCACTGGTCATGGACCTGTCACTGGGAGCTGCAAGGGCCACATCTGTAGGCATGAGGGCAGCACATGGAACCTCCCTGGCTGCTTAGGGGCCGCAGGGACTTGGCAGCTGTTTCTAGGAGCTGGAGAGAGCCAGACCCCCCATGGCACCACGGATGTTCCAGTCAGAAAACAGACATCTGGAAACTCTATGTAAACAGCAGAGCCAATCATCGCAGGGGGAGCATTGAGAAGCATTCTGCCTCATAGAGGAAAAATGTATCCTGAGCTCCCTAGCTTCATAATGGGGAGAGTAATTTGGTACAGTCATTTTGAAGAGTGCAGAATACTCCTCCCTGCATGACTGGCCAGTTTCACTAGCTGGATTCTTGTGAGAGAGGAAGGAAACTGAGTCAGGTTTCCATGCCACCTGCTCCTTGCTCCATATTTGATGAGCTGCTCATCTGGGGAACAACTTAGTCTCAAGCCTTATGCAAACCTTAGCAAAAAGGCTGCCATTTTGGGCATCCCTCATGTTAGCTGCACAACAGGGTATCCTTCCTCCTACTGTGTGGACACATCTACATCCCCCTGTCTTCCTTCTGGACTTTGACATAGGGTTTCCCAGAGAAAGAGTTCTGAAACATTATATAAAATAGGAGCTTTATAAAAATAATGAGTCTATTTCTGTTTTCAGATGCACCAATGTAAATCTGAAGTAAATCCTTTACACCAGCCAACCTGAGAGTAAAATTTGGCCCAATGTTCTTTTAGAAACATCTTGGGCACGTCTAAACTACAATACTCTGTCAAAAGAGGACTGCAAATGAAGCACAGATTTAAATATCCCACACTTCATTTGCATATTTGCGTCCAAGCGCTTTTTCGAAAAAGGGATTTTCGAAAGTGAAAGCTCAGTATAGATGGGGTACTTTCGGAAAAAAAAACCCTTTTTCGAAAGAACCCGTACTCCTCATTTTTTCAGGAGTACAGGTTCTTTCGAAAAAGTTTTTTTTAAGAACTGCGTCTAGACTGCGCTTTCACTTTCAAAAAATTCTTTTTCAAAAAAGCGCTCGGACACGAATATGCAAAGGAAGCATGGGATATTTAAATCCACGCTTCATTTGCACTTTCAATTTGCTTCATTTACATTCTCTCTTTCAACAGAGGAATGTAGTCTAGACATAGCCCTTGTCTTCACATTTTCAAACAGTTTAGCATTAAAGAAAATTCACCTATATTCAGGTAATACTAGTTTTATGGCCAAAATAGTATCTCTTGAAGTTTCCTTTTTCTGTCCCATGGTCCAAAAAAGGTAAGCACCTTTATTTTCACGGATCTATTTAGCATTTTTTGGAAAAAGTTTGGAACGACCACTAGAACTTACTCGTCTGAGGAAGTAGGTTTTGCCCACAAAAGTTCATGATATTATATGGCTAGATATACACTAGGGGATAAGTTCGAATTAAGATACACAACTCCAGCTACGTTAATTGCGTAACTTGAGTTGAATTATCTTAAATCGAATTTTGGTGCGATCCACACTGCAGGAAATTGAAGGGAGCACACTCTCCCTTTGACTTCCCTCACACCTCATAGGAGCAGGACTACTGGTGTCGATGGGAGTGCTGTCTCAGTTTGAATTAGCGTGTTTTCACTAGATCCACTAATTCAAACCACGGAAGATTGATTGTGGCAGCTTCAATCTTCTCTGTGCTGTAGACCTGGCCTAAGGTGCTACAGGACTACTCATTGTTGATAACTATGAGGTTTACTATACATGCTATACTGAACATTTTAAAACTTCATTTTGGTTTGGCCTACACCTAAAAATTAGATCAGTCTAGTTACATCTAGTTACTTAACCCCCACTGTAGATGAACGTATACAATTCTTCTGTTGACCTAGCTACCATCTAGATTAACCATATTGATGGAGAAACCTCTTTTGCCAGGGTATGTCTACACTGCAAAGTTAATTCAAAATAACAGCTGTTATTTCGAATTAACTTTAATAGCGTCTATACATGCAAACCGCTATTTCAAATTTAATTCGAAATAGCAGACCCCTTAATTCCAATTTGGTAAACCTCATTCTGCGAGGAGTAACGCCAAATTCGAAATAGCTATTTTGAATTAAGTGCTCTGTAGATACTTAATTCGAAATAGGGGGCCGCCAGCCCTTCTCAGGGAGCCCTGGTGGCCACTCTGGGCACAACCAGGAAAACTTACTCTCCTCTCCCCCAACCCCGGAGCCATTAAAGGGGTAGACCCTGGCCACAGCGCCTGTGCCAGCTCCAAGCCTGCCAGCCCAGAGCCAACAGTGGCCACCGAGGCCCTTGATCCAGTGGCCCCAAAACATGAGTCAGCAAGCCACTGGCAGCCAGCCCTCCACTGTTCCCCAGGAGCAGTCTGTCAGCTCTCAGGAGCCTGACAGGGGCTGGAGAAGGTGGGCGCCTTCCTGGTCCAGGGTGGAAATCATGGACCTTATTCAGGCTTGGGGGGGGTGCCCCCAACGTCCATGATCTCTGCACTAGATGGAGGAACGTGGCCGTCTATGGCAGGATAGATGCCAGCCTGGCCACCAAAGGTCACATGCAAACCCAGGAGCAGGTTTTCATGAAAATCAAGTTGGTCTGGCGAGATCCCCAACCCTGAGCTTCCCCTCCTCTTCTTCCCCTTGCTTCCCCCTTCCAGTTCCCTCCTCTCCTCCTCTCTTCAACCCTCTCTTTTCCCCTCTCCCACCTCCATTTCCCAGTCTCCCCAGAGGTTCTTCCCTCCCCCCCACTTTTGTTCAATAAACCCAGTTTCTATTTTTGACCATATGTGTCTTTTATTTGACATCAGGAAAGGGGGCCAGGGAGGAGTAAGTGGAAGGATGTGAGGAAGGAACGGGGCACGAGCCCCTGGTGGAGAGGACTGGGGAGGCTCTGAGGGCTCCTCGGGGTGGATGCTCTCCCTCAGGTCCTCCTGGATCCTGACAGCCACCTGATGGACCCTCCGGATGGCGGCCTGCAGCAAGTGCAGCCGGGCTGATGGCAACGACCCCATGAGACGCACCAGCATGCCCAGGGGCAGTTCTGGCTCCATGTCGCCGAGTGCTGTGGTGTCCCAAGTTCAGGCACTCAGGGCACTCCAAGACAGGACTGCTTTGCTGTCCCTCATCGAGGTAGACAAGCAAGCGGGGAATCCTGAGAACTGTCTGTCTGGGGTGGGGGTAGGGTCCCTTTAAGCACGGAGCTTAGTTAGCCTCAGGCAGCAGCCCCACACACTAAGTCCTAGCCTCATGCCCTGCTGGCACTGGTTCCGGCCAGCCTTAACTTCGGTTCAGGGTCCACTCAGTGTGGACGTGCTATTTCGAAATAGCAAAACGCTATTTTAAAATAATTTTTGTGTATAGATGTGTTATTTCGAATTAGCTTAATTTGAATTAACTAATTAAGGGTAGACATACCCTCAGGGTAGATTGGTGTCCATGCTACTGCTGTGCAACTGTAGCCACTGTACTGTAGACATATTCTTTTGGTTAAAAATTATGTTCTTTTAAGGTCTGAATAATCTGCTTGTTACACATCTATGATGACCCTTAAAGGATCTGGACACCTGTTTAATGTTTATAAAAATATTTACATTGTTTTATATCTTCAACGTACTGTGCAGACATTTTAAATAACAAAAACTTCACACTCCTAACAGGTGTAAGGGTTGTTACTCCAATTTGTAGACAAAGAAACTGATACCGGAAGCTGCCCAAGCTCTCACAGTATGGCAGCGTGAGAGCTGGGATTTGAATGCTCAACCTTGTGATCATTCCTGCCTTTCTCTTAGGCTATGTCTAGATTGTAGCCTTCTTCCGGAAAAGCTTATGCAAATGTAGCACGGCATGGAATATCACTGCACTTCGTTTGCATAATTAATTAGCCACTTTTGCACAAGAGGCTTTTATAGATGGCTCCATTTTGTGCAAAAATCCCCTCTTGTGCAAAAGCCATTCTTCCTTATTTTCTCAGGAAAAATGGCTTTTGTACAAGAAGGGGTTTTTGTGCAAAAAGGAGCAGTCTACACAGCTCCTTTTTGCGGAAAAGCCGCTTACGCAAAAGCGGCTTCTAATTAATTATGTAAATGAAGCACAGCGATATTCCACTCCATGCTTTATTTGCATAAGCTTTTCCAGAAGAAGGATACAGTGTAGACATAGCCTTATTGATGAGCTTTCTTATGGAGAAAAAGAATGAGAGAAAAGATGACTGAGGTATTAGTGGAATAAAAATTGCTTTATGGACTTCTAGCTGCCCTCGGCCAAGGGGATCACAGTTTTTTATCTATATTGTTTTGATCACCTTTGAGTAAAATGTGTGTGTGTGGTGAGGGATTGGTTTCTTTTAATAAGGCAAAGCTCTAATGCAGGGATTGGTGTAGGGAAAGAAGTGTGCATGGAGACAAGACTGGAGAACCTTATCACTGACACCCCAAGGAATTGGTGATAAAGATATTTTCCTTCAGCAACTAGAGGAACATTTCATTGGGGGTGGATATATGATTCTCATGAAGCAGAAGGCGAGGAAGATGGCCTCAGCAGTGTCAGCTGAATTGTAGTGAGACAAAGCTTGGGAATCTGTGGAATCTGAATAAAGAAAACTGAGTTAAAGACCTTAAGGTTTGTCCGATGAGAAGTAAAAGCAATATGATTTTATTACTGCCTATAAAGTTAGCATATAGATTTTGAAATCCACTTGGAATTAAGTAAAATGGAAACATACACTTTTTTTTCTGATTATTTGGGTATCTGTTCCTGTCTTCCTACAAACCTTTTCCTGACTCGCTCCTTATCTCTAACCTCTTTGCCCTCATACCTCTTGGGAACTACATGGTTGTGGCTTTCAAAGATGTTTTCCAACTGTTATACAATGTATGACTCAAACCTTCTATTTTATGAAATGATGTGACATGTCCATACATGCTGTGCTAAGTTCTCTTCAGGGCATTTGCCAAGCAGGCTTTGTGGTCCCTTTGGGTAAGTCTACACAGCAGCATTATTTTGAAATAACATAGTCCACATCTACACAGCAGGCAGTTTTTCTGAAATAATGCTGAAATGCTGTCAAGCTGGAGGACTTCTTACTCCGACTCCTGTAACCGTCATTATATGAGCAGTAAGGGAAGTCGGAGGAAGAGTGCTCTATTTCGATATGAGTGCTGTGGAGACACTCCCAATTTCAAAATAAGCTATTTTGAAATAAGCTACACAATTGATGTAGCTCAATTTGCATGGCTTATTTCGAGTTAAGCCCTGCTGTGTAGGCAGACCCTTTGTGATGCCAGAACATCGCAAAGGAGCCATAGCAGGGCAAAGACTCTGGCCCAGGAGGTCTGTTCCCACTTTGCAATGAGGTAAATCACTTCAACTCCCTGAGCTTCAGCTTCTCCAGCTGTAAGATAGATATTAACATGCTTACCCTTCTTTATTAAAGCACCTGGGGAGTCGCAGATGAAAAACATTATGCAAATGCTAAATATTATTCTTATTATATATTAAGTTACACCGTTGGTTTTTAAAAAGGGAAAAATCTCTCCCAAGTAATGCAGATAGTGTGGCTCAGGGGAAATCATGGTGATGATGATGAAGTTAAGGTTGTCAGTAAGTAGCCTGTCTTAATGCAGGTCTGGGCTATTCCTAGCAATTTTTTACCGCACTCCAAATTTGTTGGTTTGCTATTAATAGATTGTAGGCCTGATTAGCAAAAGCAACTTATGGTTCTATTACACCTTAGAGACTAACAAAAAATATGCAACCAGGAGGATTTTGTATGTGACAGTACCTGTCAGAGAAGATAGGATGGCACCCTATAGCCATTTAAACATTTGAGTAGTATATCATGGAATGAGAGCTTTAATAACTGTTGACTGGCCAAACCAATATTATATTTATCTGAATAGTTGTAAAAAAATGGTTTGTGGCTCTTTGCTAAATTAATGTTTTTCTTTTAGTAATGCTTATCTTTTTATTCGTTTTTTGCAAGCATGTCACATCATTTTAGTAGGCATGCAGAGAGCATAATTGCATATGTTACAGTAACTGTTCCACTTTAAAAAAATTAGTGTTAAAATATTTCAGCAGCACATGGTGTTTGTGGTAAAGTTGTATCTTGTACTTCTGAAAATAAATTGACTATATTTCTTATAGTATATCCTATACTATCTATTTTATTTCTTCCTGGTTCTTTGTCATATTTCTCCACCCTGCCATTGGTGTGCAGACGTGGGAGGGAATTAACTGATCTTAGCATTTGTCCGAGAGTGCCAGTTGTTGTGCACCGAGTTAAAAAAAGGCTGGATTGATGATAATGATGGCAATTGTTTTGCAGTAGCACCTGGGAACCAGTCATTGCGCTAGGTGCTGTACACACACAGAACAAAAACACAGTTTCTTTCCTGAAGTTAGTTCTTTATCAACCAGGAAAGGATTAAGACAGTATTTCTCAGGACCCCTCTAGAGCAGTGAGTTGGCAGTAGGAGGCAACTGTTTGCTGCCAGCATAGGTCACCGGGAGGAGGCAGAACACACTGGATTGATGGCATTTCTTTAATTTTTTCCAATTGTGTCATTATATGACCAAGAGACGGGGAGGTGGTGAGTCAGCCAGGATGCCTAAAGGGTCAGAGTTTTGGCAGATCTAAGTTTTTAATATAGTCTGAAAGAATCCCTGCTTTTAATGAGGTTCCACTTGGGTCACCTTTCCCTGGTTCTCGCTAATCTCATCCCATTTTTGGCTCTAAAGCACTCTCTTTGGCTGGGTAGCCCATATGAATGACCAAGTGGTCTAGGGCAGATGGTCTCTGAACCATACACATCATTGCATATCAACCTTCTCGAGCTGAGGGCAGTAAGAAATGCTTGTGCATATTTTGCGGCCAGAATTCTCAGTCGTACAGTCCGCATCCTGACGGACAACATCTCCACGATGTTTTATATAAACAGACAAGGTGGCGCCCACTCCCACTCCCACTCCCTATGCACAGAAGCTATCTGCCTGTGAAACTGGTGAATTCACAACCAGATCACACTTGTAGCATTTTACCTACCTAGGGCCAGCAACACCAAAGCGGATTCCCTGAGCTGCAACTTCACCATGGACCACGAATGGAAATTACATACAGAGGTCACCAACTCAATATTTGACCAATGGGGTAGCCATCAATAGACCTCTTCACTTCTTCCCAGAATACAAAATGCCCCTGATTCTGCTCCTGAGTGGGACTTGGCAAACACTCCCTATGAGATACATTTCTGATCAAATGGACAGCCCCTCTGCATTATGCTTTTCCCCCTATGCCTCTTATTCCCAAAGTCCTACACAAAATCCACATGGATTGGGCTCTTGTCATCCTGATAGAGTAGAGCAGGGGTGGGCAAAGGCCTCTAAGCGGGCTGGATTCAGCCCGCCTAAGGCTTTGATGTAGCCCACAAGGCAGTTCCAGGAGGTGCCTTGGAGCCAGAGATGCGCAAGCCCTTTCAGCAGCTTCTATTTAAAGGGCTCGCATTTGCTGGGCAGCTGTGTTGCCTGGCAGCCACCTAGCAGGTGCAAGCTCTTTAAACAGAAGCAATTGAAAGGGTTCACAACTCTCGGTCCCACTGGCCTGTTGCCTGGCAGCTGCCTGGGAGTCATGAGCCCTTTCAACTGCTTCTCTTCAAAGAGCTTGTGCCTGCTGGGCATCTGCCAGACAACAGGTTAGCAGTGACAACAGGAGCTGAGAGCTGTGTTATGTGAATCCTAAGTCTCCACCCCAGACAACTCTGGGAGGATGCTAGGTCCTAACCTCCCATCTGGTCCAGATCCCTTCCATTGGCCAGAAGCAAAGCTCCTGGTAGGGTAGCTCTCAACCCCGTCCCTTGCACCCACGGCCCCACCCCTTCTGGGCTGGCCTGCAGCCACTTCCTAAATTTGTGAAGTGCCCCCCCCGTCAAAAATTATTGCCCACCCCTGTAGTAGAGGATTCTTGAACTCTACTGTTGTAAAAGGAAAAGGAAGGGCCAAATCTTTCTCATATGACTCAGGAATGGTTACTGGTAAACTTCTAATGTGTTAGGTTGCTTAGACTGTAATTGAGTGCAGAATTTAGTGTTAGCTGTTTCCATTGTGCCATGTTTGGACTGTATAGGAAATTCTTCCCTGAAGTAAATTGTGCAAGATCTTAGGCAGTAGGTACATCTTATTCTGCTGACCCAGTGAATGCCTGAGTAATGGCTGAACAGGATTTACATTCCCAAAACAGATTATTCATGCATCACCTCAAAAAATCAAGCTAGCTGCTGTAATCTGTCAATCATTCTTGTGAATGACATGCTGATATAAACTATTGATGAATTCTTCATCCTTGGCTAGCATTCAGTCTAGGTTTATTGTCTGTGGTGAAAGAGGTGCTTCTTTTTCACAGGTTTGAACTGCTTTCTGAAATGATGTAGCTGGGTCTGGCTTGCATTCTGTTGTTGGATGTACCTTTGGTTGAATGCTGCAACCAACCATCTGCCTACTATGCAACAGGCATGTGAGAAAATAATACAGGTATGAAGGACAAAAGTCACAGCAGAGTTCTTGATAGAGAGTGTATTTTAATTAACTTGTTCGGTACTTAAGCAGTGCAGATTCAGTAACATGAAGCTTTTCCTTTTACTCTTTAATCCTGGTTGATAATTATTATGCTAATAGATTTTTTTTAAGAGCCAGTATTTTTTTTATATAAATCTTTCTGGTTAAAACGAATCATTTAAGAACAAGATATCAAAGAACATAGCTGGCAGCAATCTTACAGAGATCTTACAGAGTTCTGGTTCCGGTAAGCCCCAAAGGCCATATTAAGATTAAAAAAAAGGTGCTAGACCACATTAAATGTAAAAAGTGTCCATAGCAGCAGTTCCGTGAAGGCTGCTATTCTACTGTTTCCCAGCCCTAACTTCTGTTTTGAGCCACAACTCATTGTTTAAAAGGAATACAGCAGCAGCTAACACTTCTCACCAAGGAGACCCTGATGCTTTTTTTCCCCTAGCTGCCTCTCCTAGTGACAGCTCTTTTCAAACTTGTTTAGTTCACAGACACAGGGCTTGATCTTTCAGTTGGGAGCTGAGGGGGCCCTGTATCTCATTGGAGACATTGCACATCTCACAGGATTAGGCATTGCCTTTCTGTGTCTGTGGTGTCAGATATCCTATGTAGTGATTGACGTAACTGGATCCACTTAAGTGTTCCGTAAATGCTTCTCAACTGATCAGCAGCTACAAGGCTTTACAATTATTAATAATTAATAAATTATACACCCTTTCCACTGTTCAGCTTTTCAAATACTTGAAATGTGGCTCAGCATCTGAAGTTCTGAAAACTGAGCTCCTCTCTGATAAAATAACCACAGAGTAAGAGCTACATGGGTGTAAGCCTTCCCCTTCAAAGAGCCCAAGGTACATAAACATATTGTACAGCTCACAAAGCAGCCCTAACCTACCACACTGCTTGGAAGAAAGCAAATCCAAGAAAGGAAGAGGAGGAGGGGGAGAAAAACCGACACCCGTTTTTAGGTGGCATTCTGATGCCATCTCCCTTCCTAGATGGATTTGATGGCCACACAAAGGGGCACAGGGAGCTAATTGTGTGGCACCAAAAGGATCTGTGAGGAATCATGGCTCCAAGTCTATGGAGAGCTAAATAGTCCTTATCTACATGAGAAAATTTGGTTGGTTTAATTACATGGGGGAGAGGGGGAGTTTGAAAAATCCACGACCCTGAGCGAGGTAGTTAAGCCGACTTAAGTCCCCATGTAGATAATGGAAGAACTCTTCCTTCAACTAGTTACTGCCTCTTGAGGTGGTGGATTACTTACTCGGAAGAATCCCTCCCATTGGCATAGGCAGTATCTATACTGAAGCACTACAGCTTTGATACTGACTCGATTTAAGTGTAGACAAGCTCATAGAGTTTACTGCTCTGCCCTTCTCTGCTACTACAGGTAATTAAGGATGTTAAATAGTGACTAATTGATTAATCAGTTAGTCAATAGGGCAATTCTGCCTTTGAAGTGGGGCCGTTGCTACACTTCAAAGGCGAAAGTGCTGCGTGTAGCCTGGGATCCGCTGGGGACTCCAGCTGTGAGGAGCCTGATGCCAGGCTCCCCGCAGTGTTTCAAAGTGGCAGTGCTGCATGGAGCCTGGGGTCAGTGGAGGACATCCCAGCTGGCCTCAGGCTGCATGCAGCGTTTCAAAGCAGCAGCGCCGTGTGGAGCCCAGGGTCTGGCCCCAGGCTTCAAGTGGTGCTGCCGCTTTGAAGTATCTCCTCCTCTACCCCCTTGCTGCCTCTTTCTGATAGAGGCACCAAGGGGGGAAAGCGACTAGTCTACTAGCATGTCAACTATCTGAAAAGCATTTACTTATCGGATTGTTGACTAGTCCTTCACATCCCTATAGCTGATTTTACTTCCAAGGTGCAGGTGGCCCTTGCTCTGTGTTTACTCACCACTGACTACAGTGGACTCTGTGTTAGCCTCTAGCACTCCCTTCCAAGAGATGGTAGTTGAATCCATATTTTTAACAGAATTATGACTTTGGTTATTTCTGCTATGGCTACCCAAGGCTTATAGGCAAGGTTGTCAATCAGTTAACTGATTGCAATAAATATCGGTTTTGTAATTCAGATGTCTGAATAATTCATTCCTTTAGACATACAAGGGTGGGTCATGACCTGCGGGGGTCTTAGGTAAAATTCTCCATTGACTTCAATGAGGAATTCTCCCTGAGTGAAGCCTGCACTATCTGGCTCTGCTTAAATTCACATATGTAGTTTTCTTAGAAAGAAGATGATGAATCTGGAAATACTTTTTTAGTCTGTTCCCCATTATTCTTCACAAAAGAAGCAAAATCTTGCAGGCTGCTTTTTAACTTCAGCTTCTGTATCTCATGATGTTGCTAAGGAACAGTTAGTTGCCTTTAGTCATGTTTCCTTAGGGGAAAAAAGGTTATTGAAAAGGAAGTGTCTTTGTGTTTTTGTTTCTCTTGTTGTTGGGCATTAGCATTCACCTACTGTACTGCACTAGCTCTGCTGAAATGTTGTCATTAATTCCTCCTGGTGCTACGCATTTGGCATTCTGCCTAAATGCAGCAATGTGTGGAAGTGCAGACTTCAGTGACAAACCAGCTATATAAATCAACATTTGAAAACAGGGCTTTTATAAATACAATCATAAACAGTGCACAATACTTTAAATCAACCTGACCTTTTTGTGTGTAGGTTTTTGTGACTGAGAAATGCATACATTCGCTTTCACAAAAGGCTTTCCCTTTTTATTTGAGCTGATGTCAAGACTTCAACAAAGTCATTTTAAATGTCAACATATAGAATGAATTCTTGTATGTGTTATAAAAAAAATTCTGGAAATTTCACTTTACTAGTTTTATAAAATACTATATTTACCAAACACAACTGCCTGACTCCATTTCCACCGTGATGAGCAAAACCGCAGGCTTTCAAAGCTTGCAGCATTGATCACTGCTCCTGAATCTTTAAAAAAAAAAAAAAGGTGCAACTCAGCTTTCTGTTATCACTGCATTATTCTAACCAGTTTAGAATCTTGATTGTTAGCATACAAGTGCCTGGGAGAAAGTCATAACTCCTGGGCTAGAAACTGGATTTTTTTAAAGCCCTACATGAAATTATTTCATGCCCAAGATACTTTTTAATTAATTTTTGATTCATTTGATATTTACATAGATCTCCTATATTGTCATTGTGGCTTGTGAAGTTCCATTCACAATCAGCAGTTATAAGGACTAGAGAAGATTTTAAAAGGCCTGTGCCATTTCTGTTCCCTCTAGTATGAGCAAAAGGAACAAAATGTCTTTGCTCTACCAAATTTATTTGTTTTCTATCACAACAAGAAAAATAAAAATGATTTGGCTTCACCCTGATGCCCTGACCTAATCCATTGGCTTATTAAACATATAGCAGACCCACGGAACAAGTGCTAATGGGTATGTACCCACCCTTCACTTTAACTACAAATTTCACGACCATGTTTTGAGACCTGGGATTTATTTATTTATTTATTAAGAATCTGTTTTTTATCCAGCTAGATGTTTTTCATGGGTCTTTCTTCCCCCACAAATCAATCTTTGAATCATCTATTCAGGTATTAATCCAACAGTAATTGAGACTGTCTTTATCTGGTATCTGGGATGGTGTTCTGAAATCTGAATATGAGTACTATGGCTTTTAAATAAACACCTGAAAAGCTGTGGCTGTGATGTGTTAAGGGAAGAGTGTACCAGAACAGGGGTTACGGCTTGTGAGTGCAATCCATGACTTTTTAACATGTATATCTTGAATCTGTCTTCAACCACTGCCCATCCTTCCAGGTCAGATGGAGGAGTAATGTGTAGGTAGAGATGGGTATAGGGGGACTGGTGTTGTGCAGGAGCCTTTGGCCTGGCCAGAATAAGGGTATAATGTAATACTTCAAGCTTAGAGAAATTATCAGAACGTGTGTTTTCGAGTCCAGGGAATGGAAATTCAGAGAGCCTGCATGTTGCTCGTTAGCTTTATAACTGTTGGCAGCATTGTTAGCCTCAAGCATTCAAATTTCTTGTCAGACTTCAAAGTACAAGATTATTTTAAAATTATGAAGATTATAAAAATGATAGGTGTTTTATTTTTTATATTAGCTCTAGGTTTTCAGTGTCTTTTAAGAGGAGGCTTTCTTCCTTCGAATTATACAAGAGCATTTCAGATTCAACCAAAATAACACACACAGATGTTGGGCCTTTTTTGTAACTGCTGCATGGGGGATCCATTAACCCTCTACTAAGCCAAGAGAGGTGGGAGCTGTATTCCCTTTCCTTTCCTTCTCGCTCATCACTGTCATTCATCTCTCCCTTTCCCATCTACTCTTCTGCCACACTGAATTCTTCTTCTATGTTCCCCCTGCTTTGTTCCTAGCCCATCCTTTACATTCACCAACTTCCATGTTTTTTCCCCTTTTACCTTTCCCTGGATGCTATTCCTCACATTCCCCTCTGGCCCCCTTAGGGTATGTCTACACTACAGAGTTAGTTCAAACTAACGGACATTAGTTCAAACTAACTTTCATAGGCGCTACACTAGCGCTCCGCTAGTTCGAACTTAATTCGAACTAGCGGAGCTCTTAGTTCGAACTAGGTAATCCTCATTTTACGAGGATTAAGCCTAGTTCGAACTAGCTAGTTCGAATTAAGGGGTGTGTAGCCCCTTAATTCAAACTAGTGGGAGGCTAGCCCTCCCCAGGTTTCCCTGGTGGCCACTCTGGCCAACACCAGGGAAACTCTATTGCCCCCCTCCCGGTCCCGGACCCCTTAAAGGGGCATGGGCTGGCTACGGTGCCCGTGCCAGGTGCAAGCCTGCCAGCACCCAGCCAGCAGACCCTGCACCTGGCACGGCTCGAGCCAGTCACCCGATGTCCCCCAGCCCTCCCCCTCTTCCCGGGACCAGGCTGGCGGCTCCCGGGAGCTTGCCTGGGACCGCAAGAGGTGGGCACCCGCCTGGGCTAGTGCGGACATCATGGACTTCGTCCACGATCTCCGCACTAGGCACAGGAAAGTGGCCGTCTAGGGCAGGAGAGCTGCCAGCCTGGCCACCCAGGAGCAGGTGTGCATGAAAATCAAGGGGGTCCAGTGAAACCCCTGACCCTGAGCTTACAATGGCCGTCCTGGGTCAGACCAAAGGTCCATCTAGCCCAGTAGCCTGTCTGCCCACAGCGGCCAACCCTAAGGACCTTGGAGGGGATGGGCCGAAGACAATGACCAAGCCATTTGTCTCGTGCCATCCCTCTCCAGCCTTCCACAAACCTTGGGCAGGGACACCACTCCTACCCCCTGGCTAATAGCACTCCATGGACCCAACCTCCATGACTTGATCTCACTTCCCTTTAAACTCTGTTCCAGTTCTAGCCTTCACAGCCTCCTGCAGCAAGGAGTTCCACAGGTTGACTCTTTGCTTTGTGAAGAACAACTTTCTGTTACTAGTTTGAAGCCTGCTACCCATTCCTTTCCTTTGGTGTCCTCTCGTCCTTCTTTATGGGAACTAATGAAGAACTTTTCTGTATGCACCCTCTCCACCCAACTCCTGCTTTTAGAGACCTCTATCCTGTCCCCCCCTCCGTCTCCTCTTTCTAAGCTGAAAAGTCCCAGTCTCTTTAGCCTCTCTTCATATGGGTCCTGTTCCCAACCCCTGATCATTGTAGTTGCCCTCCCCTCTCCCAGCCTCTCTCTTCCCCTCTCCCATCTCCTTTTCCCAGTCTCCCCCATTTTTGTTCAATAAAGACAGATTCCATTTTTGAACACAATTGTCCTTTATTTTGTACATCAGGAAGGGGGGTTAGGGAGGGATAAGTGGAAGGAGGTGAGGGAGGAATGGGGTACGAGCCCCCGATGGGGAGGACTGGGCTGGCTCTGCGGGCTTCTGGGGGTGGAAGCTCTCCTGCAGCCCCCCAGTTGTCCCCTCTCCCCAGATGGCAGCCTGCGGCAAGTGCAGCCAGGGTGATGGCCGAGTGGTGTGATGTGCCCAGTGTGGACACTCCGAGCACTCCAAGCCAGGACTGCTTTGCAAGCAGGGCACCCCTGAGAACTGTCTGTCCGGGTTGGGGGTCGGGTCCCTTTAAGCGCAGCCCTGGGCTAGCCTGAGACAGCATCTCCATGCTCTAAGTCCTCCTCTTATGCCCTGCCGGCACTGCTTCTGGCCATCCTTAAGCCTGGTTCAGGGTCCACTTAATGTGGACATGCTAGTTCGAATTAGCAAAACGCTAATTCGAACTAGTTTTTAGTTCTAGACGCGTTAGTTCGAATTCGCTTAGTTCGAATTAACTAATTCGAACTAAGTTAGTTCGAATTAGCGCTGTAGTGTAGACATACCCTGAGTTCCCTCTGCTCCGTGTCTTTCTGGCAGGATAGAGTGTGAGCTATTTTCAGACCCTTTGGAACTGACCCAGCTAAGACCCAGCAGTTCTAAAGTTGAAGTAAAACCTGAGAGAACTGCTTCTAAAATGTGACTCAATTGAAGTGGTTTTTGGAAACAACCCTTTTGGGTCAGACTGAGTTTTCAGGAGCAGAGCTAAAGTAACAGTAAAGAGAAATGCCATGTTTCTACCATCTTTTCAGACTGATGCAAGTCTCCAGTCTCTGAGTATTCCTGGAGGACTGTGGGTGAGGGGGGCAGTACTTGCTACTTCCTTCACTCCTTGCTCCAGAAGTGCGGTGCAAAGACGGTTGAACAGGAAGAGAATCTGGCCTCATGCATTTATGTATCTATTATAGGCAGTAGTTAAGCAACAACTTGTAGATACAATCCCCCTTATAGTTATGGAAGAGGAGCCAGGAGTTATACCTGACTGCATATGGGGCAGCAGTCAACCAAAACCTAGCATCTGTTAACATTTATCTTGGAATGTGTATGTACCTGTTTGTAGGTTTGTCACTGCACTTTGCTTTCCCTGTTCAGATCTGGCCCATAAACAGTATGCATTTCTTTGATTAAAATCACTAGTAGAAATGACACATTGATAATAGAAAAACATACATAGACATCAGGTCTTTGCTTTGTTTGTCTCCAGGCTTGACTGTACAAGATCAAATAGGCTTACGGAAATTAAGCTGTTTTATCTGCTGTATTTTGGATTATCAACAGTGGCTGGATAAAGAATAACACATTGAGAATTCAGAAATTATTGTTGTTAGTAGTGATATATAAAGGCAGATGGGAAACAGATTTAGTTAAGCTGATTCTACAAAATGGAGTGAAGCAAACGAAACCGAATGAAAATAGCCTTTCACTTTCATGGATAGACTGATCTCCTACTACAGACAAACTACATAGTGTACTGGACTCCTTTTTTATCTGCATTTATCCACTTTAGCAACAGTTAGGGGAGAGAAAAGATCACAAAAGCAAAACCTTGTAGCTCTCTCTCTCTCTCTCTATGTATTACAAGCTCACAAACTGATGACAAATAATCACATTCAAAGTAGGAATAGACAGATGAGAGTTTTTTATAGATACATGTTTATAGTATTAAAATATGTAAATTACTTAACTGTTCCAACGGGTCACATTTAGAACATGTAAAACTTGTGTAGAGTTTATTAGAGACTGGAAACTTTTATTTGGCAAAAGCATGGTTTCATTTGCTGACGCATGGATGTGTGTCAAAACCATATGAGCGAAAGTGTCTTTGTCTAAATTTTGGCTTGAGTGCATCTGAATCTGATAAGTAGGGTTGAAAATAAAGGAGGATCAAAGTTGAATACAATATTTGCTTGAGGCCTTCTGAACTGAAGTCCGAATTTCACACTGCTCTAGTCCCAACTTTGTTCTGGCTTGTCAGGTACCAGGAAGAATCACTACTTGGATGTTTGTGGAACATATAATCATTAGAGAATGTATGTGTCATAGCATTTTATCTAAATAGGAAAGTTGAGCAATCCATCAGTGACACAATGTATGACTTAAAAGAATAAATGTGTTTTAGAATACAGTGTCTTTTCCTTGAGTGAACAGAAGCTGTACTGCTGATATATAGAGGGGACTCTCTTAACTGTCCAGATGGATAAAATGTGCTTTTCAGCACATAGGAATGATGTGAATTTTGGCATGAATGTTGTTAAAGAATATTTTTGTATGCAAATGATAGCTTTTCCATCACTTTTGGTTTGGAGTGTGTTGAAGGCATTTGACAATATGGATACTGGTCCCTTGTACTTAGTATACAGGAAGAATGTGGTCTTCATACTGTAAAGAATGACTCACACTTTTACCTTGTACTAATTAAGATTTCTGTGGTCCTGGAAATGCTGCAGCATTTAAGAGCCAATCTCTGTGTCAAATTGGAGTTAATCCTGTGGCACTTCAGCATCAGTGTCATGATGAATCATAGCTATACACTTCCCTGTACCCCTTTCAGTGGATGACTGCTGAATGTCTGGAGAAACATTCGTATTTGGCCAAATGGTGACCCTGTTTGTACATGACACACATACGGAGGAGAAAAAAAAATAGTGCAGGCACAGGTAGAGAGGAGAGAGGGTGAGAATAGTAATTATGGGATCTTAGAGCTCTTAAACACCCAGAAAGTTGCTTTTCTACTAAAGCCAAAAGCAGCTTCTGAAATGCTTATTGTTAACTACCTCTAAGTCTAAAATCTTAACCCAAGAAGGTGGATTCTCTTTTCCAAGGGCTGTTCTCAGCATTCTGAAGGATACCACCCAATCTCCGCACTTAACATTTTTCTTTAGTGCTAGTGTTTTGTTTCATGAGAAATTGAATTCAGGATGATATAAATACTGTTATTTTCTTAAGACAGCTGAAAATCATAGAGATAACATTTCAATGAATATCTGCACACTTTCATTTACTGTCAGTCTATGTTAAGCAAATTAAGCCCAATTGCATTGCATTGCTTTGATAGCTTGACAAATACCATTTCTAACCAATGTTCTCATTCTTGGGTTCAGTATCAACTTCAACCTACTTGTAACAAGCCAAACAGAGAATTAGTGTTCCTAACAAAATAAACCTCCATTGCAATAAGGGGACAGAAATAATAGTTTTATTCCCCACCATCAAATTGTACCCTGTCAGGATTAAAAGACAGTACTGTTGTTATCACCACATTATGGTTTGATCCCGCTTCCACTGGAATCAGGGGTAGATTCTCCATTAACTCTAGAGGAAAGCTGGAGACACTCTAAGGCGCAGATTCTATTGTTTTGTTGTGCTGTTTTGAATCAGAAATGGGGATGAATAGGGGAATAATGTGACTGTCACCTTTGCAGTTCCCTGCTTCAGGACCCAGTTCATTTTTTGTTTGGAAAGTTACAGCAGGATGCTCATAGGCATAAGGGTCTGGAAATGGAAAGACATTCATGCACTTCAGGATGACCTTTAGGAGAAGTCACTTCTCCTCCAGATGGGTATTTTGGGATGTCTTCACAACTAGTCTCTGCTGTCAGAGTGGTACAAAGCCATCAGCCTATAGGGGAGACGTTCACATATAGCCAAAATAATTTGACATGCTGCTGCAACCCTTGTTTACATGAATAATCCTTACTCATGTCATTAATTCTCATTTAAAAATCAGACTGCTTGGTGATGGTTTGGTTCCCAAATGGCCCTATCATGCCATTGACCATTGCAAAGTATTTCTTACTGCAGAAAAATGGAGAAGCCAGTTAATAATTTTGTTGAGTTTTATGAAAAAGCTCAGAAAAATATCTTCAAAAAATTTCAGTGAGAATTGGGTTTTTTTGGGGGAGAAAAAGGGTTTTGGCACAATTTTATTTAACTAATGATGGGATAGGACCTTAAAAGTCTGCTGCTGCAAACTGCTCAGCAAGTTCTTTCAAAGGGCCAAATGCCCTTTAATCTCTGCAGTCAATGGGAGCTGAAGCCACACAATTCTTTTGTATACTTTACACATTATGCTCTAAGCATGATAGTAGCATTTTGCTTCTCACTTACCCTTACCAGAAGCCAGCAATTACAATTGCAGTTTGTTTTAATCTTAAAAAGGAAAAAGTCTGTTTTACATACATTCCCAGCAACTGATATGTCCTTGTAGTGCAGAAACCTCCAGTAACTGAATTAAATTTCATTGCAGATTGCAGTCAGCACAACAAAAAAAAACTTATGATAATTTGTCTTTATGTACATTTCTTAATACAGGATATGTCCAGTAACAGAGTTGTAAGGTCACATTTAGTGAAATAGTAACAGTTCCTGTAAACAAACAAAAACAAAAAGTAAACCCAAATAAATCATGGATTAAAATGGCTAATGCATGTCATTAAGTATTCTTTACAAGTTACAATGTGCACACCACTCACTGACTGTTGTTATTCAGTTCTGCTAATGGGGACACTGAAAGAGGCTCACTGTACAGGCGTTGCATCTTGATTTAATAAACAGTTTGTATAGTATCAAATTATATCAAAAGTCTAAAAAAACCCATGAGAACTGTTATTTTACAAGCTGTCTTGTGCTGAAAAAACAAAACGAGTTCTAACCTGCAGTTTAAAAAAAAGTTTTGAAGTAGGCAATTTTGCAGCATGGAAATAAGTGCTAGAAAAATGTGATAGTCTCAAGTAAGAAGCCTTAAGTAAGAAGCCTTAAAAGGCTCTTTCAGTTATTTTCAGATTTCTCTTTGTCCCCAGGGCCTTTTCATACACCTTAGTTATCACATAGATCTCAAAGTGTAACATATAGCAGGTTTCATTCTGTACTTTTCATGCAATTAAGACACCAACTGATACTATCAATCATGGATTTCAATAGGGGGAATACAGGATTAGGATCACTACAGGAGACAAATGTACAAAACACTCAATGGAGTTTCTTTATGTAAGTAGTAGGAAAAAAACCCAGAGGTTTAATTACAGATCTATGAAATCAATGGAATTGCATGGCTGTAACATGTCAGAATTTGGCCCACCCTATACTTTTGAAAACTGACATCTTCCTGAAAGAAGCCATTGTGTAAAGTCAGTGTCTAAAAATCGAAAGACATACTTGTGAATTACTTAAATTTTATCCACAAGTTGAAAAGACGATACACAGCCGGTTCCCAACTTACGAATGAGTTACATACCAAACACTTGGTCGTAATTCGATCTGTTCGTAAGTCGGACCCCATTCATTTAAAGACGGCCATGCTGTTTGTAAGCGTGGATCGCATTCGTAACTCTGGGACTGGCTGTAATGCGCTTACTGGGAGTTGGTCGTAACTACGAACGGTCGTAAGTTGATGCGTTCGTAACTTGGGGACTGGCTGTATTCTAAAAAATGTTAAAATGAATATAGCTAAGATAAAACACTAACTATTAAAAGACAATAGACCATTTCACTTATTTCTCACAGAACACTGTGTAAGGGAGCCAATAATTAAAAGGCAGTAATATAAAAACTAGTCAAGATGCAACAGATGGATGCAGCATAACTTGTCTTAATTGGCACTTGCCATAGTAACTCTAGCTGCAATTTGATAAGTATGATAAGACATCTGTGTCAAAATATGTAAGCTCATTAAAACTATTGGTCTGAAAACTATTTAAGAAAGTGAAAGGAAAAATAATTCTAAAGGGAGGGAAGAAAAATCTAGTCATTTTTAGATTTAGAAAAAATATTTTTAATAGTTCCATGCAAAATCTTCTGGCTTGTTGTTCAACCAAAGTGGCCATTGCAACGGTTATTGGTTATGAAGATTTTTCTTTTAAAAAATGAACTGGATACAGTAAGCTAAAAAGTGTGTATACCTATACACACTACATATGGTATATTTTTATATATACACATTGTGTGTCAGATATACACATACCAATTTCACCTTTAGCAGGAGACTAAAAGTCAATGGATAATGAGCCTTGTGCAGTATCCTCTCGTCCTCTCACATAAATTTCACAAGGAATCTCCTCCATCACCCTGTCTTCTATTACCTGCTCAGGGCAGTCATGGGCCTGTTTAAATGTGTAACTACTTTTCTTGAAGGTGCTATTAAATGTTTTCATCGGCTGAGGCTGTGCAAAATCATTGCGGAAAGGAAGTTCCATGGAACTGAGGTTGGTCCTGCTTTGTTTTATACAGGAGGCTTGAGAGCCACAGTGATGGTCATGAATACATCTTGAAGCAGTAGAGGAACGTCTCATTTTCTGATAGTTCTCAAGTTCTTCAGATAAGTCAGCCAAGTCTGTAGAAATCTCTTTATCCCTTAAGGAGAACAGTTCATAATGTGGAGGATCAAATACTTCTTGGAAGCCAGTTTTATTAAAAGCAGTTTTGCAAGCCATAACCTTTTTGCGAGGCTGCTTTACTTGCACCAGAATTGAAATTATGAGAAGAACCAAAACTATCCCTGAAGTAATTCCGATGATGGTTCCATGAGTTTTGGTGATTTGTTCAAACAGTCCAGTTTTTCTCTTCTCTGGAAAAAAAAAAAAAAGAGAGAGAAAGGGTGGGCTTTTGAGTCTGTCTACAATAGCTGATCAAAAATAATTTGGTAAAATTTTAGTTTTGACTTTGTATGTAAAGATTTAAGTTAATGAGAAGTGTAAATGGCAGAGCAGGTCATATTCTGTGATGTCACTCATATGTGTGCAAATGTTTATTAATTAAGAATAGGCTTCTTAATGGACACTGAGATCCCTAGGAGTCAGAGCAGAATTTGGCCCTGTATGTTTGAAGTATTAGTCCTTCCTCAGATGAAACTCACTAGTCGGAATTAAGTTTTGTTTCACAAGAGCCGAGCAAAGACTGTAGAACTGAGCTAATTTCACAGTGTGCAATTTCTGACAAGTTTTCCATGCTCTGCCCTCAGATAAATGTGTGCGGTTTTCCCCGAGATTCACACAAACATTGAAGAGCAGTATATGGCTCTATTTTTAGGAAAGAAGTTATATTAGAACATTAATGAATTTATAAGTTTTGTGGGCTTTTCCATATTAAAATCAGCACAGCGTTTCAGCTTTCAGCAGTAGAAAACCTTCAGAGGCTGGTGGGACCCCTCTAATTCAGCCACATACCTACTTTGTTGAGGTGTGAGTTCCTTCCTGACCCTCGTGGTAATGAGTTTACATTCTGAAATCTAAAATTTGATTAAACTGCATATCATTACTTTATTTTGTATAACTACAAATGCTCATATACAAAGGGCCCAGGTCTACTCCCATTGTTGCGAATGGCAAAATTCCCATTTTAATGGAGGAAAAATCAGGCCCCAAACTTAGTCCTTTAAAATAACAACAAAATCAATATACAAAAATCCCACCATACTCTTTAGCTTGACTCCACTAAATGGCTTCGTGACTGGACTGAACAGTACCTACATATTGAGTTGCAAGTTATTTAACAGGCCATGATGTCATAAGATCAGTTAAAAATTACTTGATAGCAGCTCCTATGAAAGTACACAAGATGGCAGTATCTGCTTACAGCAGGTTTCCCACACTTTTAGAGACAAGCCTCAAAGGGAAGCAGAGCTAAATCTGCAAAATAACGAGGAGTACACAGAAGTCACCTACTACAGGACAGGCTCAACAAGAACATAACAGAATACTCCTGCTTAGTCCCATCAATCCCAGGTAAAATCCCTCCAGTGCATCATTGACAATCTATAACATATCCTGGAAAATGATCCCTCGCTCTCACGGACCTTGGAAGAGAGCTGGTCCATGGCTATAGACAGCCCTCCCCCACCAACCTCAACCAAATTCTCACCAGCAACCACACACTTACCCAGGAACCTATTCCTGCAACAAACTCCATTGCCAATTCTGTACACATCTATTCAAGTAACACCATCACAGGACTGAACCACATAAGCCACACCATCGTGGCTCATCTGCTTGCACATATGCCAGCAAAGTCCTTCTGCCCTATATATTAGCCAAACTGGACAGTCTGTGCCTCACGGATAAATGGACACAAATCAGATATCAAGAAAGGCAACATACATAAAGTATTCTCCTAGTGGTTTAATCTTCCTGGACATTCAGTAATGGATTACAAAAAAACCCCCCAAAAACCAAAAACCCCACCCAAACAACAAAAAATGTTTCAAAACCGGCCTACAAAGAGAAACAGCAGAGCTGCAATTCACTTTCAAATTCAATACAATCAAATTAGGACTAAATAAGGATTTAGATTTGTAATCTCACTACAAAGGCAATTTACTCCTCTCTTTTATATTCACACCACTCTATCAGCTGCTGTGAGTAAGCCATATCCACCCTGACCGAATTAGCCTGGTTAACACTGGTTCTCCACTTGTATAAGAAAGGAAGAGATATATTTATCTAGTACTTTTAATATAATACATACACACACCTGCCTTTGTTATTTCCATTCCAATTCATCCGATGAATGGGGGGTTTCCCACAAAAGCTTGTGCCCTAATAAATGTTAATCTCTAAGGTGCCACTTTTAGAGACAAATGTTTTGCTCTGGAAGAAGTACATGTCCCTGAATGACTAAAAGATGTGTATGAATAGAACATAATATTCATTAGAAAACAGTAAAAATATTTATTGCATTTTGGGTTTTCTTTTGAGGATGGGAGAGGTGATGTTAGGTACAAACAATTCTGTTCATGTCTAAAGCTAAAATGAACCATAATGGCCAATTTAGTACACATGGTAGCATCAATTTGTTGCCATATATTTAATAAATAAGTCTCACCCAGTGCACTGGGTTTATAAAGGATTCTAGGAAAGGTGCATATTTCAGAAAACAATCTTCAGTTAAGGCAAACATTTCAGAAACCCCTTTCTGTTGGGAATGTGTACAATACTAGCATAGACAGCGCTTCAGATGGAGCAGGCTTTATGATGGAAACTTGCAAGTGACTAGTTTTGTTAATTAGAATAAATAAAACAAATATTCTGTGAAAAGATACATTTTAGCTTGGTAATTACATTTTCACACTAACAAAGGGGACTCTTTCAAAAAACAAGGATTTTCCTGCACAAGGCATCAAGATTTAGGAATGGACAGTAACAGTAGAAACCAGGCAAATACAGTAGGCTAGTGCTCTGTTTACAGTTTAAAATACCCTTTGTGAAGGGCATGAGATATTTCAACTATAAGGCAGGTACATCCTTCAACCCTGCTCATGGACTTCTTCATTTTTAATTAAATAGCTGTCTTCCACACATTTGCAAGAAAAGACATTTTATTAATGTTTTTCTTAAATGAAAGGCAAACTGACCATCCTGGTCATGAAGGTTGTGTGTTGAACTATATTCACCTTTGCAGTGATTTTCATCCCAAGGGTATGCACAGTTTTGAATGCCATTGCAGACCAAAGAATTATTGATGCACATGTTGCTATGGCAAAAGTAAGTGCTGCCTGAGCATGGAGCTGCAGGAGAAAAGAAAAAACAAGTTAAGGGTTGCCAAGCTCTCAGAGTGCACAAAGTCTGTGAAGAAACTTTGCATTACTCAAAATACATATTTATTTCTTCACTTACTGATTTGAAGATTTCAAATGAAGTGTGTTTTCCTGCATGTCACTTAAGTAGTTTACTATATGCCTATTGGGGTTGCTTTTAGATGCACAACAGACACTATAATCAAAACATTGCTGATCAAATTGGCTACCATAAGAGTCATATAGTGGTTGGTCTCCAAATGCACATGATGGAGAAAGTTTATATAGTCTGAGTGTCTGTCATAAAGCATTATATTGCATTCTGAATTACCTACTGATTATATTACACTGGTGACCAAAATGTGCCATATGCTTTCCAAACACACAGGACATCAGTTTCTTCACTGAAGAGTATATTTTCCTCCAGTACAGAACGTCATGGAGGCATTGTGATTTACAGATGAACGCAACATGAACATGACACATTCCTGCTCGGAAACTCTAAAAATCTAAGAGATGCTGTGTAGGTCAGAGGCAGCTAAAGTTCCTACCCATCTTCCAGCAGATATTCAGTACTTCCAAAACCTTGGCTGTTACATGGAGGTAAAATTCCAGTTCCTGGAGACTTTTGGAGGAAACAAGTTCCTCAGTGGAGGACCTTTCCCTAAAAACTCCTCTCTTCACGCCTCAGGAATTCAAATCTTGGTATTTTCAAATAGACTATCCTTGCTGACATCAGCCATTGAGACAGTCCATAGGAAGAGAGATATAAGCTTGGCCTGAAGCCCTGTAGGGCTTTGTATATTAAAGGAGACATCATGAATAGAATCCAAAATCAACCAAAAAGCTGGTACAAAAAATGTATTACATTGGTAACAATGTAGTAGCAATCAGCCCTCCTACAGTGCATTCCCCCGAGCTCAAAGTGCATTACAGACATTTAGGAATGGCTATCATATGGGCACCAGTAGTGTAAGCACAATAACACACCTGCAAACTGGGACTTCATGGCTGTTGCTATATTGTACTCAGCAGCCATTTGGAACTTAATGGTGAAAGAGGTGAACTGCTCATGAACATGCCCTATTTATTAGCAATAATAGAAGGTGCATGGGAGACAAGCCTTTAGTTGGCAGCTGTTTATGTACAGAAAACTGAAGAAATAAATACTATGCAGTCTCTCTAAAGAGAATTTAAAATTTCTTTATATTACATGCCCTTGATATTAGATCAATGTCAAAGCATCCATTTTCAGTATATATGTAGCATAGTCTTTCTGCTGCAGGACATTGCTTTTGATTTTCTATTCAATATACAGTGTTCCATTTCTCTACATCAATAATGTAGTATTTACACACGAGAGATTTCTGTATTGCTCAAAGTCAGTTATATACCAGTAGATTTGCGTACTGTTAGGATAGAAGTGTACAGCTGACAAGTTCTTACTCTGTCCAGGAAAAGATAATGGTTCAAGGTTCTGATTTTTTCTATTTTCATGTTATCAATCGATTGCTATATATTGGTAAGTATAGAGCCTCTGTTTGTAGCCTCAATTCTTTGGATCATAAAGCTTTTGTCCTACATAATTTAGGAATCTCCTAGAAGATGCATATGTTATCCAATTTTTATCTTAGTAATTTCAATATTTCTAAATATCATTATAATTGTTTCATGTACCCAGGACCAGATTAAGAAGGAGGGGGCGGGGGCTAGCCGGGCAGCTGCCTGGGGCGCCAACTTATGAGGGGGTGCATGATTGAAGTTGTAAGGGGTGCTGCACGCCTGGGGGCGGGGCCATGCATGTGCTACGTGCCCAGGGCCGGGCTGTGCATGCGCCGTGTGCCCGCTGTTCGGGGTGCAACTATGGCTCGGTTCGGCACTGCATGTACCTTCCTTGCTTGGGTGTTGTAAAAATGTAAATATTTGGAAAGTTTGAGGTCCTTTGAAGAACAGTATCTTTAGCATTATTAATTCATGAGAAGTAGTGGAGAAGCACTGTATGAATTAACAATGAGAGGCCTAAGGCAGTAGAGGAGGGAGGGAACTTTTGAGGCATTGCCTTTTCAAATGAACTTCCACTTTTTCATTTAACTTCTTTTCACTATTTAGTTTGAACTCAGAGATGCAAAAGAGGTGAGCCTTCATCCAGCATCCAAATAAATGGTCAAATTCTCAAGAAAGCTTTGCTCCCATTAGATTAATAAATTACGGCCAGTTTGTTCTCAGGGAGAATTGGAATGGGAGCTCAAAGGTGATGCTGAATCCTGAGCTTTTTTGAAAATCTGGCCATTCATTTACTTTAAGTGCCAATAGGGAAGAATAAGGTCCTCAGGTTTTTTGCCTGATCAAACTCTGATTACTTTTTTAAACTACGGTAGAACCTCAGCATTACAAACACCAGAGGTATGAACTGACCAGTCAGCCAAACATCACATTTGGAGAGAGAAGAATGCAATCCAGTAGCAGCAGGAGTGACCCTATGTCTAGACTGCAGGCTTCTTTCACAAGAAGCTTTTCCGGAAGAGAGCTTCCGGAAAAACTTTTCGAAAGTGAGTGTCAGCACAGCAAAAGCGCATTGAAAAAGTGATCTGCTTTTTCAAAAGATAGCATCCATTCAGTGTGGACGCTATCTCACATTTAAGCTGTGATTACTATGGATGGAGTGGCCACCAGGGCACCTGTGTTTTTCCTCTTTCCTCTTCTTTCAAAAGAACTCCCTCTTCCCCATCCACATATGCCTTTTCCTGAAACAGCTCTTTCGGAAAAAGGCTTCTTCCTCATAGAAAGAGGTTTACTGTTGTCGGAAAAACCCCTCCGTTCTTTTGACTTTTTGTGGAAAAAATGTGATTACAGTGTGGACGTAAGTGAAGTTTTTCTGGAAAACCGGCCATTTTCCCAAAAAACCTCTGCAGTGTAGACATACCTCCTCTCCCACCAAAAGCGAATACAGTACCATACCATGTTAAATTTAATCTGTTCAAAAATAAATGGAAAGTTTTTTTTTTGTAATTTTGACAAGGCAGGGAAACCATTTCTGTGCTTGTTTAATTTAAATTAAGAAGGAGTAGCACAAACAGAAAAGGATCTTAAGTGATTCAGCCTGAGAAACGGGTGTTTATCCAGCATTTTGTGTAGCATGTATAAAGAAAAAAATATGCCAATTAGTGTGGAAATGTTGGAGACACGGATCAAAGCTAACATGATTAAGAATCTTTGACTGAAAGCACAGCTGTATAGAAGAACTGGCTAGATTTTTCTTAACTTAAGAAACAAGGTATAAAATTGATTGCCTATTCCTGCAAGATGTAATTTCTGGAAAGCCAAAGAAACAGTAGTTGTTGGGTAGAACAAATGTGGAATGAACAGCTGTGGGACATAGGATCAAACCAGGAATTTGATGAAAGCTGGTTTTGGTTTTTCGGTAGTACTTTCTCTGTAGCCATGTCATTTTGAGGTTCATTGTTAGGTATGAAATTTGACTGTTTGAAATATATCTGGGTAACATTTAAAAACATTTTTTCCCTCCCTAGATTCTTTTGTAAAAGATTTTGGTTTTGAAATATGTGCATTACCAAGAACTGAGAATTTGAATCCTGGCAAAAGAATCTAAACTCTTTATTCTTCCACATAGCTCGTTTGAGTACCATACAGTTTACTGCAAATGGAGAAGAGGGAGAATCTTTTGAATGAAAATTTAAAAATTGAGGTTGTGTGGACACTGAAGATGAACACATATAAAAAGGACAAATCACATTTCAGAACAGAAGGGGGAAGGAAGGTAAATGCATGTGAGTTACATTAATTAATTACATTAATGTTACAGACATTAGACAGGATCACAAAGAAAAAACAGTTTCTTGCCATTTCAACCAGAAAGGACACTGTCTCAATGACCTAATCACATGCATCTTACTTCAGAAGACTTTCAAATCTGCACTTGAAAGGGAATCCTCTGAACTGGCATTCATGATAAAATTCGACACTCTCTGCGGGGGGATGAACAAAGACCCCAACTACCTTACCCATTACAAAGATAGCTTCCTCAATTATCACCTCTAATACCATTAACTCACAGACATCTACCCTTCCCCACCTCTAATATCATTAACGCACAGGCATTTACCTTCCTCCCCCCCTCCCCCCGCATCCCCCTTCTGTTCTGAAATGTGATTTGTCCTTTTCATATGTGTTCATTTTTTTTAAATTGTATCCTTTGGTATTTATGGTTGTGACTATTTTCTTCCACTATTTGATCTGAGGAAGTGGGTCTGGCCCACAAAAGCTCATCATCTAATAAACCATCTTGTTAGTCTTTAAAGTGCTACATAGTCCTGTATTTTGTTTACTAAGAGAGGATGTTGTCTGGGTATGTTTGTGTACTGAATATTGTAATGAAAATGCCTTCTGTCCCTTTTACAAACTTAAGCCCAGATTGTGACTTGGGTGGTAAATAGCCATCTAACATCTTGGAAGCTAAAAGAATTATGCCTCAGAAAGTTCAGTCCCCCTCTCTTAGCTTCCTGATGTTAAGATGAAGTTTTTCTGCACCCACTCAGCTTCATGGAGTGGTACAGAGAAGAAGTAAGGCTTTGACTTCTCTCTGTTGCCTCTTCCATTCCAAGAGGAGGTTTGCAAGTATCACATCTATCTGGATGAAAGGCATGTGTGCACTTCCTGCATCACTTATATAGGAAACTTGTCAAGAAGGGAAAGAAAGGGGCCAAGAATTGGGAAGCTCCTTGCAACCTCCCTTTGCTGCACAAGGGGAAAGAGCCAACTGGCCCCATCAATATTTTCTCTTTTGTAATAGAGAAGTATTAAATGTGGTGCTGGTAGCACCACCTATTTAGGTTGCCCAACATTTCCCATTGTAGGGCTGTTTTCAGTAGTATCTAACTGCAAAACAAACCATCTGGGCTGAAGTTTTTTATGCTGTGTGTCTGCCATAGGCTGAATTTTTTGAACTGTCAGCCAAAATGGTTCGGCTGGTTCCAAGAACATGACTAGGTAAAATATATAATTTGTTAAGTTTTTGAGATTTGAAATGCTCCAGTATTCCCATACCTGGGAACAAAGTGCTGGCTGACAAGTCTTTGAAAAACACAGACCCAATTCATACATACTCAGTAGAAACTTAGATTAAGGCTACGTCTACACTGGCCCCTTCTCTGGAAGAGGCATGCTAATTTAGAACTTTGGAATAGGGAAATCCGCGGGGGATTTAAATAAACATGGCCGCCACTTTTTTTCCGGCTTGGGGAAAAGCTGGAAAAAAGCATCTAGACTGGCGTGATCCTCCGGAATAAAGCCCTTTTCTGAAGGATCTCTTGTTCCTACTTACAAGTAGGAATAAGAGATCCTCCGGAAAAGGGCTTTATTCCGGAGGATTGCGCCAGTCTAGATGCTTTTTTCCGGCTTTTCCCCAAGCCGGAAAAAAGCGGCGGCCATGTTTATTTAAATCCCACGGGGGATATTTAAATCCCTGTGGATTTCCCTATTCCAAAGTTCTAAATTAGCTTGCCTCTTCCGGAGAAGGGGCCAGTGTAGACGTAGCCTAACAGTTTAAGTTTCTAAAGGTTCTGTCCTTACTGGGCATGCTTACAACTCCTAGCTTCTAGTACAGGGGTAGGCAAAAGGGCCTCCCCGGACCGGATCCGGCCCACCAAGCAAGTTGATCAGGCCTGGGGAAGCCCTGTTGCAAACCCCACCTCCATGTCAATTAGGGTCTGGGGGCAGGGGGAAGCACGCAAAGTCTCCTCCCACCCTGCCCCCGCCCCACAAGCAGTGCACTGCGTGTTCCTGGCAGCGCGGGAGAAGACTTTGTGCATTTCCCCTGTCCTCAGACCCCTGATTGGCTTGGGGGCAGGGAGAGCACGTGAAGTCTCCTCCTACCCTGCAAAGGGCTCAGCATTTAAAGTCAGCTGCTAGCTGCTGCTCAGCTGGCTGTTGACTCTAAGCAGGGCACTCCCTTGCAGGGTGGGCAGGGAGCAAGAGACTTCACGTGCTTCCTCTTCCCAGGCCCTGATGGACCTGAGGGCAGCAGGGGCAAGAATGTGAAGTCTCCTCCCACTGCCAGGGGCACAGGTAACTAGAGCTGGCGGTTCTCTCTGCGGGAGGTAAAGACTTTGCGCACTCTCCCACCCCCAGACCAATCAGGGTCTGTGGGTGGGGAAGCATGGAAGTATCCTGGCCTCGCCCCTTCTGCCTAAGGCCCCACCCCTTCCAGGGCAGCCCAGGGCCACTTCAAAAATTTCTAAAGTGGCCCCCGGTCAAAAATTGTTGCCCAGTCCTGTTCTAGTAGCTGACTGGACTGCATATGCACCATTTCCACAGTGTGACTGAGGATTCTTCAGTCCAAGGCTATGGGGGAAACTGGACTTTCCTGGTAATTGCTGCTTCTGGCTTCAAAGCAGTCAGCTACTAGAACTGAAGGCAGGGAGCCATAAGAACACTGCTACACATAACTACATTGAAATAATGTTATTAAGGTTATAAAACCAAGCACTCAAAAGATAGGAAATTCCAGAATATAAGTTTTCCTGTGCACAATACAATCTTTAATTACAAAGATCACCCTATTTTTTTTCCATAAGACCTCTTCTCTGGGGTTGTATAAGAGTTGTGCTGTTAATAAAAAAAAAAAGAAAGGCTTTTTGCTGTAGAAGCATCTTTCTCGATTGTTGAAGAAGTTGGAAGATATGTAGTGAATGAAGAGGGAACTGCAGTAAAAGAAAGGAGGGTTTTGTGGTTAAGGGCAACAACATGCCATCCTGGTGAACTGGATTTGATCTCTTCTTGTGTGATGCTATCATATAAGCCAGAACTATTCACAGAGAGGTCAGTAATTAAGAATTCATTTTCTGGATGCCCCACTTGCAGTCCTGGGGCCTAATTTACAGAAGTGCTGCACATTCACAGCTGCAACTGAAGTAAATGAGAGCTGTGCGTGAGTAAGTGCTTTATAATGTTAAGCACTCTTTAAAAAAATCTGCTCTCAGAATTAGTGGCTATTTTGACCTTCATCTCAGCGCCTCAGTTCCCCATCTGCAGAATGTGAAACATTCTATGCCTTCTCTTCCCAGAGGCGTTCTGAAGATAATTATTTGTAAAATACTCAGACACTATAGTGATGAGCACCACAGAAGAATTCATGAAGAAATAAACTGAAGTAATAAGGCTTAGAGCCACATATTGAACACTGAGGAGAACACAATATTGAGATATAATAATTAAGGGAGCACCAGCCACAGCACTGAATAAGTCAAAGCACCCGTGGAAAAAAAATTTAATCAATTACGATTATACATATGCACAATTAGGCTAAATTCAGGTGTCACAGGCAACCTTACTTCTGGCATTTCCTTATTTTTGAGTGTTTGACTCTGCAAACTTATTAAGGTTCTTTTAATGTAAGTAGTTGTGATTATATATTATACAAAGGAAGAAACCAAAACACATTCTATTTCAGCTCACCCGTTAGCTGACTTATACTATTTCAGTCACATCTGCAATGGGTAGGCGTGAACTGAATATGTCATGTAGAATTAGTTCATTTATGTAAACCTCTTCAGAAATATTGATTTATTTCATGGATGGATTCATACAATTACAAATCAGTAGTTAGGTAGAAGAGGAAAAAATGTGCTCAATGATCTGAGTAAAGAATAAGCACATAATTTCACTATTTTGAGCACTGAAGTTTGCTTATAACAAGAATATATTAAAAATGAAAATATGTTTTAAAAAATACACAAAATGCTCTGTTTCCTTGGCATTTTATTTTGACTCACCTTTCTCCTTTTCCTGTGGCATCAAACCTCAAGCTGGGAGACATGAATAGTTGTTCTTGCCTATTTTTTACAGATCTCCTTTTGGCAATGATTTTTTGATTTTCTCTTATAAAGAAAAAAGTCTAAACAGATATCTGTATACCTGTTCATCATTTTAGCTTGTTGGGAAAGCAAGAATGGAATAAAAATCAATAGCCTCACCAGAGCTACCATTATTATTCATCATTGTAGCGGAGGAAGAAATAAACTGAAAAAAAGCTTTTGTAATTTTGATTAGCAACCAGTACTTCGAAGTGATAGTTATAGAAAAGGAATGTTAAAGTATGAAAAGTGTACTAAAACCCTAGACAAGCTTCTGCAATATCAATAGTTATTTTTTAATTTAATATCCATAAAGTAGCAGTATCATATTGTACTTCAAATTAACCAAAGATTATTTCATGGCAAGTAAATTTGAATACAACTTGAATTCTTTTTTATGAAACTGTGATAAAACACACTCATTTAAATTTTTTTTTAAGAAACCCAATCCTGTAAGATGTTGAACAGAATCATTTCCAGGATGAGGCAAAGTAACAGTTGCATTGCCAATTAATTTTGCTTTTTTTTTTTTTTAAACACCCAAACCTATACAATTTCTATTATTCAGGTCACATTTGCTGTAAAATCAACATTAGGAAAAATGCAAGAATGTTTGCACTGGAGTGACATAGCAGGCATAGAGTCTGAAAGCTTTGCACTAGCTTTCCTATATTGGTCTTCCAACATATCTCATGCCTGCTCTACGGTTCCATGCTCAGACCTCTCCTATAGTGACCCTGCCAACTGTTTCAAATTATGTGGCGTGATATGGATATGTATACACATGGGAATAGATTAAAGCTATAAAACTCAGCCACATCTGGGGTAAAGTACACAGAAGGGGTAGCATATTAAACTATTAAATGCAGTCCCACATAAAATGTCCTTTTAAATAATAAGCCTTGTGAGCATCATTAACTTTTGAATATAAAATTCATACAAAATCTCAGAACAGCGTTCACAGTTCTTGTCTTAACCTATGGAGTCCTTGACAGATTGGGACCTGACTCATTCAAAGGCTGCCTCACCACCCACAGGCAACATAGCAGGGGGAATATAGATTTACATGATTATGTGCTGGGGCAGAGAATTCTCAGTAGCATGACCCTAGCTATGCAACTCCTGGTAAGAAAAGGCTTGGAGTCTGAGATTGACTATTACCAGGTTCAGATATAAGGCAGACCTTTATAAGAGAATCTTTCCCCAGGAATAGTGCCCATGAACATTAAAGTGAGTACTTTGTTCTCTCTGAATTGAGAGAATTGTGTGAATTGAGAAGCAACATTTTTTGTTATGCTTGGTGCTCTGCTCATAACACAAAGCTGATGCTTTTTCTTAAATACATGCAGTACTTGGACACTAAGATAACAACTGAGAATGTACTTACGATCAACAAATGAAGTGAACAACATTCTGAATCTGCTGAGTCTGCTACCCTCATCTGCCCACATCCGTATAACTCCTGTTCCAGTCCGCAGCATCACATCATTTGCTACTGTGCTGCAAAACTTTGCCTTCAGGTTTTCAATGGAACTGCTTCCATCATACACAGCTACAAAGTTTCTCTTGCATTCATTTGAGTGCTCCATTTGGTAGTCCAGGAATCTCAAATAAATCTATTTAAAACAAACCCCCACAACCTTTAAGAAAATTAAAGCAGAAATCTTAGCAATAAAGACTGCAGAATTTTTCTTAGTCTCCTAGTGGACCCTGATTACAGTATTCTGTCCTCCTTATAGAATCATGGAACTCCCAGTTTACAAACTCTTGTTGGATGCTTACAATTACATAACCCATGAATCCCTCACAAAATGGCATGTCATTATGGAATATTATTTGTGATTATTTTTATCCTAAGTATCATTAAATGACGGTAAATTTTAATTGGAATGTTCTTGTTTTACCTCTCTAAGCTTACAGGAAAAGCCAAGCTAATAATACAAAATGGTACAGGCTATAGAATGCATGCAAGGACTATACATGAAGAATGCAAGGATTTATCAGAATTTTGGGAAAGGCCTTTTCCTGTAGTGGGTTTCTGAACTTCAGAATGACAGATTTAAAGAACAAAGCAAAACAGAGAAATCTAGTTGAAGAGGCCCTAAAGTAAAAAGTAAGGAAGCAAAAGTCCTTACTCTCAGCATGGAGGCTATTTAATGAATCATAGCAGAGTCACTGAAGGCACAAACAACCCAACTAAAGCAGGAACACAAAACAAAAACAAAAACAAAACAAACTAGGGTTAAAGGGCAAGATTCAAGAGGCCATGTGAGCCAAATTGGTATCCCTCAGAGGCTTGGAAATCCAACTCAAAGACAAGTGTGAAGCCCATATATTACAGCAGACCATACACAACCATGAATTTAGGAAGACTAAGGTGCCATTTGAAGTGCAAATAGACAAATATAAAGCTATTTGCTTTTTGATGCAAGGGAACAACTGAGAGACTTGGGTTAACCTCTATTTGATGGGGGAGAAGGGGTTAGAAATAAGCTTCTCATATGGGCAAGCTATTCCAGAACAGCCCACTCCAGGTTGCCAGCTTTCTCCAAGTCTTCTACTGTGACAGACAGTTTACTGGACTCAGATCCATGCTTTGATCTGGTAAAACAATCTTACTTTTCCTAAAATGAGTTTGACATGATTAAGTAAAGAAAAAAAACTCAGTGGTTTCCGTTTTCATATAAATGTATTACATTTTTATGTTAGAATGACAATACTGTGGGGGAGGGATTCTCAAATATACTTAAGTGAGAGTCAGTACAATTTGTGCTCCTTACATATGATTTATATGGTTTATGGATGATGTTTTCAAAAGCACTAAACTGAAGAGCCTATCTCAGAGACATAGTAAGCAGCAAGCCAGGGTATGACTGTACACAGGCCCACTGACAGGGGGTGGGCAAAGGGGACTGTTGCCAGGACCTGGCAATTCAGCAGCAGTGGCCAGAGCCCCAGACCCTTTAAATCGCTGCTAAAGCATACTGCAGGGCCCTAGACAGCGATGGGGAGGGTGGAGTGGTACTCCAAATGGCACTATGGGTAGGATGCCCCCACCCCACCCTTCTGGGAGCATAGAACCACTTCCACTCCTCTCCCCCCAACCCTCTACCCCAGGCCCTGGCAAGGATGCTGACTCACCTGAATGTAAAGGACACTAATTTGCCATGCATTAAGTTGATATGTGGACCCTGCCACTGAAAGTTCTATAGTGTCCTTTGATGAACGGAAAAGATGTCTATGTGCACTACAAAATATTTAGTTAATTAATTACAATTAATAGGTAACTGCTTTTGCTGTTGTACGTATCTTGGATTCTGCTATTTCTACTCCAACTTATCTGATGAAGTGGGTTTTACCCACAAAAACTCATGATCCTATATATTTTTGTTAGTCCTGAAGTGCCACAGGATTACTCATTTTTAAAGTTACAGACTAACATAGCTACCCTTCTGAAAATTTTTAGTGTATGTCTACACTTCAGTAAAGCACCAATGGCTGACCTTTGTGAGCGGCCTTGGGTTTGGAGTATGAGGCTATAAAATTGCCATGCAGATTTCAGGCTTGGGTTGGAGCCTGTGCTTTGTGGATCTCTTTTTGTGCTGCAATTTTATAGTTCTATGACCTGAGTCAGCTGACACAGTTGAAGGTGTCTAGTTGAAGGTGTCTTCTTGGAATCTAGACATACCCTTAGTACAGAGCAGCAAGGCCCACAGGCAACTTAATGGATAGCAGGCTAGTACATATTCTCCCTAGTAGTTCCACTACCCCAAGGCATTGTACCTACCAATGTCCTCCACAGTCAAGAGGCTGGAAGTATGTCCCTTACACACCATGTCTGTGTCTACATTGGCACCCTTTTCCGGAAAAGGGATGCTAATGAGACCAGTCGGAATTGCAAATGCCGCGGAGGATTTAAATATCCCCCGTGGCATTTGCATGAACATGGCTGCCGCTTTTTTCCGGCTCAGGGTTTTGCCGGAGAAAAGCACCAGTCTAGACGGGATCTTGCGGAAAATAAGCCCTTTTCCGGAAGATCCCTTATTCCTACTTTAAGGGATCTTCCGGAAAAGGGCTTATTTTCCGCAAGATCCCGTCTAGACTGGCGCTTTTCTCCGGCAAAACCCCAAGCCGGAAAAAAGCGGCAGCCATGTTCATGCAAATGCCGCGGGGGATATTTAAATCCCCCGCGGCATTTGCAATTCCGACTGGTCTCATTAGCATCCCTTTTCCGGAAAAGGGTGCCAATGTAGACACAGCCCATATGTTTGAAAGCTAGGTTGTCATCTGATATTATTTTTCCCCTTCATCTGAGAAAATACTCTAATAGTTTACAGCTGAATCTTTATTCACTTGCTTCAGTCTGCACCAAGTATTGCAGATTGTGGCGTACCATTTACATGAGTGTTTGTTTTCCTGTCTCCATTATTACTGCACCTTAGCTTTTGTTGACTTCATACCTCCCTGAAGTCAAAGAGCTGCAGCTGATCAACATTTATCCTGAAATATACAACTCTCATAACTATTGCTTAATTGTATTTTTACTCCTGGTGTGGATCTATAAGGAAAGGAATACAACATTAATAGTCAATCTAACACTCATATTGCACCCTTGCTGTGTACACAAATCTAGGGCACAATTTTACCAAAAAGTTTCAACTAGTGAAAGATACATCATGTTTTAGGCACTAATGAGAATAATTTTAAGGATTTCTGCAGCCTGCAGATAAGATAATAATATCAGGGACTTCCTCTTTAGAATGCTGATTAATTTTCTGAATCCCTGAAGGCTGTCCAGAATTTCAATGATGCACAAATTTTGTTTAGTCTTCCATCACTCTCAATTTTCAGATTCATTTTTATTACAAAAAAAATCTAATTTGAGAAATTGAAAAAATCTTTCCCCTCCATAAAAGGATAAAACACCCATGGCTGCACTATCTGACTGTTCAATTTTGAACAAAGTCACAGCCCTGTCAAAAATGGAACTCAGGAGACCGATTATAGAGTGTGTGAACTGCAATCATTTAGGAAGATAATCTAATCTCAATAACCACTCAGCTACAGAACTGGCTTCAAGCAACATTTAATAATATTTATTAAACTAATTTAGGCATGGAACACTAAATAGAAAACAAAGAATTTTTTTGTAAAATTATTTTTAGAAGGACTTCTATAACTCATTCTAGAAAAGAGCTCTAAGTCACTCTCTCAAAACATGCAATAAAGTTTTTATTTTGCTATAGTTAGATCTATAGATACCTTACTCTTTGGTGCTGGTTCAGGTACAGATTGGACTTCCCTGGGCCACCACCCTTTCCCTACATTTTTCCCTTACCTCATTCGATTTTATATTGTATTGTATGATAAGCAGACATAGAAAGACATGTGACACAAGCAGCTATTACTTAGCCTATAAGAACTGTAGTTCAAGATGTAGTCAGTGTGGATTCCAGAGTAGGTGTGCTTGAGGATTATTTCAAAGTGCAAATGGAGGATGAGTTGTGAGAGACACACTGCCTACATTATCTCAAAGAACCACAATTATTGTTTGGTAATTAACTGTTCTTTCTTTTTAGAGTATGTGAAAGCCTGGGCCCCCACTGTAGATGACTTAAGCAGTATCCCTTTTCCCCTCAGGGTGAAGTCACTGCTGCATCCCTTGAATAGCAAGTGTTATACTGCTTTCTTGAATTGGGCATCTGACCTGACAACTAAATCCAACGTCTAACATTTCACAACAGCCAGTGGTTTTCACCACATCACTACTTTGCAGATAAGTTTCTGATACAGATACATTTCTGAAGCAGGTGGAGTGAGTGTTGATGTTTGGTGGGTGAGGTACACCAGCTGGATAACAGTGAGATTCAAAATTCAGTGTGAGGCATTTTGATTAGATTACCTTGTCTATAGCCAGTAAGATGGGACAATGGTCTGATTGCTTCGTTACATTGACAAGACTAAACCAAAGTTCTGCACACATCTAGTGTGTGGCTTTTCTCTCAGTGCCGTGTGTGGTTTTGGGGAGAAGACAAATAGATGGGTTGACTTGATTTAAATGAAAATCTAAGACCACTGTGAGAATGAATTTTGAGGATGTCTTAGTAGCATCACTTTGCTCTGAAAAGTGGAGTTGGGTGGTGTCTAACCATAAGCTCACTTACTCTGCAGACTGAAGTCATAACTATAAGCAAGACAATCTTCTGAGTGAAGTGTTGCAAGGTGCATGTTGTGGGCTCAAAGTGACTCTCGTGGACTGATCTAGCAAGTGTAGCATGAGCCAAATGTACCCAGATTTTAAATCTGGAAGAAAAGGGCATACATGGAATATGCCTCTCTGAGATGTGGATTGCGTCTATGCAAAACAGGCATTAGCCTTAATGGAGATCGCTCAGTTGCATGATGGGCAGGGTTTGAAGGAAGTCCACCATGAAGCATGGCAGTTGGCACAATGTACTTTGCCCCACTGCATAGGATTTAAATAAACTTCCATGTTTTGGAAGTGTGAAGATAAGATTTCTTTATAAATTTGGTTGAAGTAATCTTGAGAGAATTGCAACTTGGAGAGTCACTGGGTTCTGTCTCATTGCCATGTTGGCTATGAGAGCGAGGAAGGATCACAGCCACTCTATCCTTTATGCCTCTTATGGGAGGACAAGGAGGCAGAGGGCATGTGCGTGACCCTGACTGCTACTGCTATTCAAAGAATCCAGTCTTGTGTGCATTAGCCACACTCCTCCATGCTGACATATACTTGGAGAAGAATCTAAGAAATAGTTACTTTTTGTTAGTGCCTAAGATAGTAAAATTGTAGTGACACGCTCATACATAGTAATCTATAAAATGGATATATAAGACTCCCACACACTACAAATGTGACCATTTCAGAAAGGAAGTTCAATAGTGGTATATGTCTGAGTTAGCAGGACTGATCCTTTTCTTCCCAAATCCCATGGTGAAGTTCCCACTGACTTTAACTGGAGTGGAATAGGACTCTGTTTCTATATACAGACTCCAGTTCTGTACACACAGGTATAGAGGTTAATATTTAGATATCCAAGTACAGGCAGTCCCCGGGTTACGTACAAGATAGGGACTGTAGGTTTGTTCTTAAGTTGAATCTGTATGTAAGTCGGAACTGGCATCAAGATTCAGCCGCTGCTGAAACTGATCAGTTTCAACAGCGGCTGACTCTGGACACCAGTTCCGACTTACATACAGATTCAACTTAAGAACCCCAGGCGTCCCCAAGTCAGCTGCTGCTGAAACTGATCAGCAGCTGATTCCAGGAAGCGCGGGGCAGAGCAACTCTGCCTCGGGCTTCCTGTAGTCAGCCGCTGGTCAGATTCAGCAGCGGCTAACTTGGGGATGCCTGAGGCAGAGCAGCTCGGGTGCTGCTGGGCTGGTCCAGTAGCGCGGCCACTTCTCGGCGCTACTGGACCAACCCAGCAGCACCCCAGCTGCTCTGCCCCAGGCATCCTGATTCAGCCACTGCTGTAACTGATCAGCAGCGGCTGAATCAGGACTCCTGGGGCAGAGTAGCTGGGGTGCTGCCGGGTTGGTCCAGTAGCGCCAAGGAGCGGTGCTGCGGGACCAACCGGCAGCGCCCCACCTGCTCTACCACAGGCCCCGGGCTTTGCTCCACATCGCCCTGGTCTGCTGGGGGGAGGGGGCACTAGCTGCGTCCCCCCCAGCAGACCAGGGAGACGCGGAGCAAAGCGGCGGAGGACCCAGGCCGGACCCGCGGGCTTCCAGATCAGCTGGAAGTACCGCGGTCTGGCCCGGGTCCTGCGCGGCTTTGCTCAGCGTCTCTTGGTCTGCAGACCAGGGAGACGCTGAGCAAAGCCGCGCAGGACCCGGGGCCGGACCCGCGGCGCTTCCAGCTGATCTGGAAGCGGCCGCGGGTCCGGCCCGGGTCCTGTGCCGCTTTGCTCCCCGTCTCCCTGGTCTGCTGGCTCCCGCAGCAGACCAGGGAGACGGGGAGCAGCTTTTCTCGCCCCGGAGGAGGCGGGCGGCGGGACCAGGCGTCCTGCTGCTCCAGTCCTCCGGGGCGAGAAAATCCCCGTTCGTAACTGCGGATCCGACATAAGTCGGATCCGCGTAACTCGGGGACTGCCTGTAACTGATTTTGCTCACTTATCAGGTGACGGACATCCTAAGATTATTTGTCTGCAGCTAACTACACTCATTAAACTTGAGGTCAAGTTGAAGGCCCTTTAAACATGTGACCCATAAAATTATCAAAGTGGCTGAACATTTTAAATTTCAGGCTATGGAAAAGTAGCTGCATTACTATGGATTTGCAATTAGAAACTTGTTTCTGAAATAAATTTGTCTTAATTTTCTTAAATGCCAATAGCTAAATAAATGAAAGTGAAACATTTTGTAAATAATTACTTATGACCATTCTTTATCACTAATGAGCTGGAAGCCCATTATATATCAAATGATACAAATGAACTTACCTTAGCATTTGGAGTAGCCTTAATGGTCCATATGCAGTCAATTGCTTGTCCAGGTTTTGTTTTCTCTTCTTGTTCTACTTGACTGGACCGTACTATTCCATCAGCTCCTGAAAGCTCAAACTGGCAATCTAGAAAGGACATACAACTTGCTGTCAAATGCAAGATAAGATTGATTACAAATTTAATGTACAAATAAATTGTTATTTTAATACTAGACCTGGGATGGGATTTAAAATACCTCCTAGGTAAGTGAAGTCTGGATCTGCAACAGAAGAAACCACAAGTCATTGGGGCTAGCAACTGAGAGTCACTTCAAGATTTAAAACAATCTAGAGACAATATTTTCTAATGCACCAGAAAATACCATATGCTAGAACATAAATTTAATCAGTGGAAAAAAGATGATCCTCATGTTACCTGATGTTGGAGTCCATGAAAACTGACTGTACCTTGCTAAGATGGCTAAATATTTCTAATATAATAGAGGTGGTGAAAACCACACTAGAATTTCCTTTCAATTTTGTACTTCTACCTAATCTGCACTGATAGATCCCTGTACTGGATAGCACTGAAATCAGAAAAGCTCCACAAGGGCACATGAGTTTACCTGTGCACATCAGACTTCAGGATCAACAGGTATATAAGTAACTCTATATAGCCTAAGTGGGAGAGGTTTACTAGTGCAATCTGATGTTTTGGAATTACTAGTGTACTCAGGTACATTTCAACAAAAGGTAAACAAGCAACAAGGACCAACATTTCACTGGTAGTCACGTACATTGATCTAATTAGAGCCCTGCACGGATATAAAATTGGTATCCTAAATGAGCCGCGGATATCATTGAAAGCAGGGTTTGGCCCAAAACGAGCATGTAGCATTGCATGTACAAGCAATCACATTTTCATGAGGAGTTTAGTTTTTTTTGCACATACACTTACCCCTCAACAGGTGAGCCTTGCAGGTTACATGTACCTTTGCTGCACAGGAAAAAACCTGAATTTTTGTATACCAGTGCTCCAGTACACCAACAATTACACAAATGATGTGAACAAATGCTAATCTGCCTATTATTATTGTGTTGTGTTTGCCCATGCAATGGCTGCATGTCCATAGTGGACCAAATCTTGGCCCCACTGGACTCAAGCTGCAGGATTTGGATCTTTGTGTAACCCTTTATCTATAAAAAGGGATTTACAGTTTATAAAAAAAAGCATAAATCCTGAGCTGACAAATATTCAAGATGGTTCAGAAAACTCCATCCTTAGCCTGCTTTCATTTAGGTACACAGTCCGGCATCTATGTTCACTATGTTGAAATCTCTGTAAGTCAGAATTTCAACCGCCTTTCTGAATTCACTCTCCTGTGTGAACCTAACTCAAGCATTTAGTGTCATTTAAGTATTTTGTGAGCCTCAATTTCTTTTTCTGTTTTTTTGTTCATTGGCACTGGTACTTAATATATGTTAAACATCTTGTGAGAATGGAAAAGAAACAAAATGTAACTGTTCTTTCACAGCCATTACAGTCAACCACAAAAAATAAATATCTGTATTATAAATCTGCCACACAAGCACGAGCCTTTCTAGCATTAAGCTAACTTGGTTATGAAAATGACATATTGGTTAAATTGCTCTGAAAATTAGCTTGGCACACATATCAGTACAACCCCTACAGGAACATTTTAGCACATCCCACACAGTTCCCAAAGGGTTAGTGACCCATGCTAATCCAAACAATTTGAGAGACTAAATCCATAGCAGAGTGCAAACATTTCTGTTGAATACTTGCACTAATATATAATAATATTGTCCTATGATTCTGGAGGTGGAGGCATGTCTTAGAAAGAGCAGGAACATAAAACAGTTACACTTGTGTATACAACATTTGCAGTAATAGGTGACATTTATAGATTGCTTTTTGTCCCAAAGGATCCTAAAATGCTTATAACTGTATTTGTACATTATCTAAAATACAGCCAGCTGGAGTATAGCATTCTGCACAAGGACATCAGGTCAAATCCTCTCACCAAAAGTGCCATAGGAGCTTTAGTATCCTCACAGAGCAGACCTAAGCTCATTAAAAGCAAACAAAACAAACTCCCTGAGGTTGCAACCAAAATATTCCTCCTCTAACCCTAATAACCTGCTTAGTGTTTAATGTGCCTCAGCAGAATGAAGAGCTGAATCAACACTCTCAGGATTTGAATTCATGGTTCCAGAGAATCTAGGTATTTCAAAAGCTGATGCTTAGCCCAGTTAAGCCATTTCCTCCAACTTTCCATGCCTGAGATTATACTCCAATTGATACATTTAGAACCAGATTCTGTCTCTAGTGAGAGGCACACAGCTCAGGATCAAAGAGGGTGCAGGGAAGATGCACTGTCACAAGGAGATGGCAGAATCCATATTCTTGAGCTCGAATGCAAGCTGCACGCTGCAGTAATCCTGTCACTTAATAGGGAAGGGGAGGGGACTATGGCCCACTTCACATAGATTGAGATACTGGTCTGATACCTGCACTTAGGGAATACAAACTACACATTAAAGATGTGGCAAGTAGGAGCATGCATCTCCTAGCACCTTCAGAAACATTGTCTCATCATGGCAGCTGCCTTATCAACATAGTCCTAGCTTTTGATTAATATGATGGATATTGAAGACTGTAGCACAATTTAAATGCAAACACTTGCTACTCTTTTAAGCCATATTAAATTTTTTTATCGTTTTCGGTTTCTTAAACCATGTTTGAGAAGCTATTTTCAAGACTGAGTTAGCTTAAAGCTAGTGACCATGTATAGAATCCTGCGTGTATACAAAATGTGTCTGCATCCCTATTGTACCTGCAAAAATGAGCAGCCAATATCTGCACTGATCTCCACGGATTTGGATACGAAGTGGATATCTGAACATTCGCAGGGCTCCAAATGTGTGGTAATTAAAACTCTTACCGTTTTTAGAATTGTTAGTATAGGCTGTATACAAAGGCTGTGAATCAGCAACTATGCTCTTTTGTTTCCACTTCTTTAACACGATTTACAATTGGTAGTGTAGATAGGGCAAGGAACTAATGCCTTCCTCGGCATGTTGTCCTCTTTAGGAAAAAAAACATATTTACACTATTTTACAAATGTTCTTTTTACTTCACAGATTTAAAAGGCCCTAGAAAAGACCACCAATTCACCAACTCAGGCACCTTCTGAATGTGGAATTTTGATCAAATATTAAGAACTCCTTAGTTCTTAATGAAACATATGAAAATGTGTCAGTCTTTATTATGAAGCTCTGAAATTACCAATAGTGATAGATGGTTACTAATTTTAATTGTGTTTAAATACACTCTGTAACCAGTTTTCAGTAGTTAGTAGGCCAGTCAATTCAGTATTTCTTAAAAACAAAACAAAACCCCACACGAAACAGGTTTAGTCTACATCACAATCTAAAGCAGCGTTTCTTAAACTGTGTTCCCAGGCACACTGGTGTGCCACGAGGCAGTCAGAGGTGTGCTGTGGAGAACAACAGAATTCAAAATGGCTTTCCTTATAGGAGCAGGTGACTTTTTTCCCCTCAATAACTTTTCCCTGACCCATTTCTTTTCTCAATAACTCTCCCCCCCCCCCGCCCCCCAACAAAAAATCCTTGGTATTCCTCATTAAAAAAAATTGTTTCGTGTTCCTCAGTCTTAAAATGTTTAACACTGATCTAAAGGTCCTAAATCTGTCAGGTGCTATGCAACCACTGTGATGTGTTGAGCATCCTTCACCCCCAGAATGGCTATGCGGAGGCTTCTTAGGGCATTCCTTCAGTACTGTTCTAGCCTCTATGCTAAAAATACTGAAATGGTAGCAGACTGGCTGCTAATGTTTTTGACATCACATCATGCTAACATAGATAAAATGGTGGGGTACATTGCCAGCAGGAGGTTTATATTAAGATTCCTACTGCTACAGCTAGAGCTATAGTGGTCATAGAGCAACTGTGGGGAGAATTCTCTAAAATCCTCAGCACTGACCTCTTTACTTGGAAAACTAGGGACTGTAAATTGCCCCTAGTTTGGATTCCCCAGCTTTAGCAGCAGAGGAATCTGTAAAGTTGACAGTGCTAAGATGTTTTTAGCCACCATGTTATCTAACTCTGCTCACAGCTATTCCAATAATCATGAAATACAGCTCCAAATTGCCTGTACAGATGCACCTGATGAGTTCATAGGAGTATAGGGAACTGTGTCCCTCAAAGCATCTCACCAGTACTGAGCCCTAACTGCTGCAAAATGACCATTTAAAGTCTTGAATTTGAACCTTTAGATTAGTTTGAAATTCTGAGCAAACAACAACAACTAGCAATGTAAGCAGCTACTGAATAAATAGCTTTACCTGGTATAAATGAGTATTTTGCTTGAAATCCCTCTCCTTCTAGCTCCTCATCTGAAGTAAACTTTATCCACATAAACCTCCCTGTTGATCTAATTAGTGCAGGACTTTTCAGACCACAGTAGCGATCGATGAGAGGAGAAAAACCAAAAGGCCCATCTCGAACTTCAAGATGATCAAATCGACATTCAAATGAGGGTTCTATGTAATAAGGTTCATCAAAGGTCAACTCAATTCTTTGGCGTGGAGCAGCTACAACACAATAAAATTTTCAGCATAGTATTAATCAATAAATAGGATGTGTAAAACACAGTGAAATGAGATCCACATGGTGCAACCTGGGATCGTAGCCTGGACTGTCTCTCTCAATGCTTTGCTAGTGACAAGCAGCAAACCTCTCCTGGAGCTGTTATTACTCAGCACAACAACATGTGGAACCTCACATAGAGCTAGATTGCATGAATGCTCCCCAAGCCACTCACGAATCATACAGAGGAAGTGAGCAACCAAATCCCTCCGGCTCCCAGCCTTGTTCCTCAAGAATATGCCATTTTGCACTGCTAAAGAAAAGCAGAGCAATTTTATTAACTGGTTCACCACTTCAGATATACACCAGTCTTTGTAAACCTGAGCAGATTTATCAAACACTTCAAGGAACTTCATTGATAAGGTTAAATTCTATCTTTTGTAGTCCACAAGCCAGTTTTACTGTTTAAGTGATTGTAAATGATAGGCACAAAAATCAGAGTGGTTACCAAAAGCAAAGAAAATATAAGCACGCAGTCTAAAGGCTCAACCCTATTAGACTGGGCAACATTTAGACTAAGCAGCTTTTTCTCTTTCCACTGGATGGTGTAATTCATTGTACAGTTTGGACCTTCCTAGTCTGGCTCCCTCAGGACCTGACCAGTCCTGAAAGAGGGGATTTGCCAAACCAGGAGAGGTCTCTTCCCTCATGACCCATGCTGCCCCTGGGCTTGGGATCCAGCCTGGTCCAACTGCTACCAGTCTACAGTCCCAGCCCCTGACTCCTGATATGTGCCCAGACAGGACTGCCTGGGCGGGAGCTCCCTGGCTGCTACAACCGGGGCCAGAGTCAGAGCTCACTGCCTGCCGCTGGAGCTGCACAGCTGGGGCTGAAACTCCCTAGCAGTCACTGGAGGGAGCTTGCTGGCCACTGCTGGAGCACCATGGCTGGAACTGGAGCTCCACAGCCACTGCCAGTTCCACTAACGCCAGGCTGGAGCTCCACGTTTCCTAGGACTCTACTATGCTACCCGCTCCTCCTGACATAGGGCTCTGGGAAGAGTCACTGCCCCCCACATTGCTTCCTATGCAAGTCCTCCCTGTTCCTGGGCTCTGTGGTCCAGGAACATTCGTGGTCCTATCAGACTACAGATGTTGCTGTACCAGAGAGTCCTGGTTTAGGGGGTACAACATGTGCACAGGTTTCACCCTTGAAGCTTAGTCCAGTCTCCCCTGTTGGAGTCTTCAGTTTTTCCTCTGAATTCTTGTTGGCTGCAGTGTAGGTAGGCAGGTCAGGAGGTAGAGGAGAAAGCAAAACATGGCACTATTGTGTTATGTTTTATACCTTAGGTCCACATGCTTGGAGAACATAAGTCCAGGCATGTCTGTCAGGCATTGCAGAGGCCTCAGTGTGGAGCAGGGTGTCTCCTGTGAGTGAGTAATTGAAGTGTAACTCCTCTGCTGGACAATGGCTGGTGACGTCTGTTGAGCACCGACCCAGGTATTGGTTACCTCCCTTATCACTGTCTCTGGAGTGCTAGGATCTGAGCATATTCCTAACCTACAGCATACTTTGTGACAATGATACACAGATTTCCTAACTTCATATTTCATATGCATAATGATATACATATTTAGACGCTACAGTAGGTTTCAAGAGATCATAACGTCTCTCATGATACCTTACCCTAAGTTTGCAAAAGAACAGGCTATATGACAGTCAGATGTGTTTCAACCTGCTGATATAGGTGAGGTATGAAGTCAGTACTGAGGTTCTATGTGACACAGAAGTGGATGAACATGGGGATATATGCTACATTTTTGAAGTATTGAAGATGGCAGAGTCCCTTTTGAAATGCATTTATTACTGTAGATGATACAACAGTGGCAAGAAAAGCTGAAAACCTCTCCTTTAACACTTATTATTTCTGTACTTTCAAGTATTTGGGTGGGACCAAATACATCTCTAGCTGTCACTAAAAAACCTCTCACTCTCAGAGGTCTTGGGGGAAGGTCAATTCTCGCCTACAGACAACCCCCTAACCTCAAACAAATTCTTTCCAGTAACCACAAAACATACCTCCATAATAATCATCCAGGAACTCACCCCTGCAATACGCCCCATTGCAACTTTGCCCACACACCTACACTTGCAATTTCATCACTGGACTCAACCACATCACCCACCAAATCAGAGGTTCATTTAACTGTATATCCACTAATTTGATCTGTGTCATCAAATGCCAGCAATGCCCACTGCAACGTATACAGGCAGTCCCCGGGTTACGTGGATCCGACTTATGTCGGATCCATACTTACGAACGGGGCTTTTCTCGCCCCGGAGGATGCGGGCGGCGGGACCGCCCAGACACGCCGCGGTCCCACCGCCCGCGTCCTCCAAGGTGAGAAAAGCTGCTCCACATCTCCCTGGTCTGCTGCGGGGGAGGGAAGAGGGGGGAGAGGCCAGCAGACCAGGGAGACGCGGAGCAAAGCCGCAGAGGACCCGGGCGGCGGGACCGCCCAGACGCGCTGCAGTCCCACCGCCCGCGTCCTCCGTATCTCCCTGGTCTGCTGGGGGCCCCCAGGCGGTGGGAGACGTGGAGCAAAGCCACGGCCCCCAGGCGGTGGGAGTCGCGGAGCAAAGCCACGGAGGACACGGGCGGTGGGACCGCGGCGCGTCTCGGTCCCACCGCCCGTGTCTCCCTGGTCTGCTGGGGGAGGGGGGCGCAGCTAGTGCCCCACCCAGCAGACCAGGCTTTTCTCGCGGACGCCTGGGGCAGAGCAGCTGGGGCGCTGCCGGTTGGTCCCGCAGCGCCACTCCTCGGTGGTACTGGACCAACCCGGCAGCACCCCAGCTGCTCTGCCCCAGGTGTCCCCAAGTCAGCCGCTGCTGAAACTGACCAGTGGCTGACTACAGGAAGCCCGAGGCAGAGTTGCTCTGCCCTGGGCTTCCTGGAATCAGCCGCTGATCAGTTTCAGCAGCAGCTGACTTGGGGACGCCTGGGGTAGAGCAGCTGGGGTGCTGCCGGGTGGTCCCCGCAGCGCCCGGCGCTGCGGGGACCTACCCGACAGTGCCCCAGCTGCTCTGTCCCAGGCGTCCAGATTCAGCTGCTGTTGAAACTGATCAGCAGCTGGTCAGTTTCAGCAGAAGCTGAATCTGGACGCCAGTTCCGACTTACATACACATTCAGCTTAAGAACAAACCTACAGTCCCTATCTTGTACGTAACTCGGGGACTGCCTGTATTGGCCAAACTGGACAGTCTCTACAGGAAAGAATTAATGGACACAAATCAGATATCTGAAAAGGTAACACACAGAAACCTGCTGGAGAACACTTTAGCCTGCCCAGGCACTCATTAATGGATCTCCAAGTCACCGTTTTGTTTCAGGCCAATTCCACAAGCCAAATACACAGAGAAGGATTGGAACTTAACTTTAATTTTTTAATTCAAGTTTAATTCTTATGCAAACGGTATGAACAGAGATATTGGCTGGCTCGCACACTACCTTCCACATCCTAATGACTTAACCAATCAATCAACCAATGAATATGCTAATTGTTCTTATCAGCCTCTTGTAACTATTTGAACGGTCTACTCACTGTCTCTCTTTTTTCTTCCCCCCCTTCTTTTTTCTCTTTTTTCTGTCCTTTTCCCCCTCGCTCTTTCCCTTATTTATTCTTGGATCTGGACTGCTAATACTCCTGTCATCTGAAGAAGTGGGTTGTGCCCACGAAAGCGCATGCTATCATTTACATTTTGTTCTATTTGTTGTTTAAGTTTTTCCTATCACTAAATAAACATGAATTAACAAAATAAAACCCTTCAGCGTTCCAGAAATGTATAGTAACTGTTTTGCAGCCCAATTGCGTCCCCTTCTTACTCAGCTCAATATCTGCAGAAGTTAATCAATATATTATCAATTTTGCCCAAGTCATATTGCTTAATATAACAGAATAGTACAACAGTTCTACTTCTACACTTTCAACAGTAACAATACAATACACCAACGAAGGAAGAGGATGTTAGTACCTTCTAAAATGTAGATACACTCTTGGTTTGGTGGGTACAAGCTAGGATAGTTTGGTGAAGCAAAATGACCTCCATTGCTTGTCCGAACCCAGTTGTCACACTGGGTAGATGGTATATGGTTCACTCCAATATTCTGCCCACCTTTAAAAAGAAAAAAAACCCACATGTACTATAAACGTCAAATAAAATTTAACAATAAAAACCACCTACTTGAACAGTATACCCTAGAGCAGTAGTTCCAACCTTCTATACTGGGGACTTACAAACCCATTCACCTTTTGTTGGACCAGTAACATTTTATTTGCATATTTATTATGCAAATAATGAATATAAAATCAACTGGTACTGGTTTGCCAAAATATGGACTCCAGCCCCATCATACACTCCAAACCTGACTCCCACATCCCCCCACATTATGTTATTCAGCCGCCCGCCAGGCGGGCTTGACCACTGGAACAGGCCTCAGCTGCCACATGGCCACAGCAGATCCGAGTCCCCCCACACTCGCCATGCAGCAGGTCTTGGCCCTCTATCAGAGCAGGCTCTGACCTCCCCATCACATGACAGGTCCCAGGCCCCCTGCCAGAGCAGGCCCCCAGTCCCCTTCTGGAGCAAACCCTGCCCCCCCCCCCCCCCCCCCCCCGCCACATGGCTGTGGCAGGCCTGGTTCCCAGATCTAGCTGCAGCACGCTCAGCTGCTAGCCGCCCCTCTCACTCTGCTGCTGCCTGGGAAAGTGGGTGGGAAGGGAATTCCCTTACGGGGAATCCCAGCAATTGGGCTAATTAAAAGCTGGGGGTGTGGTCTGGCAATGTGCCAAAGCCCAGCAGGCAGGGGTTTGCAGCCTGCTGCCAGTCCACAGACTGGTGGTTGGGAACCGCTGCCTTCGGGTGTGGCACTAACTCAAAAGGAAGAGATAGCTTGCACGGATCTTCTTATACTAGCCAGCTGCCCCTATTTATGGGGATTTTATTTCTGTAAAAAGCACATTATAATTTATAGGAATGACACATCTGGACCACTATTTTGGAATATCAAACCTGAATAGTTACTACTGACGCGTGGTAGGGAACTTGGGATGAGAGTTAGAAACTTGAGAACATTCTTTTCTCGTCAGTCACCGTGGCATGCAACACTGTTTTACACCTTTATAATGAACTAAAATGCTACAGAAAAAACATACTCAATGCTATCACCAAATCCTCTCGCACCACTCACTTGAAAATTTGACCCATTGAAGTTAAATGGCAAGGCTTAGCAGGACTGGACCCCTGATTCTTTTTATTCACATTACTGCTGTTGGTCTGATTCACCAATGCACTCGAGCACATGCACTTGAATTAAGCCCTTCTTCTTCGGAATGTGGTTCATTACAACAATTACACTGTTTAAAATAATTACTGGTAAACATGTTAGCATTAATAAAACAAGTAATATTGCATTAGCATCCAGAGGCCCTTGTCAGGAACAGAGATCTATATAGAGCCTGTGGTGTCCAGCCAGTTCTGAAGCAGTAGCCACTATAGTAGCCACTGCTCTCATGAACTAGCCACACTCAAGCAGCCAAATAGCCACATTTGGCTAGTGGCTAGCATGTTGGACAGCATGGGATAGACATATAGAAACTATAATCCTTGCCCAGAGATTAATTGGTTTGATAAATTAAGACATCATACCAGATCACTCCCGGGCACCATCCGTACAAAGGGGCTTCTCCCATTACAGATTTTCCTGCCATCTGTCCACCATTTTAACATGATGGATATTCCTTGGTGGAGTTTAAGATGTGCAGGTTTGCAAAGGGTAGTTCAGGAAAACTGGCTTCTGCTAGATTCTCCCATTCTAATAGTGGAAACAACCATAATGCACTTATGCAACTTTCTCTTATACAATGAAGAACTGGGCCTTTGAGATGGGGCTTCATGGTGAAAGGAATTCCGAGAAGCTTCTAGAGGATCCCCCCCCTCCCAAAATAAACATGCATTTTAGGAGAGTTCTGGATCTCTTGAGTAGGACTATCTGCAAAGAAGAAATTCTGCAAGTGTCAACTGAAGTGAGTGTTCTCTCTACTATGTAGGTTATTCCAACATAAGAGAGAGTCACTGGCTTGTAAAACTATTTATCTATTCCCCACCCCCAAAAAGGGATGGTCTCTTAACATTTTTGGGGAAATCATAGAAAATTAGAACTGGAAGGGACCTCAATACTCACAGCAGGACCAAACACCCTAGATAATCCCTGACAGGTTCCACAACCTCCCTAGGCAATTTATTCCAGTGCTTAACCATGCTGATAGTTAGGAAGTTTTTCCTAATGTCCAACCGAAACCTCCCTTGTGCAATTTAAGCTCATTGCTTCTTGTCAGACAGTAAGAATAATTTTTCTCCCTCCTCCTTATAACATCCTTGTTGATACTTGATAGCTGCTATCATGCCTCCTTTCACTTTTGTCTTTTCCAAACTAAACAAACCCAGTTCTTTGAGTCTTCCCTCAGAGGTCATGTATTCTAGTTCTTTTAATCATTTTTGTTGCTCTTCTCTGGACCGTCTCCATTTCTCCACAGCTTTCCTGAAACATGGTGCACAGAACTGGACACAATACTCCAGTTGAGGCCTAATCAGTACAGAGCAGAGTGGAAGAATAACTTCTTGTGTCTTGCTCATGATACTCCTGTTAATGCATATCAGAATAATGTTTGCTTTTTTTGCAACAGTGTCACATTGTTGACTCATAGCTTGTGGTCCACTACGACAGCTACATCTCTTTCTTCAGTGCTCCTTCTTAGACAGTCACTTCCCATTTTTTATGTGAGAAGCGAATTATTCCTCCTTAAGTGGAGTACTTTGCATTTGTCTTTATTGAATTTTATCCTATTTACCTCAGATCATTTCTCTAATTAGTCCAGATCATTTTTAATTATAAGAGCATCCTCCAAAGTTCTTGCAACCTCTCCCAGCTTGGTATCACCTGCAAACTTTATAAAGGTACTCTTTTGCAGACCTATACAAAATCTGGAAAGGCTTTCTGACATAGGCAGAAAATGTTTTTTTCCTTATCTGTAAAGGCTGAACTGATCAGGATATGAAAAAGATAACTGAAAATAACCAATTTTTTATTTGCATTAAGAGTTGTATTCACTCTCTATATATATAAGAAGACTGAAGTAAATCTTAGTAAATACTACGAGTGTCAGTAAAATACATGAACCAGAAAGAATGTCTGTTTTCCTATATCCATCTGGCTTACTTTTTTAAAATTACAAAACTTTTAAATTTCTTTGAAAGAAAATCTTGTCAGCACTGTACCTTGTGTCTTCTGTGCCACAGCAATCCCTTCCACTACAAGGATTGTTATTAATAGCACTGGTGAGAGAAACAATACAGGTAAGACATCAATAATGGAACCAAAAGTCATTTTCTGCAGTACTTACTCATGCAACATCCAAATGAATCCAAATCACCACAGACAAGATACATATGAAAAGCAAATCAGTGATTTTAATTCTTAGGAAACTCAGTGCTTATGAGAAGTAGTGCTGGATTTACAGTCCTGAAGATTGAAGTCCTCTAGCTACTTAATAGCGTTGCCCCTTTTTGACCCAAAGAAGCAGCTACTCGAAATTCTGCTAGGTAATTATGCTCCAGATAGAAGTAGAAACTGAAGGCATATGGTATTTTCTTTCACAAAATCTTATTTACAAGGATGCAAAATCCTTTATAAAATCCTGCTCCTCAGAATGCAGGGGGAGCCAATAACAAAAGCAGCAGCTTCTTAGCTCACAAACCTTAAGCCTCTGTTGCCGATATCAGACCCATAGCGCTCTATCCAACTCTCCCCAGGTTATTGTGTATACAAGCTACAGCTCGGCTTTCTTGTCTCATTCTGTTTGTCTGTTCTCATTCTGTTTTCTCTAAGACTACGTCTAGACTGCAGGCTTCTTTCGTAAGAAAGCTTTTCCAGAAGAGATCTTCTGAAAAAACTTCTTCCAAAAGAGAGCATCCACACTGCCAAAGCACACTGAAAAAGCAATCTCTTTTTCGATAGATAGCATCTACACCGAATGGACGCTGTCTTGCATTTAAGCTGTCATTATTATGGATGGAGTAGCCACCAGGCCACCTGTGCTTTTTCCTCTTTCCTCTTCTTTCAAAAGAACTCCCTCTTCCCCGTCCACAGATGCCTTTTTCCGAACAAGCTCTTTTGGAAAAAGGTTTCTTCCTCATAGAAAGAGGTTTAACAATGTTGGAAAAACCCCTCTGTTCTTTTGAGTTTTTTCCCCCCAAAGAATACGATTGCAGTGTGGACGTAAGAGACGTTATTTTAGAAAAACAGCCATTTTTCTGAAAACTCTGTAGTATAGATATAGCCTAAGACCTTCCTACACACACACACACACACACACACACACACACACACACACACACACACACACACACACACACACACACACACACACACACACACACACACCCTTAGTAGCTATGGACTAGTTTCTGGGAAGTCGCTAAGGGTATGTCTATACTGCAAAGAAAAGTCTGTAGCACCAATTCACCTCTGCTTTGTTGTTTTTAGCTTCACAATCATGTAGATGTTCCCACTCCAACTGGTGCTTGGGCTCCGACACCTTCTGTTGATTTCATAGTCCAGGCGCCAACCGGAGTGGGAACATCTACATTACTATTTAAGTCCTGCAGCTCATGAGCCCACCTCAGTTGACCAAGGCCCAAGAGTCAGTGTTCCAGGTTTTCTTTGACTTGTTACACACATAGCCTAATAGGCCTGTTTCGGGTATGGCACCCTACCTGTTTTACAATTAAATTAAGTACCCAATTGCTCACTCTCTGGAACAAGGTTTCACTCAACAATAGGGTCAGCTCAGATAGCAATAGCTCAGGCTTCCGATATGGACTTGCCAATGTATTTCATTACTAAGCTTGAGAACCACTTTTAAGAGTGAGAGAGTAGCTTAGGATATGTCTATACTACGCAGCTTTTAGTGACAAGGCTGTGTTGACACAACCCTGTCACTAAAAGTTGGCATGTGTAAATGCTTTATATTGGCACTTTTGCTGACAAAATACTTCCACCCACAACAAGCAGATTTCACTTTGTCAGCAGAAAAGCGATCCTACTGACAAAGCAGCATTAACATGTCCACTTGCTGCAGCAAAATCTTGTTGTTCATTTTGGCTGGGGAGTGCGTTTATGCACCCATGAAGGACAAAAGTTGTATCGAGCAACTGCAAGAGTAGACACAGCCTTAGTTTCTATGTCTATTCAAATCTCACATCTGTGAGGAAACTTCCAATAAAGGTATCAGTTGTGGTGGCAGACTCATGAGTCCTTTAGGAATTGCACAAAAGCTATCATGTCTACATCCTGATTATGTTACAGAATTGTACTTTTACAAGTAATTATAGCAACTTGCAGCAGTGACTCAGATACATGTTTACTGACCTAGTTTATATAAATCCATTTAACATGTCCACATACATTTCTCTCTCCAACCACTGCAGTACTATTGTATTTTTGTACCAATACCACAGGTCCTTGAAAAGGTCTTCATGGGAACAGCAATCATCTCTAGACAGGGGCAGATGACCGTTTTGCGGGGCTCGGGCAGCATAACTCTGCGGGGCCCCCCTTTTGCCACAGCGCATGTGCGGGGCTTTTTTAAGCGCGGGGCCCGGGGCGGCCGCCCCGTTCTCCCTGCCCTATATCCGCCCCTATCTCTAGAGAAGTTATTTTTGAAAATGGTAACAGTATACAATTATAAGATAGATATTTTGAAAAGTATCAGCACCACGCAGCATTTCAAACTGTGAAGAGCCCGGGGTTAGCAGGGGACTCCTGTACATTTCAAAGCTGGCACGCCCACGTGGAGCCTGGAGTTAATGGGACTTCCTGCTGGCCCCGAGCTGCACACAGAGTTCTGAATTCCTCCTTTCAAAGGAAGAATGCAGAAGTGCCTATCGACAAATTGATGGAAATTCCATCGACTACTTGACTAGTAAATTACTTGATATTTAACATCCTTATCATCATTATCATCAACCTCAGTAGAATTAACCATGTATCAGTGCTGCTTGAAGAGGTGGCATTACTGTGTCACTGTAATGGGGACTTACATCAGTGGCAGACAAGTTTCAGCTTAGACATGTGCTACAACTAGGTTGACACATCGCAGCTTATGTCAAACTAACTTTGTAGCATGGATCTGGCCTCAGTCCTAACCCTGTGTGGTAGTTCAGTCAGCCAAGGCATAATTTCACAATTGTAGAACAATGAATTGCATTTCCTCTGAAGACTGTCAACTTTCAAAATCATGAGATTCTCCCCACCACCTTCATGTCAGCATACTAGCAGCTGAGTGGGTCACACTGAAACAGCATTTCCTCCTAAACTGAGAGCCTTGTAGAAAGCAGTTATTAGCTTTGAGCTCCTAGACATGATCAAGGTGAGCTTGCATTGGCATGTAAGCTAGGGAGTACTAGACCATATTCACACAGATATCACCTTAATGTTTGCACAGGTGCACTATTTTGGGCATCACTGTATTATGTCCCCCAAAGCCTCATTATAGATTCTGACTTTATTCAGTGTTATATGCATCTCTGTGCTTCACTTATTACTTCACATAAAGCCTTAAAATACAGAAATACCTGCCTTTCCTCACAGACAATAGTTTTCTCCCCTGCTGGGCTGGACCATTATTGTAAGTTACCTTGCGTGTCCCAACTGATTCATGAATCTTTCAAATAAGGGTAACATTCCTACAGGCATCTCTGTCTTCCGTGGATTAATTCAGCTTTCAAATTCCCATGTGTAAGGTGATTCTACATTTTCATTAAGATTAATCTATAACAAATATAATTTTCCAGCAGACGGTATCCCATCTGTTACAGATGATAATAGCTCTACATCACGACCAATCTGCCTTGGACTTGGAAGAGGACTTCTAGAGAAGAGAGTGTAGAGCTCATTACTGATCTCCAGAGCCAAGTTTTTCCATTTGTTAATTATTTTAAAAAATAAATTCTCTCACACACAAAAAAAGCTATATTTTTGACATCTTAGTTTTCAGAGTCTGAGTTGTCTATTTAACAGTATTTACTACCTCTTGTATAAGACAAATTCTATTCAATTTTCTTATTATTTGGGTCTTTTTTTGTAATATATTTTTAAATTGTGAAACTCAAGGACATGTAAAAACTCTACAAAAAGACTAATGATAATTCATATTTTTGTTTCAGAGATATATTGAACTCTAATCTATTACAATATTTTCCCAAAAGAAGCTTGATCGCTGCTATAAAATTATCTTGATTTTGATCTGTTTTTTCCTATGTTGTCTTTAGGAGAAGGAATGCTAAACTGAACTTGGCTTGTGTCTCTGAATCAAGTGCAATTCCATGATTCCATGTTAATAATGTTTCCATGTTGTGCTACTGAATTTATGGTCTCCACTAAAAAATGCAGCATGTCTGAGCTTCTGATAGCTGTATCCTTCCTTACCAGTCTCAGAGAAATCAATTTACCCCAGTTTTTATAGCTTTGTGATGTTTTCTACTATGCAAAAACTGGACCAATTTTTTCAAACAGAATGAATTACAGATAAATTAGGGAAAAAAATACAGACTTTTCATGATAACCTAATTCAGTATTTCAGACAGCTAGATTCTCTCTTTATAGATAAAGATATCTACTATGGTTGTCATTTCTGTTATACACCTTCCTCCAACCTTTAAAAAAGATTCGGGGGTGTCAGTTTATTTCAGTGGTACCTATTCAGAGCCTCACATGCATTCTGAATGAAGACAAAACCAGACTCTATATTTCAGTGCCACTATTCAGCGATTTCCTTTCTCTAAAGGGCGCTGTTACAGAAACAAACCTCCTGGAGGATTTAAAAAGTCTGATTGGTTTTCACTACAGCTCATGCTGATTCTATAAATAGTTGACAGCTCTCTGTGCATGTGCCTGTAAGAGAACAGGGCACATATCCTGCAGAACAGCATGAATAAGTAGCAGATAAGCAGGCAATTACAGCAGAAAAGTAGGTTAGATCAGGGTTTTCAAACTTTGAGCTGAGCCCTCCCTTTGAGTTCCAATTTTGGGTTGCATTATCCTCCTGATCTCCGGATAAAACAGACCCACTGCCAGGGTGGCCCACAAACGTAAGTTGGGTGGATGCGGCTCTTCCTTCCCAAGCCTCACATAATATTTCCCTATGCCCTTTTAGAGGGATGCACCCCACAGTTCAAAAGTCTCTGAACTACATAGACATGTTTGTTTATATTTAATGTAGGGCCACACTTCTTCTTTCCATTCATTCCTTAGCCCTCCCTCTTCTCTTTTCTGCTTACCTTTTTCCTTTTTACCCCTATTCCTTCCTTTTCTTGATATCAGGGACTCTCAATCTTTGCAGATATTTACAAGGTTTCCTTTGACTGTTTCTCCTACCTCTGGTAATAATATGATAAGGGAGAACGGGGTCTCAGAAATGGAACTGCATCAGCATCTGGTAAGTTCCAGTTCTCTACCTGGGCTCCACAGCCCCCTGGGGATTTGCGAGCTGGTTTTTTTTTTTTTTTTTTTTTTTTGCGAAGCAGGGTCAGTGTCAGACTGGCCTGGGCCCAAGGCAGAAGCCCCAAGGCTACCCCGTCTGCAGGGCAGAAGCCCAAACCCCCTTCTCCTCTCAGGCCCTGGAATTTTTATAGCATTTTGGAGGGACCACAGAAAGAAAAGTGTTGAGAACTGATGCTCCATGGTATGGATAATATAGCTATGAAGAAGCTATGAAGCGTAACTGTCTTGCTGGAAGTGGGGAAAGTCAGAGGGTGCACAAGATGAGAAACAACAAAATCATGCAGAAACTATTTTATCCTTTTGTAGTTTCAGTGTTACCTACAGAAAGCCATATTTTGTGCACAATTGATATGTTTTTAAAGTAACATAGGAATCATGTGTTCCAAAGCCTCACCACCTTCTTGACAGTCTTGTCAGACGTCAAATGCTAATCAGGACCATGCCAATCAGTAAATGGATTGGTGAAGGGTATCCTTCAGAGAAACTCCAGCTTGCTGTTGGAAAGGGCATTGGTGAAGTAGATATTCCTGAACTAGTCTCCCAGGATGGCATTTAGGGGCACAAGAATTTGGAGAGCTGAAGATGTCTTGACTACTTTCATTAAAGGTCTCATGGCATCTTCAAAAAAAAAAAAAAAAAAAAAAAAAAAAAAAAAAAACAACAACAACAACAACATAAAAAAAAGAGTTAATCTGGTTATCTTGATTAGAATGTCATGATTTAAATTCAAATTTATCTGACTAAAGTGCCCTGCTTTTGAAATATAACAATATTATTCCTTGCTTCCTTTTTAAAAACCTATTAAATAGAGTTGCTGTGCACCAGTAACAGCTGCATTTCAGTGTGATTGCAAAATGAATTTGTTATGGTGTATAATACCAAATTCTACTCTGATGCATATTGTAGAAGCGTGTAACTATCTTCAAATATTGGCTGCATCTGACTAGTGCATATTATTAGTCTTGCCACACCAATTCAACACCACATTAAAAAAAAGGGACAAAAACTAATCCTGTAGATCTGTGCAGAGAATCGAATTTGGTTGTGGGAGACCTATTGGAAGAAGCTATGGGATGGGAGGCAGCTGGGATGGGAGGCAGCTGGTTTAGGGCATGCTCCTGAGAACCCTTCAGACCTTCGGTCAGTAAAAGTAAGGGAAATTAATGCAGAAGTGATGCTGTTTCAAAGTAGCTCCATGATATGTAGACCCCAAAAGAGGCTGCTGGAGAAATCAGTGGCAGCATAGGCACTTCCCACACTTCCATTGGGAAGAAATGATTGCAAAGACACTTCCATTACTACTATGCATGGATGTAGCATTTGCTGCAAATCTCACTTCCGTGGTTGTGAAAGGCCATGTTGCCTGCTCTTTCTACAGCAAGAGTCATGCCATTACCAAAGGTAACGACAAAGTAATTTTAATATTTAAGTACATCAGAAGTAGAAAGCCTGATAAACAACCAGTGGGGGGCCACTGGATGATTGAGTTACTAAAAGAGAATTCAAAGATGATAAGGTCATTGTGGAGAAACTATATGAATTCTTTGCTTTGGTCTTCATGGCTGAGAATGTTAGGGAGATTTCCAAACCTGAGCCATTCTTTAAGGCAACAATTCTAAGGAACTGTCCCAGATTGAGGTTTCATGAGAGGAGGTTTTGGAACAAACTGATAAACTTAACAGTAACAGCTCACTGGAACCACATGGCATTCACCCAAGAGTTCTGAAAGAACACAAATGTGAAATTGCTGAACTATTAACTGTGGTTTGTAACCTATCCTTTAAATCAGCTTCTTTACCTAACGACTGGAAGACAGCTAATGTGATGCCAATATTTAAAAAGAGCTCTAGAGGCAATCTTGGCAATTACAGACCAGTAAGTCTAACATCAGTACCAGGCAAATCAGTTGAACCTATAGTAAAGAATACAATTGTCAGACACATAGATGAACATAATTTGTTGGGGAAAAGTCAACATGGTTTCTGTAAAGGGAAATCACGCCTTACTAATCTACTAGAGCTCTTTGAGGGGGTCAGCAAGCCTGTGAACAAGGGGGATCCAGTAGATATAGTGTATTTAGATTTCCGGAAAGCCTTTGACTTTCCAAAGGCTATTAAGGAAAGTAAGTTGTTATGGGATAAGAAGGCCCTTTCATGGACTGATAACTAGTTAAGAGACAGGAAACAAAGGATAGGAATAAATGGTCAGTTTTCAGACTAGGGAGTGGTAACTATTGATGTCCCCTAAGGATCTGTCCTGGGACCAATCATATTCAACTTATTGATAAATGATCTGGAGAAAGGGGTAAACAGAGAGGTGGCAAAATCTGCAGATGACACTAAATTGCTCAAGATAGTTAAAAACAAAGCAGACAGTGAAGAGCTTCAAAAAGATCTCATAAAACTAGATGACTGGGCAACAAAATGGGAAATGAGCTTTTATGTTGATAAATGCAAAGTAATGCACATTGGAAAAAAATAATCTCATTTATACATACAAAATGATGGGGACTAATTTAGCTATAACCACTCAAGAGACAGATCTTGGAGTCATTGAGGATAGTTCTCTGAAAACATCTATTCAATATGCAGTGGCAGTCAGAAAAAGCAAACAATGTTAGGAATCATTTAAAAAGGGATAGAGAATAAGACAAAGGATATCATATTGCCTCTATATAAATCCAAGGTACGCCCACATCTTGAATACTACATATAAATGTGGTTGCCTCATCTCAAAAAAGATATATTGTACTGGAAAAAGTTCAGAAATGGGCAACAAAAATGATGAGGGGGTTTGGAGCAGGTGCCATATGAAGAAAGATTAAAAAGACTGGCACTTTTCATCTTAGAAAAGAGGAGACTACGGGGGATATGACAGAGGTCTATAAAATCATGACAGGTATGGAGAAAGTGAATAAGGAAAAGTTATGTATTTGTTCCCATAACATATGAACTAGGGGGTCATCAAATTAAATTAATATGTAGCAGGCTTAAAAAAAAACAAAAGGAAGGTTTTTTTCATACAGTGGACAGTCAACCTATGGAACTCTTCGCCAGAGGATGTCATGAAGACAAGGACTTTAACAGGGTTCAAAACAGATCTAGATAAGTTCATGGAGGTTAGAGGTCTACCAATGCTTATTAGCCAGAATGGGTAGGAATGGTGTCCCTAGCCTCTGTCTGTCAGGGGCTGGAAATGGGTGATAAAAGAGGGATCGCTTGGTGATTGCCTGTTCTGTTCACTCCCTCAGAGACATCTGACATTAACAACTGTCAAAAGACAGGATACTGGAGTAGCTGGACCTTTGGTCTGACCCAGCATGGGCACTCTTATATTATGTTTTTAGGTTCTAATTTTGCAATTTTTTTTTATAAAGAGGCATGACTGTAAGCTTTTATTCTGTTTTCTTAACATCATCACTTCCATGGAATAATTTATCCACTATAGCTTTAGGATTCTTCAGCAGCAAAGGGATTATGATAAATATATAGTCATTATTACTACTCAGGTTTTTTAAATAGTCCTGTGTTGTGTTAAAATATTCATCTGAAACCATAAAAAATGCATTGTTTGTGCGTGTGTATGGGAGGGTGTTAAATGGCTTTGTTGCTGACACTATGAATCATTTTAGAAAATATATAAGATGAAAAATAAAATACTAGTTTCTTTATTGAAATCTCAGTTTTGCTCTAAAATAGATTGCAAGACTAAACTGAGTACTGAAGTACTTTGCTTAAAAAGAGTTATGAGTGCTTTGGCCACTTGATTTGACATATGCCTGTACCTATCTGATGAGAAACCTCCTGATCTACAGGCACAGTTCTGCTCTTAAATTTGCATGGCAGATCTCACCTCTACTCTTTTTGTGTGCTCTGGGGATCTGTACATACAGAGAGAGCAAAGAACAGAGATGTGACTCTACCATGTGGCTGAGAGCAGCATCTAACATCAGTGATGTCAACAAGAGATCTGCACATGCAGGGAAAGCTAAATATCAAACTTCAAAGCAACCATGCAGACCTGAGAAACAGCAAAGAAAAATTGTATTTTTAAAATAAACACAGGGTCACTTAAAGAGTATTATATATAAACAGTGGTCCTCAGGATCCCAGGGAAAAGGGTGATACGGACTTTGTTTATTTCAGAATTCAGTTTTATCTCCATACTATATCTACTGACTTCAGAAGTACCAGATTCACATATAACCCAAAAACACAGTAAAAGGGAGATCATACATGTTTCAGAGAGTAGCAGACATCCTGACAGGACTCTCTGTAAGAGACAGCAAATAGCACATCCTTGAGCCTAATGGAAACTACTACTCCCTTTTTGGGAGCAAATCCTTTTACATATGCATAAATCTAGGTAAACTGTTCTGTGAAACTAATATTAATCCTAGCATGCTGTAATGTAATTGCTAAAAGGACTCTCATAGCATATGTATCTATTGATTTTCTGTATTCGTCCGACATTAATTTTAGCTGTTAAAGTAGTGGGGACATTTGCTGCACCCTATCTTGTCTCCTAGTAGTAGCTTCTAGAAGCCCTAACTATCATCTGTCCCAAGGTACTATGCACTGTACAGATACCCAGTAAGACAGTCTCTACCCTGGAGAGAATACAGTCTAAACAGAGAATAGTACAGGGAAAATTAAACTGACAGTGTGGAATTTGATGAACAGACATCTTAAACAGAGGGTCATCTCTCTTTCTTTGAGAAAGTTGGTTTGCACACAAATGGTCTGATTCAGGCTATGTCTAGTTCATAAAATGGATAAGTGGTAACATCTTGGGTAGTGATAATTCTCACTCCTTTGCTGTCTATTGCTGGCATCTTTGAACTTGTTAGTGGGTCAAAGGAACATTGAACCCATACTGTTGCTTTTTCATATGTTCTCAAAGCTACTGGTTGTGATGAAAGTCACAGCAGATTATCAGTTACACCTCCCCATGATCACACTGATTCTTGTTGTTAACATAATGCAGGTTCTCCATTTTTGTGGTCTCAGTGTACTGCAGGAGGTTGAATGAATAGTTGTTGAAGCTGGTGGATAGACTTTACCCCATATGCAAAATGCTCCAATAGTTTAAAATAGGTTTTTATGATGCACAGCTTTGTGTGGCAAGGGAATTACAGAATATAGTAGTAGTTGTGCAGGTGGGAACCAGAGGAAGATAAATCTTAGCTTGTCACCATCAGTCATTTCTGCTCAGAGCATGCCAATCAAATTACCAAACTTGTTTATTTTATTTTATTTTATTTTATTTTATTTTATTTTATTTTATTTTATTTTAATGCTGTATATCAAATGTGAACTTCAGGAAGCTTGGAAAGCTGCTAGTATTTTTCCAAAATGCAAACTTCAGCAAGAATAAGTGCCAATGAGATGTCATGTTGCAGGCACATGTCATTCGAGCCGTTTCTAGGATGATTCCTCTCTCAAGATTGCTAGAGAAGCAAGTGGACACTCAGAGATTTGCACTGAAAGCAAGTTAACCGGTTTCAGGGAGAAAATACAGTTCTCCCAATCTCCTTTACTCAAAACTAGAGGCAGATCAAGTTGTACCTGAAAGAGTAGTCTAATCCACATTTCTAACAGTCACCTCCAGGTTTCCTCTAAAGGGCCAGCAACATTTCTCATGCACTTCTTACCCAGAAATACACAAGCAACTGTAATGTGCCTTGTTATTTCAGTCAATCCAGATCATGTTTATCCTTGACACATTTCTGGGTACATCTGCAAGCATCTTCTCTGCTGGAAAGAACATGGGCTCTTCTTTGTGAAAGCATTTTTGTTCATTGGTTCTTCAGTCTGCCTATGGCAGTGAGCTGCTGGGAAGGCGTCATGTACATGATGTGCTGGCAAAGGGCCTCCAGAAAATCACTTGTTAAAATTGTGCCGTCAGATTAAAGAGCTATCTGTGTGGCTTCCTTGCTGTTGACAGAGTTTACTAGCTCTCTGGCTATTGCTAGAGAGGACTTATTCCTGGGATTCCTAAAAATGCTTCTGAAGAGCATATGTTTGATTTATGATATACAGCTGGATTAGAGCAGATGTACCAAATGACAGGTATTTAAAGACTAACAATGGCTAGCTGCATCCTCAAACTTTATTTACTTTCAATATAGTCAATACGTTTTTCAGGGGAGAAATACTTTAACATGTTTCCAGCAAAACCATGTGAATATATATGTTTGGCAAGTGCTATTGCCTCCCACTTTTTTTTTTAGAACACAAAATTTGCCTAAATAGAAAAACAAATGATTTTTTCCAGTCCCCAGCTCCTCCTCTCCGTGAGCAGACACTGGTCCTGGTTCTTGGGTTTTATGGGCAAAGGAGGGAATGTGTTACAGGCACTTATTAAAACATGGGTAGCCCCTCTCTGCCACATATCAGAGGAGGGACACACAGGGTCTGTCTGTAATAACCAGGAACTGGAGAGGATTATAGAAACAGTTGTATAAATAGGAAAAATCTTCACAAAAATATAGTTTTTTTTGCTGAAAAATTCATTTTTAATTTTTATTTATATTTTACCCATTCCAAATAAGATAGTCTTCAAATCTTAAGATTGAGTACCCATAGTTGCTGTTAATACATCAAAACAGACCAGTTACATGGTATTCTATTTAACTCTGCAGGTGCTTTGAGAAGAGCAAATTGGTGGGAAGTTACACTCCTCCATACAAAGCAGCAGCAAGGCTATTTATAAGGCTCCCATCCCGATAGTATTTAGGGCACCAGATATAAAAAGAGCATGTTTTATTCCAAGATAACCATACCCTGAATTACATGCATCATTTCCTTAAAAGAGATGATTCTGTAAATTAGATTTTGCAATTTTAAGAACAATGATACAGTTTTCGGTAATAACTATCTTCTACTGCACTTAGCCACACATTTGTGATAGGTGAAGACTAGACAGACAGATTGAGAAGCTGCATTTTTTAATCCTTCTGTAACGTCTCTCTTCATAAAATTAATTGGGGAAAGAAATAGAAAATCAGGGATTTTTCATTAGTTAAGTGGTTATTTTGACTACATATTTCAAAGTCTCCCTTAGTATTGATGCTAAATCATCTCAGTTCTCACTGTAATTCTGGGGGCCATGGATCAGCATTCATGTCACATTCCACACTAGCCGGCCTGGGCCAGGTTGGAAGCTAATAATCCAAAAAGTGGACCAAATTCAATGATGAATGCTGGTCATGTGCCCCCTGAGGCACATTGTGCATATGCTGAGAAGACTACAATTTTTCAACCAAGTCACACATTTAACTTTCTAAAAATATAAAAATAGTTTCGCTGTAAGATTTTTAAAAAGTGCCTGTGCAGTCTTAGAGAAATTAGTAAATCAAAAAACCCTAAAATTAACTTAAACTACTTTAACAGAGAGCAGTGTTCTTCACATACTTTCAAGTTTACAAGTGTGTGAACAACAAGAGTGCAAAATGAACATTACCAGGCACATGCTGGCACAAATAAAGCTGCTTCTAAGGCCCAATCCTGTAATTCATTCATATCTGAATTCTCCTGCTGCTGAACTCAATGGGAGCTGCTTGGTACTCAGCATTTTAAGCATTGCTGCTGAGATCATATACAGTTCTCATATATTAGTTAAAAATAAAGTTCTTATAGTTCTGTGGCTGCTCTCATTCTGAAGTTTCCTTCATTTAACTTCATTGGGCCTGTGTAGCTTTTACTTTGGTTTATAACTGGACAAACAACAGCCTCTATATTTTTAAAAATTCTTTTGTCTCCTAACTTCAACTTCATTGGCTCATTATAGCACCTTTTGAATCGAAAAGCAACTAGGTGGGGTTATTTTACAATAAAGCATTAAATCTGTTTGAGGAATTAGGAACTAACAATTATGCAAGAATGCAAATGATGGGCAGGAGAGAATGGCAATGGTAATTATTCTGATGTGGCGTTAAGGTCTATGGTCTTGCAGCCTGCCAGAGAGATTGATGTTAAATAATGTACATCATTGGAAAGCAGGGAATGCTCTTACTTCTAGCTTTGCTGTTTGAGAAATATCTGACCAGAAAAATTTCTGGAGCCCTCTGGTTAGCAGGCTTTTTCCCATAATATTCCAGGATTTAAATTTATCATGCGTCTATCAATTCCTAATCTTGTCAGTATTTACTTTTGGATTTTTTTACTTTGTTTGTAGAGAGTGTGTGGGAATGGGGGGGGAGGAGGGAGAAAGAGATGCATGGGCTGGACAAGGGAACAAAACCAGTCATTCTTCTTCCTTTCAGGGAAAATAAGAGATGCACTAAAGAGAGATATTATTCAGATACAGGTTCTGAAAGATGAAGGAAGCATAACCTTATGTATAAAAAGTGGCTTACTTCTCCCTCCTATATGCTACTTATGTTTCTTACACCTGGCCAACTATGTTCCACAAACTGCATGCCAATCCACACAGTTATAGCAGAGTGTTTGAAGATCTCATTGAGATATGGGGAGGGGAAAGCATGTCACTTTCTCAAGCTAGTGGAGTATATAGGCTCTCAGATAAAAATCACATTGGGAATTGTACTATGGTTGCTCACACAGAAATAATGTGCATCACTAAGAAAACAGATTGGCTGGGCTCCACGTTAGCAAAGACTGCAATGGTCAAAACATTAGCAGTATCCTGCTCTACCATTTCTTCCAGTAAGTATTGACTATCACTTTGGTAGAGCAGGATGACAGCAAATTAATACTAGCTGCTCCAACATACATAAGAAGAATCTTTAAATCTTTTACTCAGTATTGTGTGCAAGTGGCATTAAAAATCAAAATTTTGGGGTTATTTAGGTCATAGTCTGCAACTGTGCTTTACTCGTGGGCTGTGTCTACACTGGCATGAATTTCCAGAAATGCTTAAAACGGAATACTATTCCGTTTTCAGATTTTCCGGAAAAGGAGTGTCTACATTGGCAGGCTGCTTTTCCAAAAAAGCCCTTTTTCCGGAAGAGCGTCTGTGGCCAATGTAGATGCGCTTTTCCGGAAAAGAGCCCCGATCGCCATTTTCGCGATTGGGGCTTTTTTCCAAAAAAGACTACTGGGCTGTCTACACTGGCCCTTTTCCGGAACAGTGTTCCGGAATAAGGACTTATGCCCGAGCAGGAGCAGAATAGTTTTTCCGGAATAGCGGCTGATTTTGTACAGTAGAGCATTGTTGCTTTTCCGGAAATTCAAGGGCCAGTGTAGACAGCTCGCAGCTTATTCCGGAAAAGCGGCTGATTTTCCGGAATAAGTGGCCCAGTGTAGACACAGCCATAGTGAAGGAAGTCCATACAGTAACTCTGAACAATCAGAATAAGGTAATAACTAAAAACTGAATGATGATCCTGATTCTGTTCTCAGATTTGCAACCCAAAATATATTCCTCATGCTTGACAGTAGAATACTTGTATATTTCACAACACTAGGATCCAAAGAGCAAAATGCTCCTGAATGTTAGAGAGACTGATTTGCCAGACCAATACACTCAGATCTAATGGAAGATACTAGTGATTAATATATGAACAAAACAGGACTCTCCCTCAATTTCAATAGTCAGGAATTCTCACCAATGCAAGTAAATATCTTGCAAGCTTCCAAATTTCCTTACAACACGCAACTTGAAATATTAAACGATTAATTTGAAAAATGTTCATAATAGTTCACTTAAAAATCAAAACTAGGTGTCTGTTTATAGGAACCACATTTTTACTTTGTATCAGATATAATAGTCTGGCTATAGAAAGATTTCTTGTGGAGAGGACAGAAGAGAACATATGATTTTAAATAATCAGTGGCTATTTCTGGAGTCTGGGATGAATGGAGTATTTAAAATTAAGAGCTCACTAACATTTCAATTATTTGTACAGTTTATGTATTTGAACTGAGGATATTCAAGTCACAGATATCAAATAAAACAAACTCACAAAAGAAACCAAAAACTATCTTAAGGAAATTTTAACTCAATCTACTGGAGACTATGAAGCATGGTTATAGAAGAGATTGTAGACATACAGACATTTCTTAGCAGACAGTTTACACCCACACACACAAATATACAGTAGCACAGCTACTCAACACATGCAGGATTAATTGCACTTGGAGACTATAATTCAAGCAGCATTTATCCCAACTGTACTGTTGGAATACAACTGTCTTTTGGAGAGAATTTAAAAAAAAATTGTAGATTAAGCACACCTTACTCTCCTTTGATATCTAGCAACAGCAAAATATTAATGTAATCATTAAAGAAAATACATTACATTAAAAATAAATCATAATATTTGCAATATACACTTAGATGTAGAGGAAAAGTAAACAAGAAATCATTTCATTTTATTTTGCCAAAACAACTCTGTAGTGTAATATAATGGACTGAATGAGCTACGGATGCATTTTGGGTTTAAAGTTGACTTTTTTTGCAACTTTCATACCACAGAAAATCATCACTACAGAAGAGATACTGCAGGTGAAAAGCAGTATTTGCCTTTGTGTTTAATGCTGTTTCATGTGAGCTAGGTGTCCTAAACAGTATTTCCTATCAGAATGTTCTATCATTTAAATAAAGGATCAAAGGCACCCTGATAGTTCAAATTAGATATTTCTACAAAAGAAATTTGTTCCCAATGCAACAAATTATGTGTGAGACACAAAGTTAACCATCAAGTCTGGCTTCATATAAAATAAACCTTCCTCCCCACTGTCAAAGTATGCAAGCCAATCTATCACCAGATGCTCAGAGAAGAAGCCTGGTACTAACCCTTTACCTGTGAACATGGATGAGTAAAACTGAAGAGAAAGCCAAAACAAAGGTGGATCAGGAGGCAGGCAGGTCTGGGTAGTTTGAGACACTCTATTAATTCTGTATTATTTTGCTAAAAGCAGATCTCCATGTGCCTAACAAGAATGATAAATAGCTGACCACAGCCACACACCCCTTATGGGAGTATTAGCAGCAACGAGTAATTTAGAGGCAGAAGGAGAAATATAGAGCTCTTGATTTTCCTCAGAGCCACTGTGCATTTCAGTAGTCACTGTTACTGGGACCCTCCTTCTTGTCACCCCAAACCCACTTCCTTAGCCGAATAAGAACAGGCAGCATCTGGCAAGGCTTCTGGATAGGACCCTTTCCTGTTTTCATATAGCCACGTATTCAGAAGTGGTCGCCCCTTTAGGGTTCGGGGCACCCAAGCTCCGACATCAGGGCCGATTTTCAGAGCTACTGAATACCCAGAGCCGCCCCAAGCTTCACCCGGAACTGCAGGCACTCAGCACCCCGAAAAGCCAGGCTCTGGAGTCTCCCTCCAGCCCCGGGCACTCAACATCAATAGCCATTGGGCTGGGGGTGCCCGGAGTGCTCAGCTCTCCGTCCATCTGGGCTCAAGACGAAGCCTCAGCCCCACCTAGCTGCCTGGCTCCGAAGACAGGGGGTTAACCAAACGCTCGGGCACTGTCCAGCGCCTGGAGCAGGATCTTGCTTTAGCAGCCGCCCAAACCTGAACGCTGCTCCCCAAGAGGCGCGGGGTAGAAGGGGGGGCGCAGCCCGGACAGCGAAGGGAGAGGGCGCCGTCGCCGCCCGCCCCCCGCCAGCAGAGCACCTACCTTCCAGCACCGAGCAGAGTTTGTCCAGGGCCATCTTCTCTCTCGCGCGGAGCGGGGGCGGCACGTCCCTGCCGCTCCTGGCCCAGGACCGAGCGCCGGGGTGGCAGCGAGTCAGAGGCGAGGCATAGCCACGTCCGCCACAACCGGGAGCGCCCGAGCGCAACGGCGGCTCCCGCGCCCGCTGCCGTCCGGCGGGGGAGCAGCTGGGCGGGCTCAGGTCTCCCCCCTGGCCATGCCCGGCGCCCCGGGCTCAGGGGAGCCGCCCCTGCATCGCCCAGCGGAAGGGAGCGACGGGGAGCGCTCCGCTAGCAGCACGCTCAGCCAAACCCCTCCGAGCCTGGAGCCTTCGCGTCCGCCGCGTTCAGTCCCATCTAGCGGGGGGCGTGGGTGGGGGGCTGCCCGCTTCCCCCACCCCAGGCAGCAGGGAGGAGCCGCGACCGTCGCCCGGGGAGCGCTGCTCCGCCACGGCGGCTCCCAGCTCGGCTGCCGCTCACTGAAGCTCATTTAAGATGTGGGGGGGTGTTCGCGGGAACAAGCCGCTTGTACGCATGTGCCCTCCCCCCGCAGCCTCGCCAGCGGGGCCGCTCCCCGCCGGGGCAGAGGGCGCCTCAGGCAGCGCTGAGGAGAGCAGCGTGAGGGGCGGGAACGGGGGAAGGCGGCAAACTGCCCCGGGGACCCGTCCCAGCCCCGCGGCGCGCACACGGGCCGGTGTAACGGTAACGGCAACAGCGCTGCCGCCGCTCCCAGGGATTCCCCTTCCCTGACGAGGACCGGGGGAGCCCGGTCGCTAGGCACCCGGGGATGGGAGCGCGCGCTGTGATCCGGGGCCGGTTCCCCGTCGCTTGGGAGGCCCTTTCCTCCCCGCCCCGTGGCTGGGGTCCCCGCGAAGCCCAGGGCCGTGACCGTTCAGGGTGGAGCGAGAGCAGCTCCTCGGCGGTTTCCCAGAGAAACCGCGTCAGCTCTTCGGGGAGGCAGCGTGTGGCGGGCTCTGCTGCGCGCCCCGCTCCCTGCTGCTGCCGGCGGCGTCGGGGCCGAGGGGAGCCCCGCGCACGCTGGGGTCTGACGGGGGGGGGGGGGGTGACAGCGGAAATGGAGCTATTCATGTACACGAAGTTAATCAACGGGCGCGCTGCCTGGCTCCCCGCTCGAGGCTGACCCATCACCTCGAGTAGGCGTGCGAGGGGACGGTAGGGAAGGGGGAGAATAATCTCTTCAGCTGACCAAGGAGCTAGGGATGCAGGGCGGGGACATGGCCATGGCCCCGGCAGGTCGTCGACTCAAAGCTAAGCCAGGAGCGGGACCTGCCTGGTGTCCCCGAACTTGGCCTTGTTTCGTGAGCACAACGAACGCGTGTCCGGTCCAGGCTCGTTTGGAAACCAACAATGGAGACTCGAAAGGGCACGTAGCGGCTCCACTCTCGCCGCGTGGCGCCTGGGCACAGCGGAGGGTCAGAGTGCTAGCAGACTGTAAGCACGCTTAATGGGGGCCCTGGAGTATTCTCGGGTGAGCAGCTGTGCGGCACAATTCCATTCATGTAGTCCTTTCCACCTTCTTCAAATGTCACAAGTGAAATGAACTGGGGTGTCTCATCCTAGTTGTTCATAATGGACGTTTGCCTTCATTTCAGAAGCACCATACTGGTTGATGCGCTTTACAATCCTTGGTCAGGATCCCCAAGTTGCAAAATAACAGGGGTCACAGGTACGTGGAGAACCTTGCCTCAAAAGTTACTAGTTGCTGCAAGTTTTCTTTTACTTTTATGAACATAGCATACCCCCCCTTTTCACCAGAATAGCTGTTAGATTCTAACCTCAGAGATTCACCTCTACTGCTACATATCCATGCAAACTTGCTACTATATTTTGTAATATATCAGAATGTGATATGTATATCAGGTTTTAGCTTAGCATCTGGTCCCCTTAAATAAAAAAACAAAAATAGCATTATCCATTCCTAAAGACTGTTTAAGAATATTTGCATCTCCCCCCTCCCCCAGCAGTAACAAAGGCAGCGGTGTATAGTGCTGTAATTCTAAACTTCAAAGTAGTCAATAGAACCCTATCATTGGTCCCTTCTTGCCTTTCATCTGTTCCAGTACCTTATGCTGCAATTTGGAAGGGACTCCAGAGCTAATAAATCAAACAAACTGATTGTAAATTAGATGGACATTTACAAGTGTTGTATTTTACATAATTTGTATATAGCAGTTCATTAGGTATAGACAAACATAATAGATTTAGTTCTCACAAGATGTTTAATTTTTCTGATGTTTTGATTAATATTTTATTAGAAAGTCAGGATTTCATGTTAGGAAAGATCAGAGCCTTCCTTCAGATTATCAGATAAATGTTTCAATGTGTTTCAGTTAACCTGATAGTGTCATTTATAGCTGATTAAGTAGGAAGGGCTGTAACAGTCACTGAGTGGTAAACCAGTCAGGAATAATACAGAAGTGCTTACAAAGTGGTAGCAGTGCAGTAGGTGGCACTCTTCCTACTGATCAGTATTGCTCCATTGTCCAGCATAGAGGTGATGGTCACTGTACTATCGGAGGGGCCATTTGATTAGATTTAAAATTATAATCCTGATGGTTTCTGGTCATTAAAGATTCCAGATGAATGGTATGGGAATAGAGTTGTTAAACTTGGTACACTGATTAAATTTTAAATCACATCAGAAGCATGCTGAATAGTAGACAAATGCCTGTTTGTTATTAATCATCAATATTTTATAGCCAGTAGACACATTTTTTATCACATTTCAGGTTCTAAGGATATTCTGTTTTTAATGTTAGGCACACACAAAAACAGGTGTTAATTTTAGAGAGATGGACAGCAGTTGGGAACTTGGTTACTGATGCAGAACTACTTTGTTGTCTGAAGGCTTATCTGACAGACTTAAGTGGCTTCTTTGAAATTTCTTAGTAATATACAGCTTCCAAATGAAAGCTGTTGGAAAACACAAGGGCCTCTATCTGCTACCGTAATGTAAACATTTAATTTCATGTTGAAAGTGCAGAGTTACATATACCACAAGTTAGCCAAGTTCCTAAGTCACAGAGAGGACTCTAGCAATCCTTAAAAAGATCACCAGACACCTGGTGATCACCAGGGCCTCGGTATGCCCATGTGAATGCTCTCTCTCACACAAAGCTTCACATAAGATGGTTGCTCCTTGCCTACACACATACATGGCCAGAACTGTACCTGAGAACAAACACTGACACTTCCGGTTGATCTCATTAGAGAGCAAGAATCCCTTACTTTCTATTTTACATGGGTTGAGCTGAGTCAATCATCCTTTATGGCTGAACTAGAAGATTTACCCAGCCTTGTTTGGGTCCTTAACTGAATGATTTTTTTTCATTTAAATCATTGCTGTGGGGTGGGGCTGGGGCTGAGTAGTTCAGCATGCAGGCTGCCCCAAGGAGAAAGGACTAGCAACTTGGGACCAGGTGAGAAGTGCCTTTTTATTCCCCTCCTCCCCCTCCCCCCCCCGGACAGCTACCACCACAAGATTGGCAATGGATGGACCTGGCACCCTGGGAACAAAAGACAGATAAGGGGGGCCCAGAATGTAAGGAGGTTGGGGGCTCCTCCACTGGTACAGTGGATAAGGTACCTGCCTTCAAAGCCAGAAGTCAAGGGCTCAAGCCACCATCCAATATGGGGTCACCCAACAACAGCTTGGCAATGGATGCACCTGGCACCCTTGGGACATAGGATGGATAAGACTCACCTTGCACAGTAACAGAGGTTCTTCAAGATGGTTGTCCCTGCGGGTGCTCCATCTTAGGGGTTTGGGGCACCGCTACACACCTAGTCAGAGATTCACAGCAGCAGTGCCCTCCAGTAGGCTGTGCATGCAAAACAGATGGCATGTACAGTGTGCTACTACACATGTGCTACCAATCACCTTGGCATTTCAAAGCAGCAGTGCTGCATGGAGCCCAGGATCAGCTGGGGAGACCCCAACTGATCCTGGGCTCCAGGTGGCACTGCCCCCTTGAAATGCCACTGCAGCATTTCAAAGAAGCAGCACTGCTCTATCGAATAGTCAATGCAAAAATGCATCAACTACTCAATTAGTCAATTACACAATACTTACAATACTTAACATCCTTAGTATGAACCACCACTGATGTGGCCACTGCCATATGGCCTAGAAACTGAAGACAGGACCTGACTGGAACTTGTGGGTTGGTTTGAAGCAGTGCAATAAGGTCCTTGATGAACTGGAATTTCTGTTGTGGGAGAGAAGCTATTGCCCAAGGACAGTTGAGGTGAGCCCCGATAAAGTCCATAGTCTGGGCTGGTTGTACTTTGCACTTAGGCAGATTTATCTGTAGCTCAAGGGTCTGGAACCAAGCCCTGGTTAAGGAGGCATCATGGGCTTCTTGACTTATGGTTGACTTCATCAGGCAGTCCTTAAGGTAGGGGAATATAGACACCCCCTGTTTGCAGAGGAATGCAACATCCAATGTGAGCACCTTGGAAAAAACCCTGGTTGTTGTGGAGAGTCTGAATGGCGACTTGTTGCCCAGAGCAAATCTTAGGAATTTTCAATGTGCTGGATGGATGGATACATGAAAGTACACATCCTGGAGGCTGAAAGTCAGTAACCAGCCCCCCTTGTTAAAGGCTGGTATTATAGTGGATATGGTGACCATCTTGAAGCCTTGAGGCCATATGTGACAGTTGACCCTTCTGAGATCAAGAACTGGTCTCCCTCCTCCTGACCTCTTTGTTGTGAGGAAGTAGTGTGCCCATGTAGTGCTGGAATACAGGTTCTATGGCTCCTAGATGAAGATGTTTGATCTCTGTGAGATGGGTCCCTGAAGGATAGGGAAGGTGGATGGGGAAAAAGGAGTAGAAGAGAAAGGGATGCGGTATCCACCCTTCACAATGTTCAACACCCAATTATTGGTCATAATGGAGGACCATTGATGGTAGAAAGGTAGTAGGCGATGGCAAAATAGGTGGTGGGACTTAGGTTGCCTTAGATGAGGGGGTGTTATTGGACTCTTGACCTGATATTCAAAATGTTTGTCTCAAGATTGAGGGCTGGGAGGTAGAGTGATAGTCAGGGGTCTGCCTCCATCTAGTTTGGTGTTGCCTTTTATTGTCAAAGTGCTTCTGAGCTTGAGTAAAAGGCGAAGGCTTATAGCGCCATGTAAAATATCTACTCTGTTTGTGCTTTGTTGCAGGGAAGTGGATGCCGAGAGTTTTTAGTGTTGCCTGCGAATACTTGTGGGAATGGAGTGACACACTCGGTGGTGTCTGCAAATAATTTTGAGCCTGGAAGGGAAGGTCTTTGAGCATTGTCTGTACTTCATAGGGAAAGCAGGCTACATGAAGCCATGATAATCTTATCACGACAGCGGTCGCAATGGATCGTGATGATGTGTTGGATGCGTCCAGGGTCACTTGTAGGGCTATGGGTGAGATTAGAGTGCCCTCATTTGTATTGGCTTTGAACTGTTCTCTTTTGTCATCAGAAAGGCTGTTGATAAAGTGTGAAAGTTGCTTGAAGATGTGATTGGCATGTAGTTGGATATACACAGCTGTAAAAATGTGGAGGAATATTCCTTTCAACCCATGAGGTCTGGGCACTTCCATTCCTTATCATACAGTGTGATCCTAGCTGCACACTGTTTTCCCCTCTGGCTGACACCACTAAAGAGTTGGGGAAGGGTAGGCAAACAGGAAATCAGCACCCTTCAGTGCAACATAGTATTTACGATCTTCTGCAGACCAGTGGGATTGTTGCTAGTGTCTGCCAGATGATCTTGGCAGGATCCACGAGCACCGGGTCCATTGGTAAGGCCAGTTTATTAGCTGGGGAAGCATGTAGTATGTTGATCAATTTATGTTGCATTTCAGGGAGACTCTCCAGGGAGACCTCCAGAATGTCCGCCAACCTCTTGTATAGTTCTTGGAAGGAGTAGAAATCATCTGCTGCCGTGGGGAGAGAGGGCATTAAGATGTCGTCCGGGGAGGACGACAATATATAAGTTGGAGGGTGAGAAAATACAGAAGATCCCTCATCACTCAAGGCTGGGTCATCTTCCTTTCAGTAGGCTGACCTGTCCAGAGATGGCAGGGATGTTGCTGTAGATGGTGCTGCTGGAGTTGACTGAGGTTGCATCTGCTGTGGTTACTGGGCTCGGTATGATGCCCAGAGGTGCCAGTAAGGCCAGTTGGGTGGGAGTGGCACAGGAGGTGGCAACCATTGAGGTAGTTGTCATTGCAGTGCTATTTGCTCCTGCTGTTGCTGTGGATGCTTTGGAGAAGAGTGCCTTGAGGTGTGGGTGCCAACCAAGAGCTTGTCGTCCTTGTCATTCAACAGAAGTATTGCCGAGCCTGATGGAGTTGAGATTGGGAACCTGCCTGATATGGCTGTGCCGTTGGTGCTGAACAACAGGGTTGTGGGCACTGAAGTTACTCTGAGCTCCTCCGAAGTAGTGAAAGAGAGCAGTGTCAGGGCAGGGTGTTAACTGCCACAATCTGTGGTGCCGATAGTGCCACATAGGAAATCGTTGGTACCACCTGCCTAGGTGCTGATAATGCCATGTGAGGCTTAGTCTTCGATGCCAACGGTGCCTCAGCCAAAGCTGATTTGTCCTTTGCTTTCATCGGTACTGAGATGGATACAGATGATGCCAGTGGTGCCAATGTAGACTTAGCCATAGGTACTAATGGTGCCATGTGAAGCTTAGCTGACGGTGCCTCAGCCGAAGCTGATTGGACTTTTCTTTCATTGGTATCGAGACAGGTACAGATACTGCCGGTGATGGTCATTTAGATGTAGGCTTTTCTAGCACCTTGGTGCCTGTCTTGGTGAGGTCCTTAGACCCCTGGGGAACCGTCTGTGTCAGACAGTTCCAGTACCTCCCTATCTGGTGCTCTGGGAGAGGTCAGTGCAGAAGCTATTTTGGTGCTTGTCCCCATTTCTTTGAGGGGGAGTCACCCCTACCTGAAGAATGTGATCTCTTCTTGGATTGCTCAGAGGAAGAGTCTCTCATGCTCGAGCCCGCTGGAGCCAGCTTCTCGGACATGGTAAGGGGAGAGGGCTGCTGAGATGGGGTAGAGTGCTCCGGGTCCAAGGCTGGCCTCACCATATTCTCAAGGGAGAGAAGTTTGTGTTGCAGTTCCCTTGCATTGTGCATATAAGCCGTTAGCTGCTAACAGTGTTGGCACTGGGCGGTGGTGTGTGCCTGCCGCAAACACCGTGCACACTGGGAGTGCATGGAGACAGGAACTGAGATCCTGCAGGAGAGGCAGTGTTTGAATGCTGAGGAACCAGGCATCCCAGGGAGAAAAAATTGTCTAAGGCTGAAAGACAGCCTTAACAGGTACAAAAAAGTCTCTCTTTTTAAAAAAAGTAATTAAATGTAACTAGAAAAAACTACTACTAACTGAACACTATCACTAACACTATACTGACGGATAAGAACAAGATCAAATTTGAAAAACTGTTGTAAAGCTGGAGAGCAACTGTGGTTCTGACTGATGCCAGCGGTGGCAGAGAAGGAACTGAGGGGATGTTTGGCTGCACATGTGAGGCAGTGGCACCATGCATGCCGTCTGCTTCGCATATGCAGACTACCAAAGGATACTGCTACTGTATATCTCCAACTAGGTACGCACTGGTGCCCAAAACAGCTAAGGTGGGGCACACACAGGGATACTCCTCAAAGAAGAACTGAGCACTTTTCCCTGGCTCCCTGATAAAGGGCAACAGCCAGCAATGTTCCCATACAAATCAGGGAGGGGAAAGTGTCAGGGAGGGGATGCCCGGGAGCAGAGGCAGTCCCAGATGGAGGAGAAGGATGCCTCAGCCAGCTCTTTTCACCTGCCTGGTGAGTCTTTTTTGTACAGTTTTATGAGAAGCAATCCCATTCCAGGAACATCCTATTTTCCTTGCACAAGCAAACCTTTATCTTGCTTTAAGTTATGATAAGAGGAAGCTGTATACAGGCAGTCCCCGGGTTACGTACAGGATAGGGACTGTAGGTTTGTTCTTAAGTTGAATCAGTTTCAACAGCGGCTGAATCTGGATGCCAGTTCCGACTTACATACAGATTCAACTTAAGAACCCCAGGCATCCCCAAGTCAGCTGCTGCTGAAACTGATCAGCGGCTGATTCCAGGAAGCCCGGGGTAGGGGCTTCCTGTAGTCAGCCACTGGTCAGTTTCAGCAGCGGCTGACTTGGGGACGCCTGGGGCAGAGCAGCTGGGGTGCTGCCGGGTTGGTCCAGTAGTGCCCAGAGCGGCGCTACGGGACCAACCGGCAGCGCCCCAGCTGCTGTACCACAGGCGTCCGGAGCAAAGCCGCGGAGCACGGGGGCAGCGGGACAGCCCAGACGCGCCGTGGCTGTCCTGCTGCCCTCGGGCTCCGTGGCTTTGCTTTGCTTTGCTCTCCCTCTCCCTGGCCTGAAGACCAGGGAGACGGGGAGCAAAGCAGAGCAAAGCCGCGGAGCACGCGGGCAGCGGATCCGACGTCTGCAGACCAGGGAGACGGGGAGCAAAGCAGAGTAAATCCGCGGAGCACGCGGGCAGCGGACAGCCCAGATGCGTCTGGGCTGTCCGCTTCCCGCGTGCTCCGCCACTTTGCTTCCTCTCCCTGGTCTGCTGGAGACCAGGGAGACGGGCCCCGTTCGTAACTGCGGATCCGACATAAGTCGGATCCGTGTAACTCGGGGACTGCCTGTATTGAATTTGGTGGTCCTAACTCTTACTGTTTAGGAGGAGTTTTTGAACAGACAGATTCACAGACAATCAAACTCACTCAAATATAGGTGTTAAGTATCAGAGGGGTAGCCGTGTTAGTCTGAATCTGCAAAAGCGACGAGGAGTCCTGTGGCACCTTATAGACTAACTGAAGTGTAGGAGCATAAGCTTTCGTGGGCAAAGACCCACTTCGTCAGATGCATCGCATGCATCTGACGAAGTGGGTCTTTGCCCACGAAAGCTTATGCTCCTACACTTCAGTTAGTTTATAAGGTGCCACAGGACTCCTCGTCAAAAATAGGTAAAATCTACAGAAAGATGCGTACTTTTCTACATCTGAAGGCAATCATTCCCTTCTCCTCAGCAAATCATGTGTCACTGATTACATATGCCTTGGGCACAGAATGAGCCCAACTCCTTCTCAGCCTAGCTCGTGAAATTTGGACCAGAATGTAGAAACAAAGGTTAGTTTATGGGATCATATATAGTTAACATCATACCTTGTACTGAAGGCAGGTATTTATGAATGCATATATCAAACTAATAATTATGGTTATAATTTTTTAAGAGACATGAAAATTGTATTAACCCACCATTTTATCCAAATGTATAGCCCCCAAATAATTTATACTCCCAAATAATACCCCCTGAAGGAAAAACGGGGCACTGGGTACAATTAGTTGTTGGGGAGAATTAACTGTGCAATTTAATTCTTGGAGATGAGAACAATGAAGACATTTATTTCAACAACCATTTGTCAGCTGGCTAGTTGCCAGTTCCTGTATAGGTGAGATTTCACATTGAAGAAGCCCCCAACTAGCATTGCTCATCACAACTGTGTATTGTGGATGTGTTCTGAAAATGTATGCAGTTATAACAAATTCTCACCACCCAGTTACTGTGAAGAGCACTTTGAAATTCATGTTCCAATTACAGTGGCACTCTTGAGTTTACTGTTAGTGATGGCAATCTTGCTGAAAATTTTTGTTTTTGACTCCTGCAATATAGATAGTCTAAGTAAAGTACTAAACATTTTACAGCATTTAATGCTACCTAAAATACTTACAATGTACTGTTTCTTATTGTTATAGGCAAAGCTGTATATTGCAACTAGAATCTGTTGCATAATTAAGTTTTTATTAGAAAAGCTTCTTGTCTGTTTACAAAGAGAACTTTAAAAACATAATCAGAGTATAAACTGATGCTATGTTGGATTACTGGGTGTGCAAAGTATCCTGAAACAAGACGTATGAGAGGCTGGAACTGACCCATTCAACTCATTGAATCGTTCACTCAGAAACTGATCACGTGGGAGATGTCTGATTATTATACATACACACACACACACAAGTAATTGGTACCAGTGAAAGCTTCATGGATTGGTAGAACTATATCATAGACTATATATCTTCTTGTATGAATATCTTATTTTTAAGTGTCATGACATGACAACTAAATTATTCCAACAAGATTTATGTTTAATTAGTTTAGCCTGTTTTCCTCACTGGTCCTCTAATACCAGCTCAATGTTGACAGGTGAATATAGTGTCAGAGATTAATAGGTGACAACAGGTTATGGGGCAGTGACTGCTCACACAATGAAATAGACCAATGAGGCTACAATGTAAAGATAGCACCAACAATATTCTAACAGTTTTCACTTAAGCAACGAACATGCTTGATTTAGTAAACATTTATTATGAATGCATATTAACAGATATAAATACACAGTGAATCATATAAATGCAGATTTTAAGAATAAACAAAAACTGTATTACATAAAATAAAACCATGATTGTTTTCAGGGAACACATTTTACCATTGCTACAATCTAATTTGTATGATGGAAAGCTATCAACATTTTGACTATACAGAGCTGAGCTTCTCTTCAGACATAATCATCACACTCTTCCTATAGACTTTGGGCACAGTAGTATGACATGCTCTCATGTAAGAAGTTTACATTAAGTCCTTAATGTGCATCATAGAATATCTTAGCCCTTAATCATGGCTTCGGGGTAGAAATAAGCAGATCAAACATAGGACTTAACCCCAGTTTCCCTGATAGGTTTATCTTTAAGTTTCTCCCCAAGAAAATCAAATTCAATTCATAATCTCAATGGCCAATTGTTTTCATAATTCAATTTAAGTATAGTCACATTGATACGCATCAGTACTCAAGAAAATTCTTCTCATCGCATCCATTCTAGGATGGCATAGTTCTCATATTTTGGATTATGATGATTATTTTTGTATAAACTTAAGTTGTTTTTTAAAAAATTGGAATGTATATACATCAACAGTAAAGATGTACAATTATTGGTTATTTGGTGTTAGCTTTGTAGATTTGTTTTAGTCCTTTAGTAAGTAAATGCTCATCTAACTATCGCATGTAAGGACTAAAACAAAGGAAAAAATATTTAGACATTTTAGATCAAATACCCCCCGAGTTCAGCCATAGTAATTAATGTAGAATGTCTCATCTGATAATCTGCTTGAGGTTCATTTATTGAAATGTAATTTAAATTGCAGAAATGTGTAAATGACAAGACTAATTCAGCTGGCACTAAAGGATTCTGCTTACTGAAATACTAACTTTATTTACACGTGACTTCTTATCCATCAAATATTGTACTGGAAGAAGCGGCAGCATGTAAACATTGGAACACATGCAATATGATCCCTTACTAAGAAAAATAAATTGACAGCGTTATTAAAGGCCAATAACTGCCAGTATATACAAACTGTTTACTGAAAGCTCATACAAGACATTCAGGTCTGATTTAATGCTTTTAAAATAAATACCAAAGAATGCAACATTTACAAATAACTCACTAATAAAACACCACTTCCCAGATTTCTTCTTACAATTTGGAATTTCATATTTTGATTAAGCAAATGGGTAGCAGCTCCTTCACAGATCTTAAGGCATATCACATAGCATCAAAATGGAACCGATGGGCTTCTTGTCGTTTCTCTCTGTCATCTGCTTTCTGAAAAAATAAACCATATCACTTTATAGAATACAAGTGACAGCATATCACACACCTTTCATTCTAATAAAACATTAGTTGTCAAATGCCACAGAATGGCTGGTTTTTCCAACTCTGTCATTCAACAGAAGACAGAAAGCTAACTAACTGCCTCAACAATTAATACTTAATAGGTGACAGTTTATAATGGCAATAATTGGCTCAAAATTGGCTGCTGCAGTTAATGATAAGCTTTTTTAGTATTAATGACCAATGCTTTGGGTTATATTCTAATGTATTTTTTCCCAAGGATTATTGCTTAATTAGTTAAATGAAAAATGTTTCTTTGTGTACTTTTGTCATCTGCATTATGAAAGAAGATAAATATGATGAAGAATGGTGAATTGGCTCAAACAACCACAAGTGGTCCCAGCTCTGTTGTAATTTAAGAGTCTCTTAAACTTACGGTTAGCAAAACCAAAATTGGCAAATTGGGCAAAACAGACAGTAAAAGTCAACCAAGTGTAATAATTCAACCAATAACAATATTAAGAACTAGTGATTCTTAACCATAATCATAGGGGGTTCCACTTTGTTTGTAGGCATACACATGTGTATAAAAAGTGAATAACTGGGAACATAAATACATTTCTTTCCTTATTTGGGCGCTATATATGCAGAGCTGTCAAAACAACAGTGTGACTGGTATGAGTGCATTTGGATAAAACAAGAATATTCATCTTGGACCTATATCTTTATGGCCTTTAATTACATGTAATAATCTTCCATGTAGTTTATTCCCTCTCTCCAGCTCAGAATATTTTGCTATGCACTTCTTTCCAAAGTTTACTAATTTTGGATGAATTTTATTGGAAACTGATATGATGCTAATGTGAGAAAAATTTTTGTTTCTCTGAAGTTAGAGTCCTCACAGCATTTCTAATATATGCACAAGCAGACAATGAATCACTATCTGATTTGCAAAATTCTACCTGTTTGCCAAGGCCAATATTTTTTAAGAGCCAGGAAAATATTGTTGTTTGTCACCATCATGGCATAGGTACGTGCCCGAGTGGATACCCTTTCACTACTGTACTAAATAGCTATGCTATATCTACCTTATGTTTATAATTAAAGCTAATTTGTGGAAATCATGCTATTTGTATTGTGTTCTACTGGGTTTTGCTTTTTTAGTCTTCTGTGACAGGTTTATAGTTCTCAGTGTAGTTAAAACCCCCTCATTTTAAACATAAATTCCATGTTTTCTCTTTCATGAATTCTGAAAGTGTTAAAGACTATCTCTGACTTGACAATAATAATACTGATTGGTAACTTTCAAAGCACTGTCTATGTAAACTGATTAATTCCAATATGGCATCATGTCCATTTATAAAGATGGGGAAAACAAAGCAACATGTCTGAATGACTTGCTAAATGGTCACACTGCAGGGCAAAGGAAGTGTTAGAACTCAGGATTTCCAAAGGTTCATGGTTATCTGACACCTATCTGAATGTCAAGTAAAAAATGCAGTAATTTTATTTGACAGCTGTGATTATTGTATGCTAGGTAGCAGCATTTACTGGCCATCCTGCCACTTGAATATTATTGTGAATTGAGAGTAGTTAAGAAAAGCGGGAACATACTTTTCTTTTGTGACATGAAAGAATCCTCTCAAAATACATCTTCAAATCAATGGATTTCTATATGCTGTTGTGTATTGCAGCTATATATCACAAAACAGCCAATATGTCCATGGCAAAATCCTGTACTGTCTTAAGTACTCACGTCAATACAGTCAGTGAGGACAGAAAAACATATCCTTTTTATGTTTTCTTTCTCTATGAACTACCGGCAGAATTTAAGAAGGGTAAGCTGGGGGTTTACATTTAATTTTATTTCCAGACTCATATTATTCCTTTAAACTCTGATCAAAGGCTGAGAGTGCAAGATGTTCAAGATATTCATCCTGGATATGAAATGAAAAAATTCCATTTAGTTATGAATTATGGTTTATCCTGAACTACCAGCACTTGTCTATGTTACTGCTAACTTTTAATTTATAACTTGGAATTAAAACTAAATACCAAATATTTGTTTTTAAGGTTTCAATGAATCCTAAATTGTCCTAATTTTGTGGACAGAAAGAAAATCTGATATTAGTCAGGCATGAGAGTTATTATTATAGATGGATTAATGCAGTTAAAACTCCTCAAAACTCTTTAAACTGAAAATCACTGTTCAGAACAACATACCATAGGGCAGTGGTCCCCAACGCGGTGCCCACGGGCGCCACGGCGCCTGCTGGGGCATTCGTGGGCGCCCGCCGACAACCTGGGCCGGCCCCGCGCACGGGAGGCGTCGGCCCCAGGCGTGCGACATGCACCGGCGCTGGGTGCGCGGCGCTCGGGTGGCCCCAGCCCTGGGACACATGCGGGCGCATGGTGCTCGAGCGGTGCCGGTGCCGGCCCCAGGCTCGGGCGGCAGCGCCGGCCCTGGGCCCACGGCACAAGGCGTTCGGGCGGCCCCAGCCCCGGCTCTAGGGCGGCCCCAGCCCCGGCCCTAGGGCACACGCCGGCGCCAGGTGCAAGGGCATCCCAGTCCCCTGGTGTGCCCCTGGGCACCCGGCGCGTGAGTGGCCTCCACCTCCCGGGCGCCCAGCACGTGAGTGGCCCCCACCTCCCGGGTGCCCGGGAGCCTCTAAAGGTTGGGGACCACTGCCACAGGGCATATCTACTATGTATTTGAAAGAGATTGTAAGCGAGTGAGTCTGTTTATTCAAGAACTCCTCCTAAACTGTAAGGGCTAGGACCACAAAATTTGCTATGCAGCTTCTTCTTAGGATAACTTAAAACAAGGTAAGGTGTTCTTGAGCAGGGGTGGGTGTTTGAAGCCCTCCTGCCCCATGCATAAGGAGATGCATAAAATCAAACAAAAACAACAACAAAAAAGACAATCACCAGGCAAGTGAAAGAGACTGGCTGGCGGCACCCCCTCCAGAACTACTGAAACCCTCATCTCCAGACCCACCCCAGAGCAATGATTTAAATGAAGAAAAAACAACAATTAATTGAATTAAGGACCAATCACCGCCAGGTAAATCTACAGATTGGACCTCCCTAGTCTGGCACCCTCGGGAACTAACCAGTCCCAAACTACAGATTTTGCCAGACCAGGGGAGGTCAATTCCGGCCCATCTGCTAATATACTCCAGGCTCTCCCAGGGTCCAGCAGCAAACCCATCGAGGCTCAATTCCCCCACCTGGCTCCTCTATTAGCTGTTCTGGCTCCCATCCTGGCTGCTGGGCTCCCTGGCTCCGGGCCGTTGGCCCTGGCAGCCAAGTAGGCTCTGTGCCCAGGCTAGGCTGCGCTGCCAGGTTTGATCCTGGCCTTGGCCACCGGGCGGGCTCCACGCCCCCAGACAGGCTGCGCTGCTAGTCCCACTGCTGCCCGGGCTTCACACTCCCATCTGGGGTCCATTGTCGGACCCATCCTCTGGGCTCTGCGCTGTTGGCTCCTTGCCCCCAGGCTGACTCCACTGCCAGTCCCAGCACTGGACTCCTGGCTCCTCTCCTGCTGTTGCCAAACAAGAGAGGCCTGGACCATGGAAGTTCAACCTGAAGTTTGAAATATTAGGAAGTTTAAAGTATTGTAAAGACACAGCTAGAAAATTTCCATGTAATTAAGCTTACCTTTTCTTGCCAGTGCAATATGCCAATTATGGCCAAGATAAAAACGCAGACACCAATTAGGGCAATTGCTGTGAGTAGCACGATGTTACTTGGGGTCAGGTACAGCTTGGCACTCCAGCTACATAGGAGAAGCAAAAGAAACAACAGTAACTCTTCATTAGCAGAGAGAGGAGATTCAACAGAGAGCATGTTTAAAAAAATATAAATGAAGCAAGACAACCCATGACTTGGTCTACAAAAGCCAGGGCTTTACGGAAATATCCCTCCTAATGTTTACTTACAAATATAGGATTTAATATCATTACTATTTTCAAGTAATGCCATTTCTAAATTCAGTGTCTATTGAACTACTTACAAAAGTGCTATGGTTAGCTTCAGGGACTCACTATTTCATTGAAGCACTCCTTAATGTGGCACTTCTTTTGCAGTGGACAAGGAAGGGAGCAAAATAAAATGTACGGATATGTCTCCACTCAACCATGCCTGAGACTTAGGTGGAAGGAAAAGAACAGGGAAACAGTCCACCTGGCATACTGCCTCTTCCATCAAGAAAGCCCATTAGTTGCATTACAGCACTGCAGGTGACATAGGCAGCAGTCATTGTGCATTTCCATCAGTCATCTGCATATTTTCGCTGTTCACAAATTAATGCTGCATTAAGTTTTTCTCATTGCCTGCATAAGCCTCAGAGAAGAACCCACTGCACAGGCACGGCAAGGGCAGCCAATAACAGCTGTGCTTCTGCGGGGGGAAAAAAAGGGAGCCAGGCAGTATCGTGGAGAGTCAACACACTGTAGAGTAGTGCTTTATTTCCTTGCAGATAGAGAAATGGGGGTTCAGTAAGGAATGCAAGCCTTGCTTCCTGTCTCCTCCGCAAAACCCCTGTATTTGGAGGGGAAATGTAGAAAGAAATCTGCCTATAAACTTTGTGGAGTTTCCTGAGTGTTCTTCGTTTTCCTCTATCAAGGAATGATGTGGCCTTATTAACAGCAAATACAAAAATAGTAACAAATTCAGTTTCTGTGACAAACATCTTTACCTTCTCCACACTATGAGGGTGTATGAAGAGAAAGTGATTTAGCCTCTTGAATCGGTTATATTCCACTTTTTGTCATTGGGAATTCATAACAATTTAAAAACTGTAGTAGGTACCTTATACACAGTATGCTACAGACCATGAAACTGGGAAGTCTTCACATCAAAATAATTTTTATGATTTATAAAAAAGAAGTTTAGGATCCAGAATGTTTACTTTTGAGCTGTGGCATAGTTCTGAGGCATTAAAAACTAAGTTAAAAAATATAGCTTTACTTGTTTCAGATAATCAGATGTGCCAGTGTAGCATGGTGTTTTATGAAAACCAACCCTATTGATAATAGGAAGTTAATAAGTAAGATGCCAACACTCTTGGAAAAGGCTGAAAAACAACTATAGCCAATCAAATGTCATCTCATTCTTTGCTTGAAATACAAATGGTTTGATATTGATTTTACTTAAGTATTTCAGCAAAATTAGCTGCAAGTGTCTTATTTGTGGAGTTGGGATATAATGCTTTCAAACTGCAAATATAAAATGTTAGCATTTTCGATTACTGACACATTAGGTACCATCTACAGAATTTCTGTAAAAACAGATGAATCCACAAGGAACTGCGTCTCTCCCTATCCTACAGCTCTCCAGCACCTTTCCATTAAGGGACAATTTACCTGCCTCCCTGATGCCCTTTTCTGACTTTGTCTATGGGAGGGGGAAGTCCAGATTTGCAGTACACTTAGTTTAATCCATAAATTGGGTGTATAGTTAATTGCTGTTTGTTAGTTAGATTTTATGGATTAAATCAAATCTACTGACCAATGAGTTCAGTTTCTGTAGTCAATAAATCTTGAAACAGACTGAAAAATGAATTCAATATGTATTTTATTTATAAATGAATTTGGAGAAAAAAATACTTGGAAACATAAAGAGGCAAATAAAAGTGATTAATAGGTTGGTTGTAGCTGAAAATGGTACAATAGAATCCATAAAAAATATCAAAGGCCATGAGAGTGCATCCAAATTACTTATTGCTTATTTGGAAAACTGTACCCTGGCATTACTTTCAAAGTACACTTTGTCAGTAAGTTTTTATTTTTAAACAAGCTTTTTATTTATTTTTTGGGGTTTTTTTTGGTATTTGAATCACTATTTTTGGAGTTGCATGCAGGTACATTCTGGCTGGCCATTCAGCAATATACTTAAAAATGTGACAAATATTAAGTAGTATCCCAGGGTATGTCTACACTACCACCCTAGTTCGAACTAGGGTGGTTAATGTAGGCAACCGAAGTTGCAAACGAAGCCCGGGATTTAAATATCCTGGGCTTCATTTGCATCTTGCCGGGCGCCGCCATTTTTAAAGCCCCGGTAGTTCGGACTCCGTGCCCGCGGCTACACGCGGCACGGAGTAGGTAGTTCGGATTAGGCTCTCTAATCCGAACTACGGGTACACCTCGTTCCACGAGGAGTAACAGTAGTTTGGATTAGGCTCTCTACCTACTCCGTGCCACGTGCAGCCGCGGGCATGGAGTCCGAACTACTGGGGCTTTAAAAATGGTGGCGCCCGGCAAGATGCAAATGAAGCCCGGGATATTTAAATCCCGGGCTTCATTTGCAACTTCGGTTGCCTACATTAACCACACTAGTTCGAACTAGGGTGGTAGTGCAGACATACCCCCACTGATTTAAATGGATTAATCTAGTCTGACTTCATGCATAACATGAACAGTCCATAGCATTTCACCCAATAATTCCCAAATCAATTTCAATTGTTTGCACCAGAAGATGATCTTTTAGAAAAATATCTTAGGCTACGTCTACACTACAAGGTTATTTCAAAAGAACTCCTGAAATAACAATTTCAAAATAGCCTGTCCATGCTACAGGGAAGCCTCAGGAATGTAACCCTGACATACAGCCCCAGGAAGCACTGGGGATTGATTACTTTGAATGACTCTGTGGAGTAGTTATTTTGAAATAACAGCGGCTGAGCATCCACACTAATGCTATTTCAAAATAGGTGTTATTCCTCGTAAATTCAAGGATTATTATTTCAAAATAACAAGCCTGTTATTTTGAAATAACATGCTTTCTGTGTGGATGCTCACCTTGTTATTTTGAAATAATGGTAGTTATTTTGAAATAATTCTGTAGTGTAGACATGCCCTTAGTGTTCTGTAAGACAGGCTATCTTTCAAAAGAGAGACGATCAGTTTTACTTACAAGTTAGAAGGTGTCCGAGACAGAACATCAGGAATGACTGCCCGTCGCAGGGAGCCATAGCCTGTAATACCTCTGAGGCTGGTATAGGGGGCTCTGTCTGTGAGGTGGAGTGTTTTCCATATAAGGGCATGTAAATTAATAATCTTCCCCTGCTCGCTCCACCCATTGCAGTAACAGATCAGCCAGTGGGCTGACTGGTGCTCAGGCCTGCTACTCCACCCACTGCAGCAAAAACCAACCTATGGGGTGATAAGTTCACAGGCAATAAAACAGGCAGGCAGCCCCTCTCTCACTGGGGATTCGCATTGAGTGAACGCCTGGCCTGATCACCCAGACGCCTTGCACCCCCCGCTCTTGAGTCTTACTGAGCGTACTCCGAGTTGGTCGACCCGAGTGGAGACAGTTTATGAGCGTGTGACCGGTACTTGTGTTCCTGCTGTCTCCAGAACTGGTATAACACCCCCCCCCACCACCATCATCCCTATCCTAATTGATTTTTTAGTTGTCCTTATTGCTTGCCAAGTGACAGTGGCTAAAAAGTTACTAAGTTAGTTTATAAATAGTTGTGGTTTAGATTTTTTACTGTTTCCTTGTATAAAGTTGTGTAAATAGTCAGCCCTATGGATAATACCAGTGTTAATTCAACTGTTCCTAACCCCTGGGCAGTTATTGGGAATTATTGTGATTTAGAAAAGCCTCAGGGAATTGTTTTGTGTTGTCTGGCAATCTGTTTAATTTTTGTTCTGATGATTGTCTGGCGCCATCAAAATAAAATCAGTTTGTGCTTTTTGAAACCCCCAGTTGTGGTCTCATCCTTTCCGGCATCCCTTCGAACCTCGTGTATTACGGGGACTGACATGGCGTCACGAACAGGATGCCGGAACCCCGGAGACCATGACAACTCTGATAGTTGCCCCTGGGCTAAAACTGAGACCCCAGGTTCTGAGGAGGATCAGTTTAATCATTTGCAATACCACCTCCTCTGTACTCGACAGCGCGAAGGGGCCCCTAACACTTTTGACTGGGTCTGTGTCATAGGACACGGCCATGATTGTAGGACCTACACCATTCCTTTGGGGTTGAGCGATGTGGGCTGCTTGCTAACTTGCCATCCCACCTTCAGGGCCACCCCGGCTGATAATAGCCTTCAACCGCGTCTCACTCAAGTGGGTGAGACAGCCCCTAATTCAAACCCTCTTAGCCTCTGGAAAGAGGTGAACAGAGTAATTAAACTCTGTGGGGTAGCCCCCTCCATCTTGGCCCCCGAGCCAAGAGCCCCACATGGATCACCTGCACACCACCTGTTAATAGGATTGGTCCAAAGGTTAGATGGGATAAAAAAGGTTAAAAAACTACACCCCGATTCTTATAAATCAGAGGATGTTCTGGCTGCCATCTGCAATACCCTGGCAGCGGCCCTTGATAAAGTTACCGTCTACCATGGGGCTGTTACAAATTGCGCCCGTGGGGTGGCGCACTCGCAGTCGGAGGGAGAACCGGAGTTTTCCCCTCAGGCGCCAAAGACGCCTCCTTTAGAGACACAACTTCCTCCCCCATACCAAGGCTCTCATGACCCACCAAACATTTACCCTGGCTTGACTACCCTGAGTTCAACCATACCCACAGCTCCCGACCTGATTGTACCGGAGGCCCTCCCTGTGACTGTAACCCGATTAAAAATGGATGGTCAGGGGAATACCTCTCAGGTAACTGAGACCCGCCCCCGAACCAAGGCGGAAATGAAGGAGTTCATCACAGATACTGCCCGACGTCCAGATGAGCCTCCTATAATCTGGGTAGGGAGATTAGCCTTGGAACAGGGGAGTGACTGGGTTGACCGGGAGGAAGCCTTAACGTTAACCCGTACCGGGAGTTGGTCGCGGGGCCTTATGGGGGGAGTATTGGCAGCGAATAATCATTGGCCTGTAACGGCCGCAGCTGCCGCGCACCTCCAAATACAAGGGGGATTTCGCGCAGTACAGATGCCACCTGATTGTGTGAATAACTCCACTACCCTTATGTACGCAATCGCTGGGAGTTCTATTCTGCTCTGGGATCCCACCGCACACCCCCTCAACTTAACTAACGTTCAGACGGTAGCACAAAACCCATTTCGTTTTGTTGATGATCCCACTCAGATTCCCATAGAAGATGCGGCTGTTACCCTAGCCGTGGACAACAGCCCTAATCTAGACACAGGGGCTCTTCTGTGGCTAAGGGGATACACAGGACAACCTATTGGCCGACTATACGACGCTGTAGAGAGGGTGAAGTGGGCAACACTAAAGGCCGCCCTACTTGCAACCCCCTCTACTCTGGTGAAAGGGTCCAAAATGGCGCCCAAACCCAAATACCCCGAGCGTTCGTTCATCGAGCGTAAGATTTTTGGATTTTTATTGGGTAAGGGACTCGCCAAGGAAGCTATTAGGAAAATGAATAGTGATCAACAGAAAGACTTGGCTGTGAAATTGGGGTGGGAAGATCGCCCTATTCCCCCGCAGCCAAAAAACGGGGAGAGGCCGAGTGCCTAGCGGTCACTCGGCCCGATTTAAATGACCCTCGACCCTATCAAAACCTGACTACCGAAAACGAGACAATTATCCCCTTTTTGTTAGACACGGGGGCACAGGTATCCATCATCCCCCCCGATATGCCCCACACCCCCACTGGAAAGATAGTCTTTGTACAGGGATTAAATAGCGTTGAAGCAACCTACGTTAGTCCATCACAATTGGCCTTCTCTTCGATCTTAATTAGCCCGCCTTGAGGGCGTTGTTTGTCCCCTTTTTGTTTTTCAGGTACCAACCCATTCGAGCCCCCCACCGGCTGTTTGACTTCCGGAGCCGACGAGAACCATCAAGATGGAAAAAAATTTAAGTCTGCCACTGAATCTTTCGTTTGGGGATATGTTACCAAATGTCCCGCAATCTCGAAGCCCTCACTAATTTGACCGCTGAAGGGTTTCGACAAGTCGATTTGGCTCTCACTGTACTAGCTCATTATGCCGAAAAGAATCGTCTAATGATACAGGTTATATTGCAGAAGGACTTTTGTATGGCACTCGAGGACCTTGACCCCAGATTTAAGGACCAATACTGTTTGCGTTTCAAGCCCGGGTGGAACAACGTTTCAGCCATCACCCAACAGCTGACCTCACTTGCAGTTCGGATTCGCGAACAGCGGGAAGAATGGGACTGGTGGCAAACAAAACTTTCCTCTTGAGGACTGAGTACTTGGGCATCCACCATTAAGCAGTGGTTGATTGTATGTGCTCTTGTGTTACTAGCCTTTTTAGTGAGCATTGCTGTTGCAAAAGCTCTTATCCACAGAGTTGTTTCCGCTTTCCCTGTTACTGTTGCTTACTTTTCCCTTTCTCCCCTTTCTGAAGACAGCAGCTCACCAGAACCTCAATTTACCCAATTGGCTTCTTGCTGATTACCCTTACGTGCGCTCTCACCTTAGGCAACCCCCTTACCGCTTGCTCCGGACAGCCACGGGGGCATGTCCGAGACAGAACATCAGGAATGACTGCCCGTCGCAGGGAGCCATAGCCTGTAATACCTCTGAGGCTGGTATAGGGGGCTCTGTCTGTGAGGTGGAGTGTTTTCCATATAAGGGCATGTAAATTAATAATCTTCCCCTGCTCGCTCCACCCATTGCAGTAACAGATCAGCCAGTGGGCTGACTGGTGCTCAGGCCTGCTACTCCACCCACTGCAGCAAAAACCAACCTATGGGGTGATAAGTTCACAGGCAATAAAACAGGCAGGCAGCCCCTCTCTCACTGGGGATTCGCATTGAGTGAACGCCTGGCCTGATCACCCAGACGCCTTGCACCCCCCGCTCTTGAGTCTTACTGAGCGTACTCCGAGTTGGTCGACCCGAGTGGAGACAGTTTATGAGCGTGTGACCGGTACTTGTGTTCCTGCTGTCTCCAGAACTGGTATAACACCCCCCCCCCCACCACCATCATCCCTATCCTAATTGATTTTTTAGTTGTCCTTATTGCTTGCCAAGTGACAGTGGCTAAAAAGTTACTAAGTTAGTTTATAAATAGTTGTGGTTTAGATTTTTTACTGTTTCCTTGTATAAAGTTGTGTAAATAGTCAGCCCTATGGATAATACCAGTGTTAATTCAACTGTTCCTAACCCCTGGGCAGTTATTGGGAATTATTGTGATTTAGAAAAGCCTCAGGGAATTGTTTTGTGTTGTCTGGCAATCTGTTTAATTTTTGTTCTGATGATTGTCTGGCGCCATCAAAATAAAATCAGTTTGTGCTTTTTGAAACCCCCAGTTGTGGTCTCATCCTTTCCGGCATCCCTTCGAACCTCGTGTATTACGGGGACTGACAGAAGGCTTTATGCAGAAATCACTGGAGAAGTTCTATCACTTGTATTATACAAGCTGTAATGGCCCCTTCTGTCTTTAAAAATCTATGACTCTTTCCAGACCTCCTACTACAGGAATACTCACATGCTTAAACTTAGACAAGTGCTTAATTATCTTAGTATCTTGCTGAACTAAGGACCATTTGCATCAACTGCTCAATATTCTCCCACTGGAGTATTAAAAAAAGCACTTGTGAATTGGGTTGCCCAGAATCACCAGCAGGCTAGTGTCAGAGCTGGAAATGAAATTCAGCCCTTCCGAGTTCCAGTCTAGTGCTATATTAGGACACACTGCATTGACTCAAGAAGCAGGTAATTTACCTGACTTCTTATTCTGGCACCATCTATAGGCTAGTCAGTAAGCATGAACCAATTTTAAAATAGTTCCTAGAGCAGGTTATAAAATTAAAGAGCAGGCCAAATAGATCATAGAGGTTTCCTTGAGAAGATTCCATGGCACAATTATACATTTTTTTTAAATAAAAAGGGCAAAGTGCCTTTCATATAATAGATTGTGTTCCCTGATCAGTCCATTAAAATTTAAGTCAGACAAAACTGCTAATATATAATGAATATTTAGTATCTTAACCATAATAATATATTATAGAAAGCATAGATAGAAAGAAAAATGGATCCTTTTAATACGTGAAGTACACATAGGCCTAATCCCACGCTCATCATCCAAAGTACCCAGCACTAAGAGGATGTTCAGACGCAATATGTCTCAGGCTTGTCTCAGATTTTAATTCTTGGGTTGAGGGGACTTTAGCTAGACACAAGTCCTGCACCTGAAGTGGGGCTATTATTGGTGCACATGTGCTTTTCAAATGCACAGATTTATCTTTGGAACCTTATGAGGATGATTACATATCAAACAGCATTTTAAAATATTTCTCTGTTGATGCATGCAGCTACTCTGGAAATGGGGGTAACTCCTGAGTAACAGCCTTTCCCCCCTAGATTAACCTTTGTCTGTTCTCGACTCATTGTGCTTCACTCTGAAATTTTGGTCCTTAGAGTCTGGGCTTTTTTCCAATATTAAAAAATGTTTTGGCTTTAAGAGTAAGGGAAAGGAGATTTTATTATGTAGAAGCGCTAGGGAGAAGAATCTGAAGAGACGGGTCAAATTTGGCAGAAAAGGGAGATGTTAACCTCCACTCGCAATTGCAGAATAGCTGTATATTTCAGCTAAAATGATTATCAGTGCAATAGTAAAGTGTAAACCTATACATTTTCATTAGGAGTCAAAGTTAAAAACCCCACTGAGATGAATTAAGCAGTTCTCTAGTCACAGAACGAGGATTCGCTTGGACTTTTGAGAAAATATGGAAATACTACTTGAGGATTTAAGAAATCTGCAAAGGACTTAAATACAAATTGGAATTATACTCCATATATTTCCCAAGGATATAAAAAGATATATATAGAAAAGAAGAGATGATTTTTTAAAAGTGGTTTATTTTTAGTTTAGGAATATCAAGTATGTCAAGTCCGGTCTTCCCTTATTTTTGTGGAGAATAACCTTCATATGTCAGAACAAGTGCATTGTGCCCCACCCACTTAACTGAAGGCAAAAGTACAGAGGAATGCACTTTAATCTGTATGCTTGAATCTGTTTGATTCTTCCTTTCTCCAAAACGTCAGTCACTGAAGTTCTATAAGAAAGTTTTAAACAGCCTCACTAAAAGCCTCTTTTTCTCAGCTGTTCATCTTCTCCTTTCCTGACTCATGATATCATTTCATTTGTTCTCCCCATCAAAACCTTGTCTACACTAAGAATTCCATGTTAGTAAAATAAGCATCAATATCACATGCTGGATACAACTTTGTCAAGAGCAAACGCTTAAGTGCCAGGGCTCAAGCAAGCACTTTTTTTAACTTTTATAACTGACAAGAAGCCCAGAGGTGTCGAGGCTATGATTTACAAAGTCCAGAGGTGTCCGTGGAGCTCAGCCTTGGCATATATTAAACATTGGAAATACCTTTAGAACACAGTGGACCCACATTTCTAATGAATCCCTAAGTCTAATAGATACTCCTTACTCACTACCCAGAGTCCTCCAGCTACATTGCTGACATAAAATAAATAAAAAACGTTCCGGCCTTCTTTATTTACCACATACACAAAAGCTCTCCTTCCCCCCCTTTTTTCTTTTTGCAGGTCAGAAAGCCTGGCCTTATGACAGGCTGGATTAGGGATGTTAGCGAGTAGCTGACTACTCAACTACTTGCTCCCCTGACCCCCTTGCCGCCTCCGTATCAGAAGCATTAAAGGGGGAGGGGGATAGGCATAAAAGCCGGTTCCCCCCAGCACTGTCTCTGTGGTGCCGCTTCCCTGCCTCACTGCCTCTATCAGAGGGAACAGAGGTGGGGAAACGGGAGGCTGCTGCAAAGCAGCCTCTGCCCGCAGTGGACCAAGGTTGCTTTTGCAACAGCCCCTGGGATCCCAGCGGGGAGCTGGTTTCCCCCCATGGACAGGGGCTACTGTTGCCAAGAAGCCCCTGTTCGCGGTGGCCCAGGCTGACCACGCACAGGGGCTTCTGGACTCGGCGCAAGCCAGGACCGAACAGTCTCAGCTTATACTGGTCCGGGATGCTGTGCGTCTTCATTTAAAATGCAGAGACGCAGCGCAGGTGGCTCCCAAAACTGGCACAAACTGGGACTGCTCAGTCCTGGCTCGAGCCAGCTTAGGGAGCTACCCCCGCTGCAGCTCTGCAGAGTGGTCCTATTGACTAATTGTGTAGTGGATACAAATCGTATCCACTACACGATTAGCCAGATAAGCACAATTTAACATGTTTAGGCTGGATGCTCTTGGCTTCCAATGAAGGCAGTGAAATTTGGGGTAGCTGGCATGTTATTAGATTGGTTCAACCCTTGGATTGATTATGGAGGTGTACCAGAATATAGCATGAAAAAGGAACAACATATTTTTAAAGGTAATTTTCTTAGGGTATGTCTAGACTGAAGTCATTGGGCATGACTTGATCTTGAGTGGGCATTCCGAAGCTGTCTTTAATCTAGCTATCTTAGATCGCAGAGAAATTAAGCTCTCACAGAATCCTGAGTAATTACTTGTAGGGCCAGTTTGAACTAAAGCACATGCTGGTGCAGCTTCAATTCTTTTGGGACCTAAAGTAGCTTGATTAAAGCTAGCTCACGTATGTCAACTTGAACTGCAATCATACCCTGAAAGTGCAATACAGAGATAACTTTAGGAAGTGTCTCTATGGATTGAAAGTTTTCAGTATGCATATTTCTCCTGTTTTCATGTAATCTCCAATTTTGTGTTCCACCTGTTGTCATTCTACAGTGTCTATATCTCCATGTGTTTTCCCTATGAGAAAACTAAACTCAATACTTTGAAAGTAAGAGGGGTAGGCAAATACCAGCCTGCAGGCCAAATCCGATTTGCCAGGGTTACCTTCTGGTGGACCAGTGCCGCTATATTACTTGGACCTCTACAGGTATGGGTGCTTGCGGCTCTCATTTACCACAGATCACCATTCCTGGCCAAGCAGAGCTGTGGGAAGCGGTGTCTCATACCTGCATAAGCACAGGTAAATATTGCTGCGCTGGCCTGCCATTTTATTGCCCACTCCTGATTAAGAAAGTGATCGTATAGGGGGAACCTTTACAATATATAGGCTAGAATATTAAATCTTATTCACCTGGCTCATGTGATTTTTGTGCTTAATTTTTCATCTCTTTGTATATTTGACTCTACAGTAAAGTTATAATGCTGAAATTGTGATACACTGGAAATGTATAAAATGTTTATGCTAATATCTGTATAGTCAATAATTTAAAGAAAAATACCAATATTACCATAGCATGAAGTGCACAATATATTTTATATTTGACTGGCCTGATCCACAGAAGCAAATAAAGCTGTATGCTTATTTAAAATAATCTGTCATATAGATGAGTGCATATGTAAACACATTTAACTTTATTTTGTACATATACATATTCTCTCTCCACCCGGCTCCTCCCTTACAATTTAGCAATGGTCACAAAAGAACACATCTATAATATATCAAGAGTAACATACTGATAATATATCAAATAAGACTTACAATATAGAATTAAGATAAACTTTATTAAGTTAAAACTGTCTGAATTAGAGTACATACATTGTGTAAAATATGCAATTGTATATTACTTTTGCACTGTATGTCCTCTAGTAGGGGAAGAGTGGATGCTAATATACTTCTTTTCCTGGAACCAGATAAAGAGTTTTTGGACAAACACCTGGTTTTAAACTGGCTCAGGGTCTTCTACCTAATACTGCAAATGGACAGGGTTCCAGGATCTCTGGTTCAAGGAGGGCCACAATCCTTTTTGAAGGGTTTGTAGGACAGGACTCTATGGCTACGTTTAGACAGGAGGATACTGGAAGTAAGCTGAAATAGCAATTCCGCATCTTTAAATGCACCCATTAATTTGAAATATATTTCGAAATAATGGGCATGCTATTCTGGTGTCCCTGTAACCTCTGTTAAGGGACATGTCAGGAATAGTACTTTATTTAAAAATTTGGTGCTGTGTAGACAGCGCCAAATTTCGAGATAAGGGTGCTGTGTAGATGCATCTTATGAAGCCTCATAAGACTACATAATTGTTCTGAGTTGAAGCTGTGCTGACTTGTACCCACACATAATCCCCTTAGATGGAGGTCTGAAGGACTGCTCCTGCCACAGAATACATTTTAGGATTGGAGCTAACTCTGGTAAGCTTACGAGCATGTGTGTAGGCTCTTTTCTTGTTTTTAATATGTTTTCTCTGGAATGCTTTTTACCTTAAGAATAAAGTAGGCTTGCCTAGGAAGTGCTCTAACAATTACATCTATCAGTCTCTGAGGAGAAAGCAAGCAGGTGTGCCTGGGCAGCCTCACTCTCCTGGGAATAACACAGTCAAGGCAGGGAATGGTGCAGCCTGGAAATAACACAGGCAAAAGGGACAGAGAAACATGTCTGCACTAAGAGAGGTGACAGCCGGAAACCTACTGTAGCTGTCCTTGATAGACAACAGAGGATAATAGAAATGTAGTTGTCTTGAACGGACACACCACTTGCTGAATATGCTAATCTAGTCTTCAGATACGCAAATATAACTAGGCTGCACATAAAAAACAAAGACTTTTTCTGTTAGCATTCTTATTCTTAAAGTTTGACTATAGTCATTCCACCATCATTCATTAATATCTCATGATAAATAATTACAGTTCTGCATCCACAGTATCATTTGCAAAAATCTACCTGCAACTATGATATTACCTTCGAGGAACGTTGTGTGGATATGGAATGACAATAAGTTGGGAGTTCGGGATGATAGCTGTCCATTCCTGTTTTCTTACAGACTGAAAGAAGAAATGAATTTTTATCCACTTCTTACAAATTAATAAAAAATGTAAATATTCTGAACTTTTCTGAGTAATGTTAGATAGAAAAACCAAACAAAACCCCTCAAAGTATTAATTTTCCAGGAGACATGAAAGAATAGTGATAATTCTCTAATACTAATATAAAGATTTTTATACTGAGAGATCCCAAAGCAATTTACAAATCGAATAAAAACTATAGACAAAGATAAATTTCCTCCACCACTGAAATACTGCCATCTCTCAGGAGAAACATGGCTATGTTTAAAAGCACACACTAGTACTGCAGTAACAGAAGAATACTATATTTAAGTAATTTGGTAGGGAAATGTTATATAGGCAGAATTTAATATTCCAAATGAAGTCAGGACATTGGAGTTAAAAATCTTCCCCAGCAGAACTGTTCCGTTTGCACCATGCTGGTAAAGAGCTCAATATCAACTCAGAGGGAAAAAGGTGACTGAACAGGAGACATATATAATTTTCCTGCCCACCCTGGAATTCTTAGTGTTGCCCAACCAAGTACTGAGCCATGTGAGCCTCATCTACTTTGGGAGATCTGATGGCATTATAGTATAAAATAGTGTGAATGCTGGCATATCTGGAATCTCAAAGCAAATTGAAATGTTTATATTTAATATAAACCAACTATTTTCTTATGTAAAGAACACTTCTGTGTTTTTCTATTGAGTGGTATTTTTGTTTTACTGTTTATTTTAGAGACTAATGATGGATACAACATGCTGAAGAACATGAACACGTAGTTTTCAGCAAGCCATTTTCAATATCAATGAAAAATGTTTCTTTATAATTTTGACTCTGAAAGACAGCAGTGCTAAGAACAGTACCCAAAGCTTAGCAGGAAAAGGAAATGCTAGAAAAAAAAATAGTTTACCCACAGTAAATCTCAACTTACCTTTTCTCCTAAAGGACGAGGAATGCCAACATACAAGTGATCGAGGAAATTAGCACTGCGTCCCAAACCAAGCACATTGTACGGCAGCTGGAGAGAGAAATGAGCTGACTGGCTAAGTTGTCCAGCTGGAATTTAATTTGAAAAAGAAGCTGTAGTGAATGTACAAGTTAAGATATTCATTGAACTAGCATCTTTTAAAAATTATAAGTGAGAGATTCTGAAATTCCAAATAATTCAACATTGAGAATAAACTAAAATGATCTGTATTTCTGGAGATATCTCCCCTTTGTGGAATTGGAACTTCTAGAATTTTTTGAGCAAATTTAGAACTGATTAGCTATGTATAAATGAGTGTAGTCTTGCTATATGCTAGAGTACTTTTTCATTCCCAGTGACTGCAACATGTGCACCTCACAGGCCACGTCCTTAGTGTACTACATCATTAGCTGTAATAAAAAATGATTCCACTAACAGTTTCAAAATTAGCTATCAAATGCATACTATGGACTAATTTTTCCCTGATTTAATTCTGAGTTACATTAATTTCAGTCAGGAAAGAAACTGACTTCACTGATAACAGATAATTATAAACAACTGAAAACAAAGAACTGTTGTCTGTTAATTAAAACCAGGAAAAGGATACATATTTATATTAGCTAGTTTTAGATTCCTTAACATCACATGATCTCCACATACATAACTTACTGCATTTTAATACAGTTTCTTACAATCTTTTCATCTTCTGCAGTATATACTAAATTGGATCAAGTGTGTGGATTCTTTGTTTTCTAAAACGCTTCTTATTAAAGGATTTGCTTATTGTTGCAGGAACAAGATAAACAATAAAAGCACTTCAGTCCTGGATAACAGAAATAATTTCAGCCTAGAAGCTGGGACTTGCTAGTGACAATATGAGGTAAATTTTCAAAGCAGTAAGAAATAGTTATTTTCACAATATTTTTTTTTCAAAACAGGACTTTGAGTGTCAAATTTTTGCACTGCTTTGACGTGCTCTGATATCTTCATTTAAAATATAATGTCTCATATTAGGCAACAAGACCTGACAGGATGTTAACTGTGGGTGGAATAATTCACAGTTTGTACATTAGAGTAGGAGGCCACAGGCTGACTTCTGTCTGTGCAACTCGGCATGAATTATTATAACATACTTCAATCCCTACAGTCCCTCCTTAGGTAAAATAAACATACTCCACCATCAAAAGAAGTAATTACAGCCGGTCCCCGAGTTACAAACGAGTTATGGACCAAACACTTGGCCGTAACTCGAAGTATTCATAACTCAGATCCCATTGAGTTACATGGCGACTGCGCTGTTCGTAAGCACGGATTGCGTTCGTAACTCGGGGACTGCATTTACGACCGCTTTGGTCGTAAGTGGAGGTGGTCGTGAGTCGGAGACTGGCTGTATTGGCAGGAGGGTAAGACTCAAGAGCAAAGATATCAAGATACACTGACATGTTTTCTATTTTCACTTTATGAATTCTGAAATACTATTGACTTTATGACCCCACAATGTACAAAGCCATTGAGCACTTTCATTTTATTTTCAGTTTGTATTGGTCTATCACTCTAACTTGGTCTGTAATAGAAGAATTACTCCCTGTTTAGCAATGGTTTAGCTGCATCCCCTGTTGACATGAGTTGTCAGCAGTATGTAATTTTACTAGAATGGACAAGACTTCCCTTGCTTATACTATGATGGGGCAATGCCTTGGGCTCTGACCTTGCATGTGAGTGGTACTGATGAACTCAACTTTATTACATTCTCAACTCAATTACTTACATGCTTAAAGCTAAACACACGGATACATTTTTGTGTGGACGTGAAGGACTAGAAAGGAACCAGCCTATCTCTGAAAAACATGTTTTCAAATAAACAACTACTTTTGTTTCTGATTTTAGTGCAAAATATAGCTATGTTCGGGGGTGTGGGGTGGAAAAAGACTGGATGAGAATCTGTTTGATTTAAATGACCTTGGTTTTGAATCCAAGGTGTGGAAATTTCACAGGAGCTGTCAGCAGCATCAGAACTTCTCCAGTTAAAGGCAGATGGTAAGCACAGCCCAAGTCAAGATGCTGAAACACAACATAATTTGCATACAAGCACAGAAAAGTGAGACACTTTCTCCACTTGGGGAAACCAAATTTTTGGGGGCTCAGCTGAAGAGCAGCCAGTCTTTGCAGTTTGCTCCATGTAGCACCAAGATGATATATCTGCTAGTTTTACTGCTGCTTAAGCAGCAACGACTTTGACAGTCAATTCTGAGCTTCTATTTTGCAACTAAATATGTATGAAAGGTAGAATCCAACAACAGCATGGTGCCTAAGGGCACATCTATACAGCATGGCTAAACTCAAAATAAGCTACGCAACTTGAGCCACACTAATTGAGTAGCTTAAGTCAAAATAGCTTATTTCAACTTTTGGCACAGTCTACATATCAGTTATTTTGAGACAGAGCACTTTTCCCCGGACTTCTCTTACTCCTTCTAGGAGGATTACAAGAGTCGGTATAAGCAGTCTGGCAGCTCGACATTATTTCAAAATAATTGCTTGTGTGTAGATATGGACTATGTTATTTTGGAATAAACATCAGTTATTTTGAAATAATGCTGCTGTGTAGATGTAGCCTAAGGGACCTCTGCTACATGATGGAGAGAGAAGGACAGACTCGCAATTTCCCTGCAGATCCTGCAGTTTAGGCAGGGCATCACTGGTTCTGTTTGCAAGGCTGAAAAACAAAAACCTCCAAATATCCAGGGTCTTGTTACCATTAATACTTTATCTTTAACTTCTGTTCTGTTGTCTTACAGCTTATTTGCGTGTAAGGTTTGGATTAGGGATGTTACTGGTTAACCAGCAAGCTTACTGGTAACCAGTTAACCAGCAGCACGACCAGGCTGTGGCAGCCCCCTAATCGATGAGGACTGGAGGGCTGCTCCAGCTCGGCCGAGCCCACTACACTATGTGCTGAGAGTGCTCCAGCTCAGCTGGATGTGCTGCTCCAGGGGTGGGGAACACTCCAGCCTGGCAGGAGCAGCCTTCTACCTGCTGTATGGCCCAGCTCGAGCTGCCTGCAGTACAGTGGAGTCAGCTGGGCTGGAGCAGTCTCCCACCTGCACCAGCCCGGCTTGGCCCCCTGCCCAAGGGATCCCAGCTAATTAGTTAATGGGTTTAACGGGGCATTAAAAGACATTCAATAAGGCAATCATGTAACTGCTAAGAAACAGCAGTTACATGGTTCCACATACTGTGGGCTCTGCAGTATAAAGCTTAAATAAGCTTCACGCTGCAGAGCCCACAACAAAGCCATCTCCCCAGAGGTGGGGCAGAGTTTAACCGATAGCATTAACTGATAAGTATCAGCTTATTGGTTAATCAGTTAAACGTTCACATCCCTAGTTAAATGTAACATTTAACATGTTAACTGATTAAATGGGATTTTACATCCTTAGTTTGCATTACATTGCACAAGGGCATAGAACTGATTGAACTCAAGTGATAACCTCATATTTAAGATGCTAAGGTGCTATGACCTTTTCTTAGACAGCTGTGAGCTCCCAGCTATCATTTCACACTTACCTGGGTTAAGTGTGCAATTTGTGGAGTGTAAAAATTATCTTAACTACTAATAGAAGACTTACCCAGGGTTCCCTGGGTTCTTTAGTAGATGGGACTGGTAGTGTGAGGGTGCAGGAGTCATGGCAGGGCCAAGGAATCTGGGGAGCTCAGGGCAAGAGGCTGGAGGCATGGGGGGGGGGTCAGGAGTTAAGATGGGAGGTTGAAGGAGGACCTAGGACAGGGGAGGTGTGCGTGTGGGGGAGCCAGGGTGGGAGGGGCCACACAAGCTGTCCTCGCCAGCATTCCCAGTCCTGGTCCAGAAGGTGGGAGGCCATACAGGCTGGCTCTCCCGGAGCCCAGTCCAAGGGCAGGAGGAGGCCCAGAAAGGTTGTCCCTAACAACGTTCTCCGGACTGCACAGCTGTCCTTGCCAGTAGAGAAGGGGGCCATGCAGGCTGGCTAGGGGGAAAAGGGGAGGGGGTGTGCTGGCTGGGCCGGCAGTGCTGGGAAGGGACAGGCTGTGGCTCCGCTGGGGATGGGAGAGTTGTTGGCTACTATGGATTTCCCCCCCAGTTTTGTGGGTCTCCTCCCTTCTTTCTCCAGTGCTGTGGCCAAGAACCAGGGGGGAGGGTTTTGGGACTGGGGTCCACTTACCCTGTCCAGTGGCCACCAAGATGGCAAGCCCCACCCTCAGCTGGCCACTTTTGCTGGGGCAGCTGCCCCCAGTGGTCAGTCTGCAGTATAGCATCCCTCTGATCAGGGTCTCCCTTTCCATGTGCATAGAATCATAGAATACTAGAACTGGAAGGGACCTTGAGAGATCATTAAGTCCAGTCTCCTGTCCTTGCAGAAGGAGCATGCATTATCTATATCATCCCCGACAGATGTCTATCTAACCTGCTCTTAAATATCTCCAGTGACAGAGATTCTACAACCTCTCTAGGCAATTTATTCTAGAGCTTAATCCTCCTGACAGTTAGGAATTTTTTCCTAATGTCAAATCTAAATCTTCCTTGATGAAATTTAAGCCCATTGTTTCTTGTCCTATCATCAGGTGATAAGGAGAATATTTTTTTCTCCCTTCTCCTTGTAATACCCTTCATATCCCATCTCAGTCTTCTCTCTTCCAAATTAAACAAGTCCAGTTCTTTCAGTCTCCCCCCACAAGTCATATTTTCTATATCTTTAATATTCTAGTTGCTCTTTGCACTTTGCCAATTTCTCCACATTTTTCTTGAAATGTGGTGCCCAGAACTGGTCACAATTCTCCAGTTGAGGCCTAATCAGCTCAGTGTAGAGGGGAAGAATGACTTCTTGTGTCTTGCTCACAAAACTACTGTTAATGCATCCCAGAATGATGTTTGCTTTTTTTGCAACATCATCACACTGTTGGCTCATATTTAGCTTGTGGTCCACTATTACCCCTAGATCCCTTCCTAGACAGTCACTTCTCATTCTGTATGTGTGAAACTGTTCCTCCCTAAAAGGAGTACTTTGCATTTGTCCTTATTGAACTTCATCCTGTTTATCTCAGACCATTTCTCCAGTTTGTCCAGATCATTTTGAATTATGACCCTATCCTCCAAAGCACTTGCAACCTCTCCCAGCTTGGTAACATCTGCAAACAGAATATTCTCTCTGCCATCATATAAATCAGGGATGGACAAAAGGACCACTTTGAGTGCCATGTACTCCTGGCAGAGCAGGAGGAGACTTTATGTGCTCCCTCATCCCCAAACCCTGACTGGCCTGGAGACGGGAGGAGCACATTAAGTTTGCTCTGCCCTACCCCACCCTGCCAGGAGCATGTAGCACTTCAAAGTGTTGCACGCTCCTTGCAGGGTGAGGGTATGGTGGAGGAAAACTTTGCGTGCTCCTCCCACCACCAAGCCAATCAGGGCTTTGGGGCGGGGGAGCGTGTGAAGTCTCCTCCCACCCTGCCAGAAGTGCAGGGCACTTCAAAGTGCCATGTGCTTCTGGCAGGGTGGAGAAAACTGTGTGTCCTTCCCCCACCTCCAGGCCCTAATTGTACTGTGCATTTAGTATAATCTGCAAACAGAATATTCTCTATGCCATCATATAAATCGGGGTGAACAAAAGGGCCACTTTGAAGTGCTGTGTGCTCCTGGCAGGGCAGGAGGAGACTTCACATGCTCCCCTGCCCCCAAACCAGGGGCACGGGTGCTTAGTGGGAATGGGGGTGTGACAAATTCCCTTGGTAGCTCCCTGGGATTCTGCGCTTCTTGGCGGTTACTTGAGTGCCTCAGAGACTCATGGAGCCCCCTTTGTTGCCCTGGGATTTTCCTAGAGACAAAGGTCCCTGCTTACCAAGTCATTCTCATCACAGGCCAGTCCTTGGGGTTCAGCATTTCCTTACTCTGCTCTCCAGCTCTCCTTTGTGTGCCTTCCAAAAACTCCCCTCTGCTGCCTGGGAGGAATCCTTTTATAGGAACCCTGGAGGCCTTAATTGGCAGCAGGTGCTTAATTAACCCCAACTGCAAGCTGCCTCCTAAGTAGGACTCTATTTTCTACCCTGGATGCTAGGCTGTGTTCAGGTGAAGCTAATTTGGAAACAAGAAAGCATTAACTCACCTTCCATTATGGCTGCTTTCTATAAGAGTTTTGCAGTTTGCAGGCTGTGGTCTGTCACAGGAGGCAAAGGGCTCCCTTGCCCCCAGACCAGTCGTAGTCTATGGGTGGGGAAGCCCGGAAGCATTCTGGCCCCGCCCCTTCTGGGGCAGCCCACAGCCACTTCAACATTTTTTGAAGTGGTCCTCAGCCAAAAATTGTTGCCCACCCCTAATCTAACCAGATGATGAAGATATTGAACAGAACTGGTCGAAAAACGGGTCCTTCTAGAATCCCCTATGTTACGCCCTTCCAGCATGACCGTGAACCATTGACAACTACTCTCTGAGAATGGTTATCCACCCACCTTGGAGTAGCCCATCTACATTGTATTTCCCTAGTTTATTGATAAGAGGGTCACGAGAGACTGTATCAAATGCTTTATTAAAGACTAGGTATACCATGACTACTGCTTTCCCCTTATATACAAAGTTTGTTATCCTATCAAAGAAAACTAAAAAGTAGGTTTGACATGATTTGTTCTTGATAAATTCATGCTGATTGTTACTAATCACCTTATCTTCCAAATGTTTGCATTCCTTAAATAAGAAATTAAGCTGAGTGATCTGTAGGTTTCCTGGGTTGTCTTTATTTCCCTTTTTATAGCTGGACACTGTTTTTGCCTTTTTCCAGTCTTCTGGAATCACTCCTGTCTTCCAAGACTTCTCAAAGATGATTGCTAATGGCTCAGATACTTTCTCAATCAGCTCCTTGAGTATAATAAGATGCATTTCATCAGGCCCTTGTGACTTGAAGACATCTAACTTTTCCAAGTAATTCTTGTTCTTTTCCTATGTTAACTTCTGAACCAACTGATTTTCACTGGCATTCACTACATTAGAAGTCCAATTGCCACCAACCTTCTTGGTGTTATAGAAAACAATCCTATTTCAGGCAGATCCTATTTTCCTTGCACAACCAAACCCTGATCTTGCTTTAAGTTAGGAAAAGAGGAAGCTGCATACCAAATATAGTGGTCCTAGCTCTTACAGCTGAGGAGGAGTTCTTGAACAAACAGACTCACAGATGGAGGGACAAAGATAGACAGATGCAGATTTCTAAAATATACAAATAGATAATGAACCTGCATTTTTGTATTCTTGGTTGGGAATCACAATTTTTTGCAGAGGTGAAAAGTATCAGGCAAAAATTGCAATTAACTCTACAGCAGTATGGATGAATGAATTATAATATTTATCAAGGATACAACAATAAATAAAAACAATATTAAAATGGTTCTAAATAAGGTAACCGCATATAAGTTCTTCTTTAATATGACAAATGGATACACAGGCTGAGAAAAAAAGAAAATGATTATTTTAAATGATCAGACTTTTTCAAACTTAGTTTGTCAAACAGGAATGAAAAATTATTGGCTTTCCCCCATCTAAATGTGGTATGGGCAGACAATTAGGGCCCTGTAATAGCAGCTGCCTATATAAGTCCCCAACACCTACTATAAGACAGCTCCAAGACCCTTGGGTTTCTTCCCCACACCTTCCCCAACACTTTCTTTCTCTCTGGTTTGTCCTCCTAGTGTCCACTTGTGTTTTTTTCCTTCTATTTCCAGTGGCATTTTCCTTTGTCCTCTCAATTACACATGCATACCGCCGACAGTAGGCAAACTCTTTTTATAGCCAGTGTCAATGGGTTTTCCTTAATTAAATCCAGATGTCCTACTCAGCCTAGGCTGGCCTGACTCTGCAGCCCTGGTCAATTAGCCCCAGGTGTTCAACTGCCCCGATTGCCTCTGCTGGTTCTAGACCAGCTCCTCCCTGTTACCCTGGGAACAGAGATTTCCTCAATCTGAGGCTTTCTTATAGCCTTTTGATCTGACCCTGTAACACCCTAAATACAAAAGTGAAGATTTTATTATTGGAATGCATTATAGCAGCACCAATGAAAAAATAACAGGGAATCTGCATGAGATGTAATACAAATGCTACAAATACAACTTATTTCCTTTCTTCAGTAAGTCAGACTTGCCAGTACATACTGAGGTCAACTATGTCAGACTCGGGTCGAAGGATGTGAGAACACAAGGGAATGCAGTGAAAAAAAATCAATAAAATACCCAATCTTAGATCTTTCTGATTTAGAGCATAGTTGTGTTCTCAAATCTAACAACTGGACATTTTCCCAAAACGCAAGCAAGGCTAACTCAATATTTTCAAGGACTATGGCTTTATCTCAGTATTTCTGTACTTACAAATCCACTGCTTTCAATTAAATAAACTACAGGACATGCCAAAAATGTAGCAACAGTAACTAATGTGTATTTGATGGCAGGATCTTCTACAGTCTCACATGAATAGGTGACATGATCTTGCATTTGGGATTTTAGAAAACATCAGAGTGATTTACAGTGAAACCTTTGTTATCTGGCACTCTGTTAACCAGAAAACTTAACCGGCATTGCCCCCAGCCACAATACTGTCACATCTTCAGTCACACAGGCCTGACTTGGTTTACCATGATTGGCTTAACAATTTTTTTTATTTAAGAAGTGCTAATCATCTTGAACTCAAAGTAGAATTGTGAGACCAACTGCCTCACACTACAAAACTACCAATATTAAAAACTTGAGTTTTACTATTATTGTCCATTGGTTTTTCTTCCTAGGTTGATGGGATCCTCAGATAACCAGAATTTTTAGATAACCGGAATGCCCTAATCCCCAAGCGTGCCAGATACATTACTACAGTAAAACCTGTGTAAGTAAATAAATGCATAATCTACTATAATTTGAATATTATTTGAATATATATTTCACACTATTGACATGAACTGGGGCACTGTGTTAATATTAAGGACAAATATTTTGTTTATAACTTCTAAATTGCAATTTTTTCACTCACTATTAAGAATATTGCTTAATGGTAATTTTCCTTTTGATCCCCTTTGATTTACTAGCAGCTAAAGAAATGTGTCCACACAAAAACACACACATACAACAATATATAACAAAATGTGTGTAACATATAACATTATATTACAAACTTCTGGGGAAAGGGACTTCAGTTTGCTTTATGAATGATTTAGGAACAACACTGACAGGTGTCAGAGAAACCAGCACCAACCTCTCTCCTCTGTCAGATGGCAAAGGACTCTGAAGATGGTATAAAATGGAGCAGGCTGCATAGCTCCGACCACCTTTTAATTTGCAGACCTGCAGTAGGGTTTGGTCCCAGTGTGAGCCAGGACTGAGCTGGGATGCCTTCCTCTCTTGAGTAATTGAGTGGCAGATAAAAATTATATAGAGTATTAGATTACTAAAATAACCTAATTTTAACATCCTTACCCAGAACACACCCTGGATCCTTCCTTATTCAGGGCTCCAGCTCAGAAGAGGCTGAGAATTCTATGATCTTGAATAGGATCTCTAAGAGGTTATCACTGAAATAAAGCTAAGATCTCACTCACTTTCAGTAAAGGCCTTTATATGAACAGAAGATGCGCTGGTTTAACTTAGATCATTTTAGTTAAATCAGTGCAACTTAGGTATAGACTCTTATATCAGTTTATAACTTGTTTTATAGGTTTAGTTTACACCTGTAAATTTAGGCCTTACCTACACATGTAAGCTGCTCTAGTATAACTTAAACTGATATTTAAACCAGTCCAAATAATTATTTTGGTTTAAGAGTATTTATTATTTAGATTTAAATTAAACCTGTTCCCAATGATTTAAGCTAAATCAAAAAAGGCACTCAAAGAAGTGCTGATATTGGGGCTCAGTAGTTCAATTATCAGTTTAAATTCACACCTTAGTTTATATTAATGCAATTTGGTTTAAACAAACTTTTACTGACACAAGAACACAAAGTTGCGTTGATTTACTAAACCAGTGTTAAAAAATCATACCATTGTTCTATTGGTACAACTCTGCAGGCCTGAAGAACAACAGGGACTATTACCTGGAAGGAGGTGCTGGTAGAATTATATACCTACAATTATAACTAACAAAAAAATTTAAAAATCTCCTGTTGCTTTTTCTAATTAATCTGGCCTTTCTCTAACTCTCCAGCTCTATCCCTTTCTTTCTGTTTCTCTTACTCCATTTTCCTGCCCTTCTACTTGCCTTTCACTCACTATGTATTCTCTGACTCTTTTTCCATGCCATCTCCATGTTTTACACACAATCTCTCTCCTTCAAACTCTTCTTTTTTTGTGTTCTTACTCCAATTCAACCTCTAGACGTTTTCTCTGACTCATTTCTTTTGCTTAAATGAGGGTTGATGCCAGGCTCGCGCTGTCCACTTCTCTTAAAAGCTAACCTGACCTTTTATGGGAATTGTCAGCCTCTCTTGATGGAGTTTTCTGCAGTGCAGGATACCTGTGAAAATGAAGGGGCTCCAAATTCCTTTAAATGCACATTTAAGTCACTACAGTGAGATACTCTGGACCAACCAGAAAACTAAGGGAGGAATGGGAAAGCTCTTTACCGGGAACATCTGAATGATCAGAGACAGCAGCTACAAAACCAAAACCAACAAATCAACCTCAAATCACTATGTATATTAAGAATCTGTAAATACCTTTAAGTTGGGAATCCTTTGTGGATCTGGTCATGGTGCAACAGAAATGAGGACTTGTCTACACAGTTTCTAAACAGATTTAATTAAATTTGTGCACACTGACTTAGGCAACATCTAGACTGAAGACATCTTCCAGAAAAACTTTTTCCAAAAGAGCACGTCCACATTAGCTAAACAAATTGAAAAAGTGATCTGCTTTTTCGAAAGGTAGCGTCCAGACTGACTGGATGCGCTCTCCCATAAAAGGCCACCCAGAACCACTTCAGGCAGGGCTTTAGGTCACCAGTTGCTTCTGAGTGCTGGTGCTAGAGCGTAGCAGAGACATGTGCTTAAAGGAACCCACCTAGAGAGCTGTTTCTTTGCTTCTGCTGTGTGCTTGCCTACCTCTTCGAAGGGACAGCAAAGCTCTCGCAGTATCTGCAGTGGTTGCCCAGCTTTTTTGGATGCTACAGCTTTTTTTCTTTGTGCCATGGAGCTGGAGCTGCCCCATAGCATGCGATGGCCCCACACAGCCATGCTGCAGTTTCTGTGGCACTTTGTGCGGCTGTCTTCCTGTTCCTGACTGAGCTCGACCCTGAGCTCATTCTGGGGACCCTCTCTCTGGGTGTGGGAGCAACACCCTTGCAACCACAACCCACTGTGGAGAGGTGTATCTGGAGGCTGGACATTAGTTCAACGGTGGGATGAACAGCAGTGGCTCCACTTCTGAATGCAGAAGGCCACCTTTTTGGAGCTGACTGAAAAAACTCTGGAGTGTAGACATACCCTCAGTTATCACTAGAGACCCCTTTTGCTGATACTTAGAGCCCAGCACATTTGGGGCCATATGCTTTATACCCACAGCTCATTTTTGTGGATATAACTGTGGATGCAGATACAAGTTCTGTATCAGCTCAGGATTCTACTGATATTATTTCAGATAAGAGGACCCTACATTCATAGGCGGCAAGTTATATGGGCTCATGGTGCCCTTGCTCCAGCAATATTCAGATCCGGGGGGCCTGCTCCACCAATATTTGGAGCTGGATCTCTCCCCTAGCCCTACCTCGAGCGGGCCCCAGCCCCCACGTGCCGCCCCCCCCCGGGGGTGCAGGAGACTATCCGAGGGAGCGCATGCCGCTGTACAACAGCTGAGCGTGGAGATGCCAGGTTCGCAAGATATCCGAGGGAGCAGGGACTCTGCTCAGAGAAGAGGCTGGGTTGGGATTTTTTTTCCTCCTCTGGTTTGAATGTGCGTCTGTCCCTCCGGCTTATTTTAGCAATCCCCACCCCTCCCCAACTTGGGAATAATCCTCATGCTCAGGGGCCAGCTGCACTTGTTGTCAGGCTGGCTTTCGTAGTTTTGATGTGTAAACACTTGGTGCCAGCCTGGCGTGGGAGGCTTTGGGCTCTGTTCAGCCCTGAGCCAGAGCCGCGGTGTTCTGGCTGGGAGATGCTGCACCCTTCAATTCCTGATCTGTAATTGAATTAATTCTATATCACAGGCATGTAGGAAGGATGAATATATTAAAGATTATATGGCACTCAGGTACTATGTTAATGGGTGCCATACAAGTACCTAAAATCAATTTAGTTTAATTAGTTTAAAAAAACCCAATGTAAGCTAAACTGATTTAAGGTATTAAGTCTATAAAAGGCGTGTTCACTGATATAACTAATCATTCTATAAGGTTTCACAGTAATGTATTTAAAACCTTGTTTAATTTCACCAATATTAAATTCTACAGTACTTCTCAGAAAGGAAATTGAGATACCGTAATATTATGATATTTAGCATTGAAAAGAGAACTGTTATGGGGAGAATTGACTGGGATATTTAGTATTATGTGAAAACTGGAACTGAGCAGGCCCTCCTTTTTTTACTCTGTTCCATCATATAAAAATGAAATGCTAGTTAAAATTTAATGCTAGTTAAAATTAATAAAAGGAAATACCACACACAACTTGTCATCAGCTTTAAGGTGGCTAGAAAATCAGATAATGTAGCTGGATTTTTAAATGTTGGATAATTTTATGGCTCATAACATTTGTCTTTACGCAAGCTAAAATTAGGGTAATCAATTTTTTTTGCTTCAAGGTGGAAATTGATCATGTGCAAAGATCAGGAAGGATGTTTTCCTCTGCACAGTATTGAAGAAGTGGCTAATACATTATGCTTTCTTTTGCTTTCCTCTAAGAGCAGCAGACATTAACTAATACTGGAACCAGGATATAGGACTTAATGAATTAATGATACAGTTTAGCATGTCCTTATTTTTTTAAGCCATTGACAACTCTCCTGATTTTAAAAGCAGCTTACACAAGTTTGTAGGTTGCAAATACTACATGTGTTGCGTTTAAATCCCCTATAAGATTTATATATTAGATTCATAAAGAATCTGGTAGTCACGTTGTATTTTATTTGCATATTCTCTTTGTTTGTGCTTAGAATCACAAACTGTTTGTTTAAAAGGATAAATGTGTGAAATTGAGTGATATGGACGCAAGAACTTGGATCAATAAAGATCAAAAAGTAAATAAAGTCAAATGATTGAAAGTATTGATGTAGTTAGCTGTTAAGAGCTTTTTGCAGTTTTGAATTATTCACAGTGGGTGTTGCTTGTCCAATTAAAATATGTGAGATTTTAATTAGATCTAAAAGTTGATTTTTTTTAAAAGTACGGCAATATTCCTATAGTATGCTCAGATGCATCTCTTCAGCTCTATTGGCCTTATCCTAAACCTAGGCCACTCTCCATTCCTAAAGGTTATGAACATGCCACTCATACTTCAGGCATGGAGATTGGGCCAAGCAATCTCTTCTGAGATATACATGGCTGCTGCTTCATGAATAAGCAAGAAAGATGTAGAAAATGCCTGTCCTGGACCCAGTATCTTAGAGTGGCTTCACCATACTTTTTAGCTTTCTGTTCAGCTTCATCACATAGGTCATCAGCATGTCTACAAAAAGTGCCAAGCTATTATTTATGTAAATTAGAAATTCTGTGATTATGAAAGCAGCAGGTTGAAATTTGTTACTTATTAAAATTGCACAATAGTGAAATATTCCTTTGTCAATTAAAGATTAAGTGTCAGACATAAAACCAAATAACTTGCTTGCAGATAGTAAACTATACAAATAATACAAAATACACATTCTCACTTTACAATGTTACAGAAAGTAGCCTGAAAAGGTTACTCAGTCCACAGATTATTGGGCAAGAGCTACTAGTGCAACAAATTACTCTAAAACAACAGGCCGCCAATAAAATTGACACAGATTCAAAGACTAATAAAGAAAGAGGGTAGAGTATACAAGAAGTAAGAAAAATCTGTTGCGGTTATACAATATAATTTGTAAAAAATTATTTGTAAATAACCTTTAGTACTAAGTGTGAGCATTGTATATTGCTGGTGTTATATTTTCTCCTTTGCTATCTGCTTTAAGGGACCGATTACTTTTTTAAACTGAGAATATCAACAATTTCAAGCACTCAACAATCTTTTGAATAAGGCCAAAATCAAAACACCACCTTAAGATGTCAGATTGTAATTCAGTTTTTTGTTTTTGCTTTTTTTCAACTTTGGGGGAAGCTGCCAAGCCCTAATTTGTGAGTGTGATAATCTCAGGTTCTAATAGGGTTGGCCAGGTGTCCGGTATTGACCCGGACAGTCTGGTATTTTCACCTCCTGTCCAGTAAAAAAATTCAGAAAATACCAGCTCCCGGCCTCCCCACCCCCGGGTCCGAGCACTCTCAGCTCCCTGCCCCCGGAATCCCTGCTTACCTGGTTCCACAGGGAAGCTAAGTTCTGGCTTGAACAAGAACACAAAATGGCTGCTGGCAAAAAGCCTAAAGACCAAGGGGAAGTAATGCCTTCCCTGGGTCTTAGTGCTCAACCGCTCCCCTGTTCCTATACCTATTCTAACTCTGCACTGACTTGGAAAGGGGCCGTGATGTTTTATTATTTATTTATTTGCTTAAGTCTCAGAGTCCTTTTTTTAAAATCCTCAATGACTTTGGTCCTCTCCCCCCCCCCCAACAGAATTTTTTCCCCCAGTGTTTTTTTTTGGGTGGGAGGGAGAGGGGGGAGAGAGTGTTCAGTATTTTTGGTTCAACCATCTGGCAACCCTAGGTTCTAAATAAATCCTTAAATGCACAGAGTAGGGCTTGCTGCTTACTCATAAGGGTGTTTCACCAACTTTCTTCTATCTGCTGAACTACGTAATTCACCTTGCTTGCTCCATTCCAAACACACTTTCCCCAAGTTTCATAACAATTATATTTTCTTCCATTCCCTCTGTCTTCCTCCTGTTCCCAATAAATCCATCACAGTTTGTCTCCTGCTCCCCAAAGTCCTCTGACATCTCAGTACTCTGTCTAGTTTCCTAACACACTTTTTTCTCTGCTGCCTCTACAATCTCACAGACAGCTCCTCAATAGCCATTGTCCTTAGTCTGACACTCACACAAGGACTAAAAGGCTACCATTTTTTTTTTGAGGACAGCTTGTTGCTTCAGTCCCATTGATAGTCTTGGGATATGGTGGCCATCTTGGAAAAAACTCCACACAATTTTAGAAACATCATTATGCTCACCATAAATTAGCAAGCACAGGAAATGCAGGAGCTATGGTTGTCAGTTATATCAAACCATCCTGACAGACTTCTTTGATCAGAAAAGAAGCCTTGTGGATAAGGGGAAAGCAGTATATGTGGTATACCTAGACTTTAGTAAAGCATTTGATATAGTCTCATATGACCTTCTCATTAATAAACTAAGGAAATACAATGTAGATGGGGCTACAACAAGGTAGTTGCAAACCTGTTTGGATAACTACTCTCAGGAACTGTTACTAATGGTTCATTGCCTTGCTGGAAGGGCATAACCAGTGGGGTTCCACAGAGATCAGTTCTGGGACCTGTTCTGTTCAATAGATTCATCAATGATTCAGATAATGGCATAAAGAGTACTCTTATAAAGTTTGTGGATGAATCCAAGCTGGGAGGGGATGCAAATACCTTTGGTGGATAGGATTATATATCAGAATGATCTGGAGAAATGATCTGAGGATGAAATAAAGGAGACATGCAAAATACTCCACTTAGGAAGGAAAAATCAGTTTTACATATACAAAACGGGAAATGACTATCTAGAAAGGAGTACTGTAGAAAAAGATCAAGGGGTAACAGTGGACCACAAGCTAAAAAGTAAAAGTGTGACACTTGCAAAAAAGCAAACATCATTCTGGTATGTATTAACAGCATGTTATAAGCAGGACATGAGAAGTAATTCTTCCACTGTACTTTGCGTTGAATAGGCCTCAAGAGTATTGTGTGTCCAGTTCTGGGTTCCACATTTCAGGAAAGATGTGGAGAAATTGGAGAAAGTCCAGAGAAGAGCAACAAAAATGATTAAAGGTCTAGAAAATGTGAGCTATGAGGGAAGATTGAAAAATTGTATTTGTTTAGTCTGGAAAAGAGAAGACCAAAAGGGGAGATTCAACAGCATTCACGTACCTAAAAGGTTGTTATAATGAAGAGAGAGACAAATTGTTCCCCTTAATCTCTGATGATAGGAAATGCAGCAATGGGCTTAAACTGCAGCAAGAGAGGTTTAGGTTTGACATTAGGAAACTGTAAAGGTATAGAAGCACTGGAAAAAATTACCTAGGGAAGTTGTGGAATCTCCATCACTGGAGAATTTTCAGAGCACATTATAAGAGCACATTAGCCAAAAACACTGGTCAGTAGGTCTAGATCAGGGCTCAGCAAAATACGGCTCACAGGCTGGATTAATTCCACCTATCTGATTAGCAGACTGTGCCAAAAGTGCATGCTCAGTTGCTTACTTCCCACATCTTGCTCCCTTCTGCAGCCAAGCTGCTGCCAGTACCCTCCTACTACTTGTGCAGAGGGAGGGGAAGAAAGGAGAGTGCTGAAGTCTTGGTGTCCCTCTGCCTCTGTACCTCATCTCTGCAGAGCAGGGATTGGGGAGAGGGACACATACAATGGAGCTACTCCAGTCTGAAGTATGGTGAGTGACTGAGATGGTGAATGACTCCTGTCTTAAGAGGCAGGGAACTGTTTCTAAGATTTCTTCAGCAGCCAGCTCTCTCTCACACACTTAAACTCCTCTCCTATCTCACCATATGCTGCATCTTTGCAGAACTGGGAAAGAGGGAGACAAAAGAGAAGGACAGCTTTTCCTGTCTTAAAGAATGGCATCTCAGAAACTTACCGGCTGTGTCTAGACTGGCCACTTGACTTTCTGCAAAAGCACTGACGATCTCATGTAAGATTGTTAGTGCTTTTGCGGAAATACTATGCTGCTCCCGTTCGGGCAAAAGTCTTTTTCCGAAAAACTTTTGCGCAAAAGGGCCAGTGTAGACAGCAGAGATTTGTTTTCCGCAAAAAAGCCCTGATCGCAAAAATGGCGATTGGGGCTTTTTTGCGGAAAAGCGCGTCTAGATTGGCCATGGACGCTTTTCCACAAAAATTGCTTTTGTGAAAAAGCGTCCTGCCAATCTAGATGCGCTTTTCCGAAAATGCTTTTAACGGAAAACTTTTCCGTTAAAAGCATTTCCAGAAAATCATGCCAGTATAGACGTAGCCACCCAGTAGCAGCAATAGTAGCACTGCATGGCAGGGGAAGGAAGGAGATACCAGCCCCACCTCTCCCTGCCCCCACTCCTCCTGCCTTTTCCCAGCCCCAAAGCAGCGAGAAGCAGCATCAGATGGGTTGGAGCTGCCCAGACTGCACCTTCCCTGCTGCTGGTGAGTGAATGAAGCAAGCAAGGGTGTGGGGGAGGTGTGTACTGCTGGCACTGGCCCAGCCCTTCTGCCTTAGGGGGAATATGTGGAGTGCATATGCACCCCCATGCATCACCTATGGCTGCTAGCAAACACACACACACACACACACACAGACTGTGCCACACACCTAGTCTGTGCCACACAAACACTCCCAGTTTCTGTGCCACACACACACAAAGTCTCTTTAGTCCTTAGTTCCATCTCTTCTGCCTGAGGCCTTGCACAGCAATTTGCTCTAAACGGTGCTTGCTCGGTCCTCCTGCTATGAGTGCAGGGGACTTGACTTGATGACCTCTAAAGGTTCTTTCCAGTCCTATATTTCTATGATCATAAATATGAAAGTATTGTTCTTGGTTGGTTAAGAAATATAATTATTTCAGTGTAAGTACACCACACCATAAATCATTGGGTATAGTAATTGAAATCAGTATAAAAAAGGCTAACTGCATTTATATTTAAAAGCAATGTTTTGTATTTTTCTTTTAAACAGAACTGATTCAGTGTGATATTGGATTATTAAACTAGTCTAGTTGAACCTACATAAATGAAAGTATAGTTTATAGTAGGTACATATATTGTGCAATCACAATTTAGGAAAGCCAATTTAGTTAAACATTAGGGCTATGTCTAGACTGGACTGTTTTTCCGGAAAATCAGCCGCTTTTCCAGAAAAACTTGCCAGCTGTCTACACTGGCCGCTTTAATTTCCGCAAAAGCACTGACTTCCTACTGTAAGAAATCAGTGCTTCTTGCGGAAATACTATTCTGCTCCCGTTCAGGCAGAAGTCCCTTTTGCGCAAAGCTTTTGCACAAAAGGGCCAGTGTAGACAGCTCAGATTTGTTTTCCGCAAAAAAGCCCCGATCACGAAAATGGCGCTCGGGGCTTTTTTGCAGAAAAGCGCGTCTAGATTGGCACGGACGCTTTTCCGCAAAAAGTACTTTTGCGGAAAAGCGTCTATGCCAATCTAGACGCTCTGTTCTGAAAATTATTTTAACAGAAAACTTTTCCGTTAAAAGCATTTCCGGAAAATCATGCCAATCTAGACGCAGCCCAATAGAGTAGAATGTGAGAGTTGACTACACGGCTATTAGAATGCTTGATCCATCCTCCAGTATCCCAAAATAGCAAAATACACCAATGCATTAATGTCTCTTTTTAAGTACCATTCTTCTAATTTTTAATTTAAAATGGAACAAATCATTGGTCATCAACTTGGCATGAGGCACTGCCAATTGCCATTAAGGACTAAACATTGTCACCGTAGGAAAAGAGCAGAAATGTCTAACTTCAGATTTAAGAGAAAGGGGAAATGCTTGTGCTGTTTGTGTAGAAGAAGAGGGTGATTAGGACCTCAAAATCTATAGTCATTTCTTAAAATATTAGGCTTCGATGACTAACTGAAGCAACATTGATTGAAATATTTTCTTCCTTTTGAAGCTATAATTTAAACAGGACTCCCATAGTTCTTGATATTAGAAATAAAAGCTCTGTTTAAGAGATCAGACCTTCATTTGACTAACAGAAAAAGTCAAGATGCATTAAGGGTCGCCAAACTTTTAGTATTGTCCTGGAATCTCCAGGAATGAAAGATTTTTTTAATTAAAGATTGTAACGAGATGAAATCTCCAGGATATGTCCAACCAAAATTCAGAATTAAAAAATTGGAAGGAAACTTAAGAGGTCATCAAGTCCAGTCCCTTAACACATGGTAGGACCAAGCACCATGCAGACCACTCCTGACAAATGTTTGTCTAACTTGCTCTTAAATATATCCATTGATGGAGATTTCACAACATCCTTAGCCAATTTATTAGTTTACCCACCCTAACAGGAATTTTGTTCTAATGTCCAATGTAAACTTCCCTTGCAGCAGTTTGAACTCACTGCTTCTTGTCGTATAATCAGCTGTTAAGGAGAATAATTTTTCTCCCTCCTCCCTGTAACAAACTTTTTGGTATCTGATTACTGCTTTCATGTCCCCTCTCAGCCTTCTCTTTTCCAGATTAAACAAACCCAGTTCTTTCAGTCTTCCCTCAGAGGCCATGTTTTCTAGACCTTAAATCATTCTTGTTGCTCTTCTCTGGACCTTCTCCACATCTTTTCTGAAATGTGGCTCCTACAACATGACACAATACTCCAGCTGAAGCCTAATCAATGCAGAACGGAGTGGAAAAATTACCGTAAAACTGTGAGTATAATGCACACCTACCTTTTAAACGTCAGAATCCTGGAATAAACTGAACTCTTATCTATAATGCGCACCCCGACTTTGCCGAATTTTGTCTTGCCTTTTTGTACTGCTGGGTAATCACGCGTGAGTGCACGAGTATATAGTGCGTGGCGTTTCCATGCTCTCTTTGGGATGCCATGAGTTGTCAGCGATCTTATACGACTGCTGAAAAACTTAAAGTTGTTAGCTATGCTGAGGCTCATGGCAACAGAGCTGCCAGCTGTGAATTTAATGGCATATGGAGTCTAACATTTGACTTTGGAGATGGCAGAAAGAGCACCTGCAAGCGCTGCCTCAGATGAAGATGGCTGAGCGAGGTAAAAGCGCTGCATATCCTGAGTTGGAGGCCAAGCTGGTTGAATGGATTGCTGAGTGTAGACAGTAAGGCGGTGGTATTAGCATTGCGGAGGTTAGAATGAAGGCTTTGACCACTGCCAAAACGTGCGCTAACACAGCCGGGTTTAAAGCTTTGTATGGCTGGGACTATCGGTTAATGAATCGCCATGGCCTATCGGTCCGACACCGAACAACAATCGCACAGAAGCTACCCATGGACTCAGACACCAAGTTACTACAGTTCCAAAAGTTTATCATAAAACTACACAAGCAGAACTGCTATGACCCTTCATTAATTGGTAACGCAGATCAGACACCATTAAATTTAGATAATCCCTACGACAGAACGCTTGAAGTGAAAGGTGCCAAGACCGTCTCCATTGCTATCATAGGCCATGAAAAGTCTAGGTTTACTGTAATGCTTGTTTGTATGGCCGACAGAAAGAAGTTGCCTCCTGATATTGTGTTCAAGTGCAAGACAATACCAAAGAATGTTATATTCCTGAACACCGTTCACGTGCGTGTTCACCCTAAAGGCTGGATTGACGAAGCTTTAATGCTTGATTAACTGCGGAGGAACCGCCAAATGAAAACTTAAAAAAAAACCTCCTATGGATAATGTGCACTTTGAAGCTAAAAAAAACAGGGAAAAAGTGCACATTATACTCGCCATTTTACGGTACTTCTCATGTCTTGTTTACAACACTACTGCTAATGCATTCCAGAAAATGCTTGATTTTTCTTCTACAGTTTTATACAGTAAACTCATATTTAATTTCTCCGGTTTGTCCAGATCACTTTGAAATATAATCCTATCCTCCAAAACACTTGTGACCCCTCCCAGCTTGTCATGATGAGCAAATGGTGTCATAATAATAACCTACCTTTTTGTTTAAAGTCTATTAATAAACATTAAGCTTGACTAAAAGCTTAACATTATAGTAACATGTAGCTTTTGAACTAAAATGTGAAAGAATCTCTATATCAAGGAACTGAAAATGAGTTGAATGCACTTTGGTAAATACAATATGTTGTGACGATTTACACACAATCTCCTCTTTGAGATACTATATTTTGCTCTTTATTTATAAAATATTACATTTGGCAAAGGCTGTGTTACATTTACCAAAATGCTAATTGACCAAAGATGTTTGTTTGAAATCATTTATCAATAACACATACCCAAACAGTGTCGAGTTTTAAGAATTATCTTTTTTTCACTTGTTGACAAGACAGATGGCTTTTCTAGTAGCTATGATCCACCATGTAGAATGCAGCATCAGCTCAGTTGCCTATAGGCCTAAACAGTCTTGTGTAATATGTATATCACCATTCTGCTTTTTACATTCAAGACAGGACATTTAACCTTATGTACACATATAAATGAATAAATATCTACGAGGGCTGTCAATTGAAACACAATTAACATTAATTTATTTAATGTGTTAACCATAGACCTCTGGGCAGGGAGAGAGGCATCAGCAGCGAGGAACCTTGCAGTGCCTGATCAGGTGAAGTAACCTAAGCCATGACTGGAAGGCGGGAAAGGAAAACAGGACAGAGGAAGAATAGGCTCACATCCTGGCTACTGCAGAAAGGCAGGGATCCTGATCTTTGTGCCTCTTCCTCTCAACCCTTAGTGCCATGCTTCATTGTCCCTGGCCATTCAGTTACTCCCAAGAGCCACTTCCATCCACCCTGGCACCATTCCCCATTATTCCAGGATGCCCCCCTTGTTCCACGGACTGACTTTGCCCACCCTCCTGCACCAGGCCCCATTGTTTCAGGCCAGCTTCTTGCTCTTGGAATGACTGCCCCCACTGTGCTGTACTCCATTGTCCCTGGCCAGCCACTCCCTCCAAGGACCACCTTACCACACCCCCATTATTATATCCCATTGTCCCTGGTCAGTCATGCTCTCCTGGGACCCCCCTCCTGTTGCATAATATCTGACTGGCCTCTTGCTCTAGGGACTGACCCTCCCCCCATGCTGTGCTCCATTGTCCCCAGCTGGTCCCTCACTTTGGGGACTGACCCTTCCCCATGCTGTGTCCCAATGACCCAGTTGGCTCATGCTCTGGGAAGTAACTTATAGAGAAGGAGCCTTGCAAGCTCAGCCTACATGCACCAACCTTTCCTCCTCTGCCGTATGTAGGGTCCCTAAGAAAAATCCACTCTCTGTTGCAAACAACGGCTCACTCGGCTGAATGGATCCTACCAAGGTCAGCAAAAGGAGTTTAATTGCACTGTTTAACTGTGCTATTAAAATGCTATTAAACACAATTTTTAAATAGCTCAGTAAGCCCTGATATCATACATGCAGTGGAAATAACACAAAGCTAGTTCAGACAATGGTGTCAAAATTGCAGCTACACAGGCTCCTACCCCAGCTCACCCTTATATGCTGAAATCCTATCATGGTTTACTGCTCCCTCTCTAGTGCTCCATGGCACCCTGCAGTGTTTCTTTCAATTTTCAGGGTGGTGAGCTATTAAAAGTTAACAATAAATACATAACATTGATTTGTGTGTGCTTTTCAATAGGGTGACAAAAACTTGACCTTGAAGTTTAAAAGGATGTGCAGGGAGTGGGGGAGGAAGATTTTCCTTGCTTTGAATTGTAAAAAAATTGCCAGGCTCCCTGCATGCCTTTTTTGACCCCTCTAAGGGTTTGTGACCAACTGACTGAGAAAGACTTGTGTAGGAGCATGAGCTTTGTTCTGAGTTCAGAGCTTTGCAGTAATGATAACTTCTGCTCTCTGGGGAAGCAGGATATGGCCCCCTTTATTTCAATCCTATCTGGAATAAGTCACTGGTTCTCTTGTTCACCTGCCCTATAATAAACCCTATCCAAATTCATTTCACAGACCCAACAATTGGGGCAGCAATTTCTTTTTCTCACCTTTTTGAGATGAGTCACCTCACATACGCTGGCATGACAGGACAATTTGGGGCAGATAAAAGAGGTGGTGGTATGAGAACAAGAATCAATGTTTCTATATATTTAACTTACAAATTTAATATTTGCAGTATTGCAAACCGCCTGATATTTGGTGTCTTTCTTACACCCCTGGCTTTAATTTTTTTAAAAACTTTTAAATCCAATGATTGCTGAGAAAAATTGCAAAGTATATCCATTAAAAAGCTTAACTACAAAACCAAAGAATTACAAATGTATTTATATTATAATCTTATGACTTTTTGAGGCTTGTCTTTTATGATATTTTAGTTTTTAGGGATGGCAGAATTGAATTGGATATCAGAAATTAAAATAAGCTGCCCAATCAAAGTATAATACAAAATTCTCTCTCAATAAAAACACAGCAACACTCATAAGATAATGGTCCAAAGGACAAATGTTTATCGAATAAAGATGGATATATAATAAAAAACCATGCACATGCTCCTTTCACTGTAGCTGCACAACTATGAATAAGAAAGATATCACTTCTCTTAGAAACACAGGTTAATGAAGAAAAAGCTACCCACATAATCAGACATAATATGAAAATGTGATTCTCTATGTCCCCATATTTAATATTCAGTTATAAATTTAGTTTATTCTATCTTAAATCTCAGCCTGCTATTTTACTTATAGACTCTCTCACCCACATTTAATGTATTCTAAGGGAATACTGCAGTGTCATCAGTTATCAAAATATAGCATTATATTTCATCACGGTTGTTTAGTATGCACTGGCATACAATGTTTATGTTTAAGTATGTTAGAAAAATGGCTGCAACAAATTTGTATGCAGCTCACAGTCCAACTACAACGATAAACATAAGGATACAATGCAGCAGTAACATAATAGAGGCAATCCAAGTTGTGCACGTCCAGGAGGGTCACAGACACTGTCTCAACAATACGTAAAAGATTAGTTTGCCACTAAAGGTTTAAACTCCAACAAAATATAAAAACTTGGAGGAGTAAAGGTACCCAGAAGATAGTGCTAAGCCTGGATAAAGGGCATTGTACTGAAAAGTTACCTCTGTGTGAAGAGTTGGGGTGATGTCTTGTACTCTTTTCTCATTGTCAGAATGTGCCAGAGGGTTTACAGATAACAGAATTTAATCCTGATCAGTCATCTTTATGTGAATTCTTACCACGCTTCCTCAGTAATGGGACACAGCAAGATGAGGAAAATCTATAGATAAACTTTCGGCAGCCATAATCAGGGTCTTGACCAGTTGCAGGTGGAGTATGTATGTTAAATCTCATCATTTGCAGGGCACACTCTTGGGCATATAGTTATTAATGGTAATATTGAAGTAATCCTCTTTTCTGTAGTCATGGACAGTAGATGGACGGACCAATTGAAATACAAACTTGTAGATTAAGCAGATGCTTAGAAACAGGTTACTTTAAATTATAGGATCAAAATAAGAAAAACCTATTAGAGCATGGAGTTCATTTGTTCTCTGTACAGGGATTAGTCACAAGTCACTGACTCCATTTACATGAGAAAATTATACAAGTTTAAGTATCTGCAGGATCAAAGGACCTATCTTTGTTTAAAAGCCTAATCATCTGCTGATCCCGGTCCCTGGGATTGATCATCTTTTTGTTTAGAAATGAATTCCAGCTGTGGTTCTCTGGAAATTTTATATTAATTTTAAACTCAAAAACTATGTTGAAAGGTCAAATTAGAGCTTTAATACAAGACATTTTAACAGAAAGGAAAAAAGAAAATTCACAATAAAGGTTAAAATGTACAAAATACCCTCCCATCCTAGGGCACAACAAAGAGCATTCAAATCATGTCATGGTGAGATTCCATTGGGTCAAGCATTTTAGGAACCAGACGGAATTTGAGAATTTCTTAATGGCACCTACAGTGAGAGAGCCCAGGCGGATAAGAAATTTGTATCCACATCCAATCCATTATCTGCAAAAATGTTCTGCGGATATCCACAGGTTTGCAGGGGTTTAGATATAAAATCTGGATCCACATTTATCTGAAGATATAAAGTGTATATTTAGGGATACTTAAGGTACAGTGCACAAAAGAACAACAACTTTGAGGTCTTTGTACATTTCATGAATGTATTCATTCTGGTTAATCCATACTTGTTAATTTATAAGGACCTGAATTTATTCATGACATTTTAGAAACACATTAGTATCTGTTTTGGAGAAAATTACTTTAAATAACTCACTGATAATTAAAACAAATGCTTTAAAAACCTATATTCCCCTGTACAGAAGACCAAAGAGATGAATATTGGGGTTTCTACCTTTTACATCTTGCGTAAGTGACATGCACATTTTTAAATCAGAAGCAGAACTGTTAAATATGATAAGTAACATATGCAAAAGTAGTAGTGTACAAGAAATTTTTTAGCAGTACTGGTTCTAGCACCTTATCTGCCGTATCTAATTAAATCACTGAGCAAACATTTAAAAATAAAAATGTAAAGGAAAGGCAGCTGTTTCATTCAGCATAAACATTTTCTGATATACCAAAATTGATAATTAAACTTGTCAGACAGAAGGCAGCTTGTTAAATAATCCCAACGATTTAAAATAGTGAGGAAAAACATGCAAACTAAAAAAGAGAAACTTCCTGTTCCCCATCAAAAAAAATTCAGAGAGATTGTGTGTCATATTAACTACTTTTACCATATCATGCATTATCTGAGCTAGACTGTGCACTCCTTGGGGCCGTAGCATAGTCTGATTTACTCTACAGAACACTGTGCAAATCAATGTATAAATAAGATAATTGACATATTTCTGATGTGTAAGCATTATCAATAAAACAAATGTCACTACTGGTATAGCATCTGTTTTTCTGTGCAGCAAAGTAAGTAATGGGTATTCTTTTCTGTCAGTGGAGCCAGTATGAATCATTTGGAGCAAAAGCAGCATAATCATTCAGAACGTTAAACATCTACATGAAAAGCTCACTTCACTAACCTCAACAAATAATATCTTAGTTTCCCCATAGTAAGCAGGATTGAAAGTGGATCTGAAATGTTTCTCATAAAAAATGTGCTATCAGTGTTTGGAAAACTTGGGTTGATCATACAGATACCTGTTTCCATTTTTAGCCATTTAGAATTAGTAGCAATAATAGCTTTCTAAGAATAAAATAACTGGTTTTTTTTTAAATCCAAACAACTGAAAACCTCCACTCCCTCAAAAAATCCTTTACTCAGGCAATCTGCAAACTGAGTTTTCTTTATAATTTTCTAGTAAAACTCACTAATTTCCTGCCATGTAATTAAAATGTTAATTTTTACTATATAATATTACTTTTAAAGACTGGGGCTTAAAAGTGTTACTGTATTAAATAATTCAGCTACCCAATCAATCATTTAACTTTAGTATATAAAAAGAGAGATTATTACTGATTTTACTGAAATTTTAAATTCAGTGCCTAAGTGACAATGTATTGAATGAATGCATTACATTTAAAAGGCTAATTCACATTATCATATACCATGCTCTATTTATGAGAAAAGCAGAGATCAAACAAAATTCCTCAATCATTTATACTTAATCACACGTTAACTGTTGAAAAGACGTAAGTGGATGCTGAATATCTGAATATGTTGCTTAGGTTCAACCTATCAAATGATTGCATGTAGGAGTGCTTTTAGACTACATCCAAAATGTTAAGTGCTTTTTACTGCTAGACAGTACTTTTACCAAAGATTTCTGCAGATGACTTCAAGTTAACATCAAGCAAAAGCACTCATTATGCAAAACCATTAATAAAAACACCCTCCTCTTTCTTTAGATGGTTAGCTTTACTGAATGCACCTTCTTTTTTTCAGAACCGTTGCAATTTACTTCGTGCTCTGCTTCAGCTCTAGCATACTGAAAGATGACTTGCATTGTAGCTTACAATTTTATTAGTAAGCTGCAAAACAATGATAATCCATGAAAGCATGAAAATTCAGAGTTAAGGCTGAAAATCCAAGGGAATATTCATCCACATCCTATGTATGTATTGTGTGGCCAATGTCTATTTAAAAAAAAAATTAAGCTGGATTCTGTGCAGTAACTTGCTTATTGTCTAAACAGACATTTCCTGCATCAATTCACTCCAGAATAAAGAAAGGTCATAAAGCAAGATATTATCCAGCATTCCTATTAACATCAGAGAAATTGATGGTTTTTGTTTTTAAATTGTAGTGGCTAAGGAAAACAAGAGTCAAAATTTTCCAGGCTCAGAAAAAGATATAGAACATTACAATGCAAGAAATAGTTTTGTTTTTTAAACCTACATTACATAGAAATGGATTTTATGGATTAAGTTGAGTCTACCTTTGAACAGGACACAAGGAGATCCCTCAATTGAATGAGTGTGGGCCATGCAAAATTCTGCTTTCTGTGCCCCTGATAAGAAACTGCTGAGGGTGTCTACAAATAGAGTGGCACTAGACTTATCAAAGCACGGTGAGGACTATCATCCCTCCCATTATATTCCATAACAGCAGAACTATGCTGGCATAGCAGGAGTCTTTGTCACACCATCTTAGTGTACTGGGACTACTCAGACCCATACTCCTCTAATGTTTTCTGAGTAGCTAAGCTTTTCATCTTTGTTTATGATGTTAATTTACAGACTTGCTTGCATATTAACCAAGCAGTAGTTTCTGTACCTGCCATTCCTGAAAGAGTGCATCGTGAGGTCAAATAGTATGATCTTTAGCAGACACCTAGCAAACGTGGCAAATATTTTTTTCACTTTATTATTTGTTTCAAATGGGTTCTAAAATTATTTAAAAAAAAACCATTCACTTAAAGCAAATCCTCTTCTTGAAAGCTTAGTCCTGAACTAAGAGCAAAGCAGAGTCAAAAGAAAATGGAAAGTTTCATACAATATGACTACTACACAACCAATGGAAGATCCCTGCAAATCCATGGATATCTACTTTGTATCTGTGGTATCCTCATCCGTGGATGTGGATGTTATCAGCTCATTTTTGCGGCTATGGATGTGGATACAAATTTTATATCTAGAACCCTGGAAATATGCAGATAGCCACGGGCATCCACATCTGTAGATGTTAATGATGGTATTGGTGATTCATTTTTGCAGATAAAGATGTGGAAACAAATTTTGTATCTTTGCAGGGCTCCACCAATAGAAACTTAGCCACTTCTCTTTACAGAATATATTAATCACAAATTCTGCTTTTAACTATGCTATTTTGTGGATCATAAAGCATCTTTTAGCAAGGACTATACAAATAGAGGGTGTGACTATACAGCACTCTAAACTTGAAATAAGATATGCAATTTGCGTTATTTCAAAACAGCTTGTTTTGAAATTTGGCGGGCCTATACAGTGTCAAATTTTGAAATAACATGATATTTCGAGACATCCCTTAACCTTCATGGAATGAGGGTTACCAGGATTCTGGCTGTTATTTCAAAAAATATTTCAAAATAGTGGGTGGCTTGTGTAGACACGGGGTAGCTATAGGGCATGTAGTGCAGACGTACCCAGAAACGGATCAAATGTATTTTTACAAGCTTGTTGTTCTTTTTTGCAGACATGAAGAATCACAATACATATATTAAAATACTGGACTAGAATCCATTCTGTAAGTAAAAACAATGGAATGGGGGGAGGGGGGTTCCAGCCCACAAAAGCTTATGCTCAAATACATTTGTTAGTCTTCGAGGACTCATTGTTTTTTGCTGAATCAGACTGACATGGCTATCCCTCTTAATTCTGCAAGAAACATTTAATGACGTAAATGTTTATCAGTTTATCTATAGTTTCCATTATCTTCACTATTTTTTAAAAACAAAAATAATTCAAAATATTTTAGCATTTTGAATCAATGTAGTAGGCTATATACTTGCTAGATGGATAGATAATTAAAAAATCTTTACACAGCTCTTCACAAGCAATATCCTCCCTTTCATATCATTCTACTTGACAGTTTAGTACCATCAACTAGTGCTCATAAACGATACTTTATTGCTTGAGTTGCTTTCTGATTGGCTGTTATATTATGATCACGTTCCAAGTGTCTATGTCGTCTAAGATAATAAGAATCTGTAGATCAGTAACTCTGTTCAGAGGATCAATTACTGTACTGTACAAGTAAGGAAGATACTCCTGAAAATAGCACAGAACAAAGTTTAGTTACAGTTTTATGGCTACATAACAGCTTCAGAAAACTTGGCTGTGATATGTTCACACAGGAACTATATATCCTCAAAAATCAATTAAAGTTGTAGAAACTCATCAAAAACAATACTATAAGTTATCATATGGGATCACCATAATGGCAAAATACACTTTTAATTCAGTTCTGTTATTCTTTAATACTACCATCCAGAAGAGGATATTTCATGACTGGGTAAAGTTTCACATCTGGTGAAGGTTTATGTATGTTGCAATATAGCAGTATTAGTAGACATAGGGACATATTCATGTCACTGTACAAGACACTGGTAACTAGACCTTATTTGGACTATGTACAATACTAGTCAGCCTTATTCAAGACTGATGAATTCAAAGTATAACAGTCCCAGAGAAGAGCTACTAGGTTGAACAAGGGAACGGACAGTTTATCTTTTGAGAAGACTAAAAGAACTTGGTTTCTTTAGCTGGGCAAAACAAAGGCTGAGAGGGGATATGATTACCCTCTACAATGTGTAAGGGAGTGTAAAGAAGAGTGAGGATCTGGAATAATTTCCCAATGGGAACTGTGGAAGGAAACAGCATTAGAGTGTCTTACCTGGGGATACAGTTGGGCTGCGTGCTATGAAGGAGAGTGGCCTGTGTGCCAGGAAGGAGAATGGCTCCTCTCTGCTCTTTGTTTCTTATGTGGCACCAGGGACTGAGATAGGAGCTGCCCACTGGTACTGGGTCTTGACATTGGCAATGGCCTTCTTGGTGCCAAAGGTTCCTGTACCAAGGTCGGAGCACTATTGATGGCAGTTGGTGATTCAGATACCGTGGTTGACTGCGGTTGAAGTGCTGTTTCCATATGGAGATGTTTCAAGCGGGTGTCTCTCTCCTTCTTGGTGCTTAGATGTACACAGTGTAGCAGTAGTAGTTGGTGCTATCTTACAGGTGGAATGTTTCAATGCTATAGTGTCCTGCTTGTGTGGCACCAAAGGTTTCAGTATTGCAGCATGCTTATTGACCTTCTTCTCTGTTGAGCCTAGAGCCTGGATGCAGGATTGGTACCAAGAATGTTAGGTATCTCATCTGTACTTACAGTGGAATGTGAGGTTCCCACTACAGTCTTGTTCCTTTTTGAGGTCAACACTTTCTGTGGAGGATGACTCCGTTTGCTCTGGGTCGTACCTCTGGATTTCCTTTGGGTAGATCAAGGGAACCTGACAAATTTGACAGGGCACTGTGTTTACTCAGCAAACATCATCTAGAGGTGTCTCCTGGCCTGGATGTGAAGCTCCTAAATTTTCTTGCTCCACCTTTAATAGTAGTGCACAGGGAGCACTTTTGTGACATATGAGATTTTCTCAAGCAGCAGATACCCCAGGAATGCCTGTTGTTGACTGGGATGGTCTCCCAGCAAGAGATTCACCACTTGTAGCATGAAGAGCCTGGTATACCCAGGGGAAATAGAATCTAACAGGGGAAAGCCCTTCTCCCCAAAGGGGAAGGAATTTGAAAGACACTCAAAATAAAAAGTAAATAAAATAACTAAAGAAAAAAAAGCATCTAAAGAAGGGTAACTCGGCTAAGTGACTTCAAAAGTAAGGAACAGTCATGTTCCATCTCAGGCTGAATCAGTTAAGGGGAATCCGAGGGTAGTTCCCCTGAGCAGCCCCATGTAGCCTCCACTGGTTGACAAGGAAGATATCTTTGATTAAAGCTGAAAAATGTGTGTGCATACCTGAAGTGGAGCTCCCCTAGGGACAATATTCTAAGAAGAACTAAAAATATTTTTTGAGATTCTTTAATGAAAAATGTTTTAATTTATTAAACCAACATGGTTAAAAAATACATTCTGGCTGAGTGTTTCAATTAGTTAAATATTATACCCTAAGTATAGAATATTTATTATAATCTCGTTTAAATATATATCCATTTATAGTATTACCTAATTTGCAATGTTGATTTGTTAGCCTGAGTTTGTGCTGACTGTATTAAGCAACAGAAAAATCAGAGCTGTGACTGAATAAACAACTGATCTAAATTAGTATAATTAAATATACAAAAATATTATGTTGTGGTATATATTTGATTTATAGCAATTTTATAGTACACCTCATCCTCGCAATGGAGAAAAAACTGCTCTTTTGGTAGCTTTTGCTGATCTTTTTTTCTCCTCAGCAAATACACAACGGTTTGGTAAAGAAAGAAGAAGTTACTCACCCTGTAAAAATAACGATTGTTCTTCGAGATGTGCCCCGTGGTTGCTCCACTCTAGGTGTCGGGTCCTGTCCCGGCGCTGTGAATCAGAGAGCTATCAGAGCCGTGGTCCGCCAGACCGCGCATGCGTGGCTGCCAGAGGCGGCGTTCGCGCCTTTGATGTGTTGCGCACGGTCCGGCTTGCTCAATTCCTCTCAACTGCTCCCTGAAATGAGAAAAATGAAAAATTCCGGAGCGGGGAGGAAAGGCGGGTCATGGAGCACCCACGGGGCACATCTCAAAGAACAATCATTACTTCACAGGGTGAGTAACTTCTTCTTCGAGTGGCCCCGTGGGTGCTCCACTCTAGGTGACTTCGTAGCAGTACTCGAACATTAGAGCGCTCTGGAATTAAGGTTTTTGAATATAGGAAAGGACTGCCGTAGCAACTGAGGAATCAGCAGCAAATTGGTTTACTATAGCGTAATGCCTCAAAGGTAGAATGCGAGGACCATGTTGCTGCTCAACAAATGTCTCAGAATGGAACACCTCTGAGAAAAGCTGTAGTCATGGCAACTGCTCTCGTAGAATGGGCCTGAGGTGAACACAGAAGGGGTTTGTTATGTATGGAGTAACAGGTTGTAATACACGACACTATTAATCTTGCAATCCATTGGGAAGTTACTGGTTGTCCCTTGGATCGATCCTCTAATGATACTATTAGGCGGTCCGATTTCCTAAAGTGTTGTGTTCTTTTGATATAAAAAGCTAATGCCCTCCTCACATCGAGTGTGTGCAACAGTGTGTCTTCCCTCGAAGCATGAGGCTTGGGATAGAAAGAGGGAAGAACAACTGGCTCGTTGATGTGGAAATCCGAACAAACTTTTGGAACAAATGCTGGATGAGATCTCAACGTTACCGACTCCTTAGTAAACACCGCATAAGGAGGTGATAACATGAATGCAGCTATTTCACTCATTCTGCGAGTTGATGTAGTGGCAAGAAGAAAAAGCAATTTTGCGGTTAGAAGCTGTAATGGTATCGTAGCCAAGGATTCAAAGGGGGGGGGCGTGTCAGAGAATCCAGAACGAAGTCTTAATTCCAAGAAGGTGGTAGTGGTCATCGTGGTGGGTTGAGGTTCGTAAGTCCCTTCAGAAACCTCTTTGTGATGGGATGAGCAAATACAGAGAACCCATCCTGACTCTGATGAAAAGCACTAATTGCTGCTACATGCACTTGCAGCGAGGCTATTGCAAGGCCTATGTCATGGAGGTGCAAAATGTAATCAAGTATCTGGGATATTCCTGCAATGTGAGCATCACTGCCACACCACGCTTCAAATCTGGCCCACTTGGCGAGGTTGGTCTTTCGAGTGGAGTCTTTTCTGCTGTGTATTAATACTTGCTTGACTCTCTGTGAGCACGAGCGTTCGACCGGATTGAACCATCGAGCATCCACGCCGTGAGGTGTAATGTTTCGGGTTTCAGATGAGAAAGGGAGCCGTTGTCCTGAGTCAAGAGGTCTGGAAGCAGAGGAAGGGTGTACAGTGTCCTAATAGACATCTGGTGGAGTATTGAATACCAAGGCCACCGTGGCCAAGCTGGGGCTTTGAGGATTACTCGAGCCCTTTCTATAGTGATCTTTTCCAGGATCCTGGAAACTAGGACGATCGGGGGAAAGGCGTATAGTAGTGATGTTCCCCAATTGTGAAGAAAAGCATCTCCCAAGGAGTGGTGTCTGAATCTTGCCCTGGAGCAATAATTGGGGCACTTGGCGTTGGCAGCAGTAGCAAACAGATCTATTGAGGAGAACCCCCATTGGGCGAAAATACCATGCAGAATGTCTGTGCGAAGTTCCTACTCGTGGTTGTGGGGAAACAGCCTGCTGATCGAGTCCGCAATAGTATTCTGGACACCTGGCAAATAGGTGGCTGTCAGGACGGTATTGATGTGGATACACCACTTCCACAAGTGCATCGCTTCTATATAGAGGGATAGGGATCGAGCTCCTCTCTGTCTACGTAGTACATGGTGGCAATATTGTCCGTAAGGATTCTGACGGTCGTGTTCCTTATATGGGACTGAAAATGCTGACATGCATGATGCACTGCTCTTAACTCGAGTATGTTGATATGTAAAAGCATCTCCTGTGGATACCAGCGACCTTGAACCGTCATGTTGTCCATATGCACTCCCCAGCCAGTAAGGGATGCATCCGTTGTTATTTGCTTCAATGGTTGTGGACGGTGAAAAGGAATGCCCGCCATAAAATTGGTCGACTTGGTCCACCACTGCAGGGATTGTTGTACATGTGATGGTATGTTGTACATGTGATGGAATGCGGTCCCTCACCGAAGTGTATATTGTAGTCAGCCAGTGCTGAAGGCAGCGAAAATGTAACCTTGCATTTTGAAAAATAGTTGTTGAGGCAGCCACGTGTTCCAGTAGTTGTAATGACACTCTGACGGGAATTGTCGGGGCTTATGTCAGCGTGTGAACAAGATCTCGAATGGTGGCAAAACGTTCGGCAGGTAAGTAAGCGCGTGCTGTTCTCGAGTGGAGCCTCGCCCCTATGAAGCTCAGATCTTGTGTAGGTTCTAGCGAGGATTTCTGCATGTTTATGAGTAGACCCAGAGAGTGAAAAACCTGAGAGGCTGTTGTCACCATGTTTTTGGCCTCTGAATATGTTAGGCCTTTTATGAGGCAATCGTCCAAGTATGGGAAAATTGTCACTCCCAGTCTGCGCAAGTGGGCAGCTACTACCACTGAGGTTTTGGTGAAAACTCTGAGTGCGCATGCCAAGCCGAAAGGTAGTACTCTGTACTGGAAATGTTCTCGACCTAGCTGGAAACGGAGAAAACGCCTGTGTGCCACATGGATTGCTATGTGGAAGTAGGCGTCTTGCAGGTTGAGGACTGAAAACCAGTCCCTCTTGTTCAACGACGGAATGATGGCATTTAGGGTCACCATCTTGAAGTGATGTTTCCTGAGGTAGCGGTTTAACTTGCGTAGGTCCAAAATGGGTCTCCATCCTCCTGTCTTCTTTGGGGTAAGGAAGTACCAGGAATAAAATCCTTTCCCCCGAAACTGACATGGTACCCTCTCTATTGCACCAATATTAAGAAGGAGCTGAACTTCTTGCTTCAGCAAATACTCGTAAGAGGGGTCCCTGAAAAGGGACGGGATAGGAGGGGGGCTGGGGGGAATGGATAGAAAGGGGATGGAGAGACCTGACTGTACCAGCTCTAGTACACACTTGTCGCGGTGATATTGGACCAGTGAAGGAGGTACTGTTTTAAGCGACGTTGAAACAGGTGTAAAGAGTTCTGTGATACATTGAACGTGGGAGTCATGCTTGCGTCCTCAATGGGAAAGTCAAATTTGCTGCTTAGCTGCAGATTGATTGGATGAACGGTTTGTTTTAGATCTCTTACGTTGAGGATGCTGCCGGAGGTGCTGATTGTCTTGGGGACGTGATTGATTCTTATTGAATGCATAATCGTACCTCCGTTGGAAAGGATAGTAGCGCTTACGTTTATAGGGAGGTGTGTACATTCCCAAGGTACGTAAAGTGGTACGGGAGTCTTTGCCAGAATGAAGAACTTCATCGGTGTTACTTGAAGAGCTTTTGTTTATCAAAGGGTAGGTCTTCCATTTTATTCTGAAGCTCCCGTGGGGTTCCAGCGGATGATAACCAGGAAGGCCACATCCATGGCCATTTGCAAAGTAGTATTACAGGATATATATACTTCTTGGACTATGGCCTTCAGTAAGGGTTTCTTGGCATCAGGAAGATATTGTAGTAGCTCTGTAAGTTGTGAGTAGTTATCAAAATTGTGGTTAGAAAGGTGGGCCATATAGTTTGCAATTCGTAACAATAACGTAATCGAAGAGTAAACCTTTCTTCCAAAAACGTCCAATTTTTATTATCCTTGTCTTGGATTGTATTCTTATATTGAGGAGCCTTAGCCCTCTGCTGTACTGCATCAACTACAAGGGAGGGGTTGAGGGTGGTTGAAAAGGAAATCCAGTCCTTTAGCGGGTACAAAATACTTCCTATCAACCCTCTTACTAGTTGGGGCAGTCGATGTAGGGGTCTGCCATATTTCGTCTGCCACTTCCATGATGACCTCATCGATAGGGAGGGCAATTTTTGCCCGTTGTTGTTGCCGCAAATTCTTCAAAAGACGATGTTTCTTCATGGGAACGTCCGTTAATTGTATTTCCTGTGTGTTTGCAACCCTTTTGAATAGATCCTGGAACTGCTTCAGGTCATCCAAGGGAGAGACGTCACCTGGAATCATTTCTTCATCCGGTGACGATGAGGAACAGTCAGCTGGAGAAATGTGTGGCTGAGGATCTTCTGCCTTGGACAGTTGGCCCTCTTCTGGTTCTGAGTGATCCTGATGGATGGTTAAGTTTTCTGATGGAGGCAATGAAAACAATTGCTGTGGACGCTCAGGTAAGTGTTGCACACCGGGTGATGGACGGGTACATGAAGAACCCCTATAAGATAGGGTAGCGTGTCCAGGGTGGGGGCGGTCATATTCAGCCCTATGGTAGCGCCCATAGTAATGGTCAGACCATGCTGGCAAGGAGTATCTGAAGGATCTTGAACTGCGGGTGTAGTAGATCCACTGCAGCAACTGCCTAGGTGATCTATGCCTTGGTGACCTCCTGGGGGACCAAGAACACGATGGGGAGTGTCTTGTTTCTATATAGACAGTGTCCCCATGGGAAGGTCCTCTAAGCAACTTGCGAAGATGGAGAAAGGCTATAGTCCTGGTGCCTTCAGTACCTGAGTGGAGAAGGAGATGGTCCTGGAGAGAAGGTAGGCAACGGGGGAAGCGACCTGTAAGTTTCTTTTCCCGCAGCTTTGCAAGGCAGTGAAGCCTTGTCAATTTCATCTGCTGGTGGAGAGCTCAGTGCCGAATGTGGCTGCAGTGCTGCTGTATCTCCACATGGGGTTGGCGTTGGCGGTGCAAGGAAGAGCCCAGTGCCGGCAGATCGGACAATGCCAGCAGTGCCTCATGGGAGACTTGCTGGCTTGGCACCGAGGGGTTTAAAAACGCTGCAGCCGGCGCTGCTTGGGCAGCCGTTGGTGGTGCTGGCTTTTGCGCTCCTGCCGATGCCGGCTTCTGCGCGGTTGTTGGAGCCAGTGCTCCTGCCCCTTGCGATCCCGGCTCAGGCGATCTCCTTGCTCTAGGAGCCCGTTGTTGTCCTGGGGCAGCTGTCCCAGATGCCTTGTCAGGGCATCGCATTTTGGTGGTGGTTGGCAGTGATCGAGCTGGGGACACCTTAGTCTTTTTCGTAACGGCTTTCCCGGGAGACGCTGCTGTGCCAGAGGCAAGGATGGCATCGGACTCTAGCGCCTTTCCATAAAGAATCAGCTTCAAGTGCAAGTCCCGATCCTTTTGTGCCCTCGCCATGAGTTTGCTGCAGTGGGTGCATTTTTGGGGGACATGCATCTCACCCAAGCACCTGACACAAGAATCATGGCCGTCAGATGCCGGCATGGATTCCCGGCAGACTGAGTACTTCTTGAAACCGGGGGACGCTGGCATACTGAAGCAGCGGGAAGAGAGAAATTGACTATGTACAATCTCTCCTAAGCTCATCCCCCTAACTTGTTGCGCTGAGACTCAGGCCGCTTTTTTTTTTTTTAAACAGATAGCCGCAGAGACTGTCCAAAGTCTGTAGATTTTTTTTTTTTTTAAAGAACCTGTACATTTAATGAAGAAGTAAGGAAGGATAGAGTTCTGAAACTATTTACAAATGTGAAGGCTCTGAGAGAAAACCGTTGGAAATGAAACTGACAAGAAGGAGCTCTCGTCTGTGACTGATGGTGGCTGAGAGGAACTGAGCAAGCCGGACTGAGCGCAACACAACAAAGGCGCGAACGCCGCCTCTGGCATCCACGCATGCATGGTCCGGTGGACCATGGCTCTGATAGCTCTCCGATTCGCGGCGCTGGGACGGTACCCAACACCTAGAGTGGAGCACCCACGGGGCCACTCGAAGAAGAAAGGAGAGTTACTTATTCTTAGTTCTCTGAAAATTAGTCGTAAGGTTATCCAGTAAAGGCTTTGTTATCTAGCATATTGGGAGAATAGGGTGTGCCAGTAAGTCAAAATCCAGTTAGCTAAGAGAGGAGTTAAGGCGCACAAGGGGGTACGGAATCTAGGGTTGTGGAAGGAGACTTGGAGCAGAGGTTGGGGTTCAGGAGTGATTTTGAGGTGCTAAATCTGGGTAGCACTCACCATGGGTGTCTCCCTGCAAACGGCGATATGTCCTTGGCTGCTTATACACAGAGGTTTAGCTAGGAAGCTCAGCGCACTGCCTCCATGTGCAGCTCACATTGGCTGTGGTTCTTGGCAAATGTGAGCTGCAAAGCCAGAGCTCAGGGAGGGATGGGGTCAGCATACAGAGCTCCTATGGCTACTCCTTTGTTTAGGGGAAGCAGGAACAAGTCACTGCATCTGGGGAGCCACACAGAGCCAGTTAGGGAGTTTGCTGGCCCCAAGCCAATGAAGCTATCAACCAGAGTGTGTCAATGAATATTAGAAATGGCAGTTTATAGAGCCTTCTGGTTTGTAAAATGCAGAGAACACAGCTTTTACTGTATATTCCTTGGTTACATGTCCTCTGTCACTTAATGAAGAAACTGATTCATCGCTCAGTACGTAAAGACTTTTTACCTCAGTGCACCAATATTGATGTAGTCCTGCAGTAAGCCTCAATGCACATCAAGAAGCAAATATACTACACTTCACAGGATAACTGTTAGTTTCTTTATTATTTGGGTCCTGACCTCACCAATGCAGTGACCTAACTTTAATGATGTAATCTAGGGATAATGTCAAAGATCTCAGTTGGCAATTAATTCTTAAAAAGGAAAGGATTATAAATAGGTTCACATTTCCGGAGACTAGAAGGCTAATCTCACATAATAAAACAGATATATTGGACAACAAAAAGTATTTTATTAATAACTGAAGGAGGTAGCTTATAGTGGACTCCAGTCCTTCAACTTCACTTCCATGTTTCTGTGCAAGAGATTGAGATATACACACAACAAAAAGACTAGTAAAACACATGGCCAGATGTAAGTACAGTACCTGCCAAGCTGTTTTCAGAAAAGATTTGCAAAAAAAAAAAAATGTTTTTCTAAAGAAAACATTCAGATTTTAAGCACCCAAGACCAAAAATGTTTGTTGGTAACAAAACACAGTGAAACTGCCAATCATTATATAATTTATATCTTAGCATTATCTTAACAGTACAGGCAGTCCCCGGGTTACGTACAAGATAGGGACTGTAGGTTTGTTCTTAAGTTGAATCTGTATGTAAGTCGGAACTGGCGTCCAGATTCAGCCGCTGCTGAAACTGATCAGTTTCAACAGCGGCTGAATCTGGACGCCAGTTCTGACTTACATACAGATTCAACTTAAGAACCCCAGGCATCCCCAAGTCAGCTGCTGCTGAAACTGATCAGCGGCTGATTCCAGGAAGCCCGGGGCAGGGGCTTCCTATAGTCAGCCACTGGTCAGTTTCAGCAGCGTCTGACTTGGGGACGCCTGGGGAAGAGCAGCTGGGGTGCTGCTGGGTTGGTCCAGTAGCGCTGCCGCTCCTCAGCGCTACTGGACCAACCCAGCAGCACCCAAGCTGCTCTGCCCCAGGCGTCCTGATTCAGCCGCTGCTGAAACTGATCAGCGGCTGATTCCAGGAAGCCCGGGGCAGAGCAGCTGGGGTGCTGCCGGGTTGGTCCAGTAGCGCCCAGAGCGGTGCTACGGGACCAACCGGCAGCGCCCCAGCTGCTGTACCACAGGCGTCCGGAGCAAAGCCGCAGAGCACGGGGGCAGCGGGACAGCCCAGACTCGCCGTGGCTGTCCTGCTGCCCTCGGGCTCCGTGGCTTTGCTCTGCTTTGCTCCCCGTCCCCCTGGTCTGCAGACCAGGGGGACGGGGAGCAAAGCGGCGGAACACGCGGGCAGCGGACAGCCCAGACGCGTCTGGGCTGTCTGCTGCCCGCGTGCTCCACGGCTTTGCTCTGCTTTGCTTCCTCTCCCTGGTCTGCTGGAGACCAGGGAGAGGGAGGGCCCCGTTCGTAACTGCGGATCCGACGTAAGTCGGATCTGTGTAACTCGGGGACTGCCTGTATATAACTTAATACCTCCAACTTCCAAGTCCTATACTTGCTTCCAAGTAATGCAAGCACAGAAGACAGATATCCACACACCAATATGACAAAGTGAGATGAATAAAGCAGTCCAGTGTGAAATAAAGTAACACAGATGATGCAGCATTCAATGTTCTAAAAAAATGGTGCTGAGCCAAAACGGGTTTAAAGAAAAGTAAGGGAACTCTATATTAAAGATTTACCAGTGCCTTTAAGTGTTACTGATAAGAGGTGGCCTGCAATTCAGAGAGCTTTGATAAGCCTCTCCAGTTTTAAAACTTCAAAGAGGGCAACAATTAGAGGTACAAGTTGTTAGTAAATTAGAAATTATCCCCTTAGGGCATCATCTGATTTTAATATAGTGTGTTTGTGTACAATTAAATTTAAAAAGTGTCTGAAATCATCATGGAGTTCTGAATGTTTCTGGCAGAATATAAGAGCCCTTTGTAGATTCAGGTCATGAAACTTGCTTTGCAGTAAAGAAGATGGGAAATGAAAACCACTGGCAGAATGATTTACTAGTTAACATGAATTTCTACTATGTATTAGGAAGGAATTTTGGATTATCATGAAATATTATTTCATCTAATAAAAAATGTAGGCCAACATTAAAAAAAAAAAAATTGCCTAAAGTTAGACACCTAAATCTATATCTAACTATTTAGGAAAACAAACTGCCATACTGTATCAGATCAGTGGTCCATTTATCCCAGGATCCCAGATAGTGTTTCAGAGGTAGGTGCAAGAAATCCCACAGTAGAATACTATGAAATGACCTGCTCACAGAAAAAATTTCTTTCTCTATACATTAGTGGCTGATATGTACCTTTTGGCATGATGATTTATTCAGATCATAAACTATTTTTTAACTCTGTCTTTTGAAAGGCTGGATGTTCTCTTGATCCATACTAATGTCTATGTCCTTTCTAAAAGTTTACTATGTACTTTGTCACAATGAGGCAATGAATTCCACAGGTTAATTATATGCTATGTAATAAAGTATAATTTTTTATCAGCTTTAAATTTGTCGTCTTGCTTATGTATGTCTCCTTAGTCTGGCATTCAATTAAAGAGTAAATAGAAGTACCTATTTTACCTTCTTTATAAATTACCATTTTATTATACTCATATCCACATTGATTATACGATATGAACATCCTTGCTTTTAAATTGTCCCTATTTTCCAATCTTTTTTCATGCAGAAGTTTCTGACACCTATGAAACTCGTTCTTCTACTCCTATATCATTTCTGAGTTAGGATAACCAGAACTGAACACAATATTCCAGTCAAGGGCATACCACTTATTTGTATAATAATACCTGCAGCATTATCACTTATTCCTATTAAATCCTAATATTTTGTTTAATTTAAACTGCTACACAGTTTTTTACAGACTTATAGACTTTAAGGTCAGAAGGGACCATTATGATCATCTAGTCTGACCCCCTGCACAATGCAGGCCACAGAATCTCACCCACCCACTCCTAGAATAATCCTCTCACCTATATCTCAGATATTGAAGCCTTCAAATAGTTTGAAGACCCCAAGATGCAGAGAATCCTCCAGCTGTGATCTGTACCCCATGCTACAGAGGAAGGCGAAAAACCTCCAGGGCCTCTGCCAATCTACCCTGGAGGAAAATTCCTTTCCGACCCCAAATACCAGCCAGACACCCAGAAAGTTCTCTATAGTAACTCCTATCATCCCTCCATTGACCTATTTACCACTGATAATGAATGGTCAATTAGTTACCAAGATCATATTATCTCATCAAACCATCCCGTTCATAAACCCATCTAGTTTAATCTTGAAGCCAGATAGATCTTTTGCCCCCACTACTTCCCCACTACTTGGAAGGCTGTTCCAGAACCTCACTCCTCTAATGGTTAGAAACCTTTTTAATGATGTGTCCATAATGACACTTACATCTTTTTCCTAATTGGTTACAGTTAATTTGGAACCTGCTAATGTGACTTAAATGAGATATATAAGTACATATCCCATAAGAAAAATCAAGCTCCTTATTTAGGCAGCTAGATATGGATTTACATGGTTAACTTTAGACAACCAATTTTACAAATTTGACATTAGCAGACAGTTACATCAATCACCATCTCTAAAACTCAAGCATCCTAAAAGATGCACTGAACAGTATCAGTAAAAAGCCCCACACACAATACAGATTTTCTTATACATGTAGAAACTAACTAAAACTATTTTATTTGGTAAGTAGCATGCATATGGTTTCCACAAAAATAAAGATTCTTACTGAAAGTTTCAAGTCCAATGCTACCTCTTAGAAAACATGACTACAATATAATAGGTAGAAAACTTAATTTGTTACAGCTTCAGATCATGAAAGACTGAAATTTTGACAAATGAACTCTTTATTACTCTGTCGAGCACTCAGATTTTGACAGAACCTGGAAGCTATTCAAATTTTATTTCCATAGTACAAGTAAAAGGATGTGATTACAATGGTCACAATAAATATGCAAGATGAAAAATGAATGGAAAACATACTGTATTTGTGCCTTGTATAGTGGAAGAACTCCTCAGGAACAAACTGACACATTTAATTTTTTAGTTAATGTTTTGTAATGTCCCGTAGGCTGCTGATTATGTTCAGAAAGTTCATAATTACATGTATTAAAAAATGAATCCTAATCTTACCTGAACCATTTTTCAGATATCCATTTGCATCTACAGTTGTGTACATGATGTAAGGTCCAGGCTGATTCACACCAAAGGGCTGCAATGCAAAAATGAAATTAAGCATCCAAACTTATATTAAACTTTTTTCAAGTCTAGGGATTAGTGCAGCTGAGACAACAAAATATAACTAAAAGCAAACTTCTGTTGGTTCATTGTTTAGATTATATCTTAGATGTGGATTATTTTATTTTTAGTATTATATCAGAGTAGAAGATAACTCATTTTCAGAATATGCTAATCGCTTTGCTATCCATAAATAATGATAATCCAGTTAATTTCTAAACACACTTTTTAAAATGCTTTATTGTAAAAATATTTTTATTATACACTTGATCAAAAGTGATAATGTGTAGAAGCGTTCACTCTGTCAAGTGCTCCATTCATCATAGCATCTTTTGTTGTGGTTGATTTGACTAAATGCAGTCAAATGAAACAATGAATCCAGTCAGTTTCATGGAAAAGCAAACTTTGGGGAACATTCTGCATAATTTTCAGATACCTGTTTTCTGCATCATTGACTAAAAGTAAGTGTTTCCAGTACCGATGCTGATTCATCACCTATTACAAATGTAAAGGTGATGGTTGACTTCTACCTGACAGTTAGATAGGACCGTAGAAACTAGTCACAGAACTTAAATGAGCTGATCATCTATGGTTTGACAATCTGATTAGAATCATGATAGAAATGTAGCCGTGTTGGTCTGGGGTAGCTGAAGCAAAATGCAGGACAATGTAGCACTTTAAAGACTAACAAGATGGTTTATTAGATGATGAGCTTTCGTGGGCCAGACCCACTTCCTCAGATCAAAAAGTGGAAGAAAATAAAACCCACCGACTCATACAGTTACCTACATGCTTCCAGCTCCCATCCAGAACACACCACACGATCCATCGTCTATAGCCAAGCCCTTCGATACAACCGCATCTGCTCTAATCCCACTGACAGAGACCAGAAGCTTCAGGATCTCTACCAAGCATTTATAAACCTCAACTACCCACCCGGAGAAATAAAAAAGCAAATTGAAAGAGCCAGACGAATACGTAGAAACCATCTACTTCAAGACAGACCCAAGAAAACCAACAATAGAACACCACTTGTCATCACCTACAACCCCCAACTTAAACCTGTCCAACACATTATCAAGAAACTACAGCCTATACTGAACAGGATACCATACTCCAAGAGGCTCTGGGAGACAGACCCATAGTCTCCTATAGACAACCACCTAACCTCAAGATGATTCTTACCAACAACCACAGGACATACCACACTAATACCAACCCTGGTACCTTCCCTTGCAACAAACCCTGTTGCCAGCTTTGTCCACATATTCATTCTGCTGATACCATTATTGGACCTAACCAAGTGAGTTATAAGATCAAGAACACATATTCCTGCGCATCCAGAAATATAATTTATGCTATCATGTGCCGAAAGTGTCCGTCTGCTATGTACATTGGACAAACATCTCAGACACTTGGCCAAAGGATTAATGCCCACAAAACAGATATCAGACAAGATCACAAAGAAAAACCAGTTTCTTGCCATTTTAACCAGAAGGACACTCTCTCAATGACTTAACCACCTGCATTCTGCTACAAAGACCTTTTACATCTGCACTTGAAAGGGAATCCTCTGAAATGTCATTCAAGTTAAAATTCAACACTCTCCGGGAAGGAATGAACAAATACGCAAACTATCTTACCCATTACAAAGATAGCTTTCCCAATTATCACCTCTAATACCATTAACTCACAGACATCGCACTCTCTCCAGCTCTAATATCATCAATTCACAGACACTTACCTTCCTTCCTTCCCCCCTCCTGTATCCCCCTCCTGTTCTGAAATGTGATTTGTCCTTTTCATATGTGTTCATTTTTTTAAATTGTATCCTTTGGTATATATGGTTGTGACTATTTTCTTCCACTATTTGATCTGCGGAAGTGGGTCTGGCCCACGAAAGCTCATCATCTAATAAACCATCTTGTTAGTCTTTAAAGTGCTACATTGTCCTGCATTTTGCTTCTGGTACCATGGAGTTGTTTGGTGAAGAAGAAGGAGGAAGGGCTAATGAAGGTGTTGCTCCCAGTGCAAGGGGATCAAGATGAACTGGCTAAGAAGGGATGGCATCAAACTGTGCCTCTTCTGAAAGAGATGGCTCAGGATGATAAACTGCAACATGGACTGGATGATTTTTTTTCATTTTTTGAGGAGTACAGGATCTTTCAAAAAATTGCTCCATTGTAGGAAAAAACACATTTAAACCGCGGTTTCAGTTTCAGAATGGTGCTCGCTCGAAACAGCGCCAGAATGTGATTATGCAAATGAAGCGTGGGATACTTAAATCCCCGCTTCATTTGCGCTTCTGATGTGTCTAATTTACATCCCTCTGTCGACAGAGGGGTGTAGTTTAGACATACCTTAGGTACCGGATCAGGAGCCCTTAGTCCCTTTATCTGAAAGTAGAACGTAATTTTTTTTAAAATGAAATTATATGAAGTAATTTAAATTTAAATGAAATTTAAATGAAGTTCTGTTTTTATAATGCCAAAAATTAAAAAAAGAGGGATTAATTATAAAGAATGTTCTTGTTCAGAACTACACAGTATTTAGTCAAGTTTCCAAAAGTATAAAAACCATATGATCTGGTTTGAAGGACGGCCATTTAAAATTTATGTATGGGTACTGACATTTTTTTCAGTACTATCTGTGGTTCTAAGGCAAAGACAAAGACAGTCTCTATTATAAAGAAAAGGTTTTGAAGTAGAAATCAATACGACAACCATATTTCTAGGGATTTAAAATGATTTTAAAAAGTGAACGTAAGCCAGAGGGAGAGAGTACAGGCATAGTGAACTTTTTCTATCTTTTTTTCTATCTATCAATACAGTTGTGTTATCTGCTAAGTTTTGGGAGGAGAAGATAAAGAATACAAAGAGCCATTCAAATCATGTGAAAGTAAAAAAAAAAAGTTAAAAAAAAAGGAAAAAGATAAATGGGAGGCAAATGTTTCAACTGCAATAGAGCCTTTAGGGATTGAATAACTCAGATCTATCTAAAAAGCAGATTCATAAATTAGACCTGATGATTTTCAAATTGATTTCTTAAAATGCAAGTTCAGGTTAATTTTTAGGCTAATCTGACAATATAGCTATTTTTCCTCAGCCCCTTTAAAATGTGTTGAGAAACAGAGGAACGTTGGCTTCCTGCTGATGAGATGTAGGAGCCTCAACCCCTCCCCCTGTCCCTTACTGTGTCGTCCCCTTACTCAAGCTCCAAGCTTCCAGTCTGTGACAAGGTGTATCTACCCCGCACCGAAGAGCAGGGAGTTGCTTCGGCCCCGCTGAAATGGCTCCACTCCCACAACACTGCTGGGCACACTCACAAGCGAAGCAGGGTATAAAAGGCTTACTTTAGGACTAGGCCTTCAGGGCTGTATATACCCTGATAGAGAGAACTGTGCTTTGAACTAGGCCTGTAGGACGTATATACCCCGATAGAGGGACGTTAGCTATGAACTGAGTCTGCAGACTGTTTGCCCTGGAAAAAGGGGGCAGTGACTCGAACTTTGGGGACTGCTGGAATGTCGAGGGGGCTTGCTCCTCAACACAGTCCTTTTCCAATTCATTTTATCCAATAACCATATCCCATCTATGTTGAGTACTTGCACTGGACATCCACTACAAGTTTTACATGTTAAGCTGGTACAATTATAACCTAGGAGTGAACAAACTGTGGCTCTTCTACTGTTGGAGTGCAGCTCCTGGAGGCCTCCACCAACCAGAATGGGGCTGGGGGCTAGGGGATGAAGAAGCTTGGGATCTCTGCTTTGCAACAGGATGGTGTCATAGGGGCTTTTGCACAGTATGTATGATTAGGGGTTCAGGAGGAGAGGGTCTGAAGCTCCAATCCTCATCCCTTGACAGGCATCCCCTGGCTCTTGAACTTCTGTAGCTTGTCATAGGGGTTCAGAGGGTCAATAGTCTGCTCACTCCGTTATAACTTCAATCCCTTATTTCATCCCACTGAGTCCCAGACAATGTGTGGGAAAGACAAAAAAAACTCACCCTACCTGGGCCAATTTAGTAGTAAAGGCAAAACTCTTTCCTAGCCCCCAAGGAAGAGAGACAACTAGCATAATACCCATAGCAGGTGAAATAGGGAACTCAGTTCTTCTGTCAAGTACAGAGCTGGCTGGGTGCTGTCATCCTACTCCTCATAAAATTGGCCTTTACAGGGCTGCATGGAGTATTAATTTCTACCCATCTTCTGGTCAGTAGAAAATGCAGTAATCTTGTTCTAATGTCATCCCAAATGGTCCCCACAAGCTGTAAATAAGCACTTAAAGGGGCAATTCCCCATCTCTTTCAGCTATCTGGTCAAAGACAAAATCATATAATCGTTGCAGTGGGCACATTTAAGTTGCTATTTAAGGCGCTATTATTATAGTGTTAGTAAAAGATCTTCAGTTTTTCATACATAGGGGGATTTACATCCCGTTTGACAGGCATGAAAATTATTGTTAATAACCAAAAAAAATTACACTCTTTTAGGGTGAATAATTAATTTCCTGGAAAGTTACAAATGCAATCAAGCAACAGACTACGAATTCAAAGGAGCTGAAAATTACCTCCTTCTGAAAATTCAGAGCCAGTGTTTAATGTGTTCTCAGACTTCTCTAATGTAAAAGATTTGTCTGAAACTGTATGTACAAATAGTAGCTTAAAATTATTAGCATTATTCATTACTATTGTTATATTTACACAATAAATACTACTTGATAAAAAGATCTTTGCCAAATGCCAGTGTGCAAAATTTAAAAAATGTAATGCTTAATGTTGTATTATGAGGGACAATAGAAGGTATTAAAGTAATTGTAGAAAACTTAAAGGGATTTGTGGATCATTATATGATAAATCGTGACAAGTGAGTTTGGAGAAGGAATGAGAAACACTTGAATTATCCATCACATTTGCAAATATAGGAAAGGAACTCAAGAAATACTTTTAAGAGAGGCAGATGAGAAGATTGGTTTTTTACTATGTTGAGTTTAAGCTGATGCACTTACATTCAGTAAGAGATCTCAGAGAGATAACTTCAGATGTATGATTGAACAGAAAAAGGGAGATTTAGCAGTGATCTACACTTAGGGCTTGTCTTTACAACTGCGCTACATCAGCACTGCTGCATCAATGTAGACACTGGTTTTTAAATCAGTACAACTTATGTTATTCAGAAGTAGGTTTTTTCCACACCTGTGAGTCACATAAGTTACACTGATTTAAGTGGTAGTGTAGATTAAGCCCAGAGACATTAGCTGAAGTCATAAAAATAAGGCATGGGGGAGGGGAGCATGACCAAAACCTGAGGAAAATATATGGACAGTATGGGTGTGAGAAGTAGACACATTAAGGAAATATTTGATGCAGAGATGAGAGATGAATATAAAAGGTGAGTTTCATGATGATATTTTCATATAGGTTACTTATACTGTAGCAAACAGCTTCCTAATTTTTGGTAGGGGAATTATATTTACATTCAAAACAGGGCCTGGGTTCCCGTACCAGCCATTGGAAGAGTGGCATAGATCATGCAGTGGAGAGTGCTGGGACAGTTTGCTTCAAAGGACTTGTAATGCTCTAGAAGGGGGAATACACTTTAATATGACCTAGCCAGAGAGCTAAACTCTGAAGAGGACAGTACTTCCACTCCTCACACATGATAGGCCATGGAGTAACGGAGGAGAATGAAAAGCTGCATAGCCACAGGAATGGGCATCAGACCAAGTGGCAGAGCGAAATCCCCAGCCAAAAGGAGATGCCACTGAGCAGTGACTAGGGCAGATCCTGACACAGTGACACTGAGTAATTAGTATCAGAGGGGTAGCCGTATTAGTCTGAATCTGCAACAGCGGCAAGGAGTCCTGTGGCACCTTATAGACATGACATGCATCTGACGAAGTGCATCTTTGCCCACGAAAGCTTATGCTCCAACACTTCGGTTAGTCTATAAGGTGCCACAGGACTCCTTGCCACTTGAGTAATTAGCTTGCCCCAACATCTGTTTATTAATGTTCACTTCTGATGTAATCCCTTTTTTTTTAATTCCTTTATCTGGCTTTTTAATATTATCAGAATAGTTTGCTATTTCCTATCACAAAACGCTTTCACAATAAATAGTTCTAAGTAGAAAGCTGGTTCCATATGAAGTAATTTCTTGAGTCCTGCATCTACCAGTATTATCAATATTTTGTCAAAATGAAATTCTTGTACATTATATAAACCCCAATTATTTTTTAAAAATGTTAATTTTACTTTCTTCCAGCTCCTCTTCCAGACTTGCTTGTACTATGAATATAAAAAAATGCCAACCAAAAATAGTTGAGCGGGTGGCTACTAGTGATGACTGATTTTGAATTGTTTATTGTCTTAAAAAGTTTGCGGATTTAGATGTAGGCAGTCATGGGAATCAGATGTAATTGTTAATGTTATCCCATCTCTTCTGTTTCCATTCATTTTTATCCACTTGTGTTCTGTGTCTTCAGACAGACTGTAAATTCTTTCAAGCTGTGGCTGTTTCTTGTGTGTCTGTACTGCAATCAGGACAAAGGGGCCCCAGTCAGACTGGGTCCTCTACACACTAATTTTATTCACAATGTAAATAATTATACTCACTGTTATTTTACTAGGACAGTCATTAGAACAGAGGCCACTAAGAACTGTGGAAAAACAGAAAATGGGTTTGTAGTTATTATATTGTCAAACAATTTCACAGTAAGCATTACCTCTCTCTGAAATCTATTAGTATATGGCATCAATTCAAGTTATTCTACATAGAAGCTTGCCTTTCTTGTAAAATAGTTAATGAAGAGAATAAACTGCTGTAGTATAACTTACATTAACATTTAAAAGACTATTGATCCATTTAAATTATGCTTATTTGCAGAAGTTAATTTGCTAATCACTGCTCTATTACATTTATTACCTGATTGGTTAGTGTAGTTCCAAAGATAGATTTGCCATTTAAAAAAATGCAAACAAATTAAAATGTATACTAAAAATAGCTGCATTATATATTTTCTTATTATCATTTATTTCAAGGACTTGTGATACTCCTACAGTTTACTTTTTTTTTTTTTGGATGAAAAAGGAGTCAGCAAATTTTAAGGCAGTAATAAAACTGTTTATATTTATGAAGAATTATAGCATGACTTCCGAGGAAAAATGCATAACAATCATTCTCTGATTATGTTTAAACCTTACTAGATTAAATAAACATTATCACTTAAATATTTAATTAAAGGGAGGACATGAAAGCAATCTGATGCATAATCCAATGTGTTCTGTCACATCACCTTGAACAAATAAAAAAAAGTGTCCTGAGCGCACACAATGGATCATTTTGATTGGAGAAGACTAAGGCCATGACTACACTAGGAAATTATTTCAAAATTATTAAATGCAACTTAAGAACTTCCGATTTAACAAATTTGAACTTGCATGTCCTTACTATGAAACCATCTAAATTAATCCAAGGCAGGTTTCATTAATGTGGATGTGCTATCTCGGACTCAGAGCCCCTGGAAGCACTCTGAGGAGCCACAGGAGGCCTCCCAGAGGTGAATTAGTTTGACTTAGTGGCACCAGAGCATCCACACTATTGTTATTTCAAACTTACAAGTTTGGAATTAGCATTATTCCTGATGAAAAGCACAAGTACAGCATTCAAATTCTGCGGCCTGTAATTCCAAAAAATGGGCTTGGTAGTGCCCATTCGAACTTGAGCAGTTTATTTTGGACTAAGGTTCAAGTGTAGACCAGAGTTAAGACACTGCCACCTCCTTTACCCTGTCATTTCTGGATAGCCCTTGAACAGGGGATGTTATCTGTCCGGCTGTCTATTCATATAATGGTTCCTTCAACACTGAGATTCACACAAAATACATGCAGCTTTTACTCAAGTGCCTGTTAATGCATTAAAATATAACTTCTTATAATTTCCTTTAATACAAATGAAAGTCTGTCTCTGAGATTTCAAATGGCTGCAGATTTTCGTCTGTCATTTCATGCATGAATGGGGTGTATGTGAGTGCAAGCTCTAGAACTGAGAACCTTTGAAGTGAGAACATCACACTTACAATGTACAGATAATTAACAGATGTGCATTTCTCTAGTACTATAAACCGATAAAAGATAAACTCCAATTAATTAATTAATTAATTAATGTGGTGTCAATATCTAAAAGCAGAAGGTAAATGAGTTGTACTTTCCATATTTTTTGAGAGAAAGAGAGCTGAAAGGAGGCCATCTTACGATGGGGAAGCCCAAAAAACACTGTGAAACACAACTAAAGCCATATCTCCACTGTGAGGAATGACATTGTTATGATGGTCTAACTCAAAGTACAGATGCAGCCTACAGCAGCAGAAGAGGTTTTTCTGTTGCTATAGAAACACAGACTCCCTGACTGACAGTAGCTTCTTCCATTGACTTGAGGGTTAGGCTGGCATAGCTAAATATCTCAGTGGTGTGGATACAACAAGACTCTGCAGGATCTGTGAATCTGAGTGACAAGTGATAGTATTTTCCCTCAAATCAAGCATCCCTACAATTTCTTCTTTCTCTTCCCTCTATTCAACAAACATAACCACATCCTTCTCTAAGCTGTGATTAACCAACTAACCTCTTCCAAGCCCTAGCCAGGCTCTAAGAAAAGTCATACCCAAGCTGAATGAAAGTCATAAAGCTATACGTCATCTACAGACAGCATTGGCCTCACCTACCACCTCATACATAATATACTGAACAGGAGAAGATTACACTGTTGCCAAATGCTTCTTTCACAAAAAGAAACAGAAAGGTCTTTCTCTACACTTGGGATTAACATTCAAAATTTGTTTCAGAAAATGATACGAAAGAAAACAATTTCTTAGGATCAACACCAAGAATGTATGCCATCCCGATCAAATTATTTCTGGATTACTCTACTGTCTCTGAAATCCATCATCCAATAGGGGAGCCGACTGGAACCTTGGGCAAGGTCGGGGGTGAGGACAGCTCTATGACCCTGGAAGGGATAGGGCTTCAGGCAGAAGGCACAGGGGGGTATGGGGGTACTGGGCCCTCTCAGAGCTGTCCAGATCTCACCACGCCCTCTGCCCACCAGCCCTCAGTACTGCCTACAGCATGCCACCCAGGCTCTAGTGGCGATTTATAGCTGTGGAAGTGGTACTGGCTGGAGCCCCAGGACATTCTGAATTGCTGGGCCCTAGGGTAGCTGCTCCTTTTGCTCTCCCCCATCTCCCGCTGGCAGGCCTGACATCCAAGATCCAAGTGCAGGGGTCTGCCCATGCACCAAAGCTGTCTGGTATGGAGGGGACCAAAGGAGAGGGAACATTCTCTTACCTCTGAATTCAGATTTATTGGACCCTTCATGTTGTAGGGGTTAATTGTGGAAGAACTCTGTACGTCTGAAGTACAGGGGTGGTGAGGCCTGCATTCCCCCCCACCCCATTCCCTGCTACTGATGAGCCAGAAGCAAGCCTCTAGGAACATATGCCACTGTAGCAAGAATGAATTGTAGATAAGGGCAGGAACACAACAATCCTGTTTACCAAATGTACTGATCATGTAAACAAAGTCAAAGGACAAGTAGTACAGCTGAGCCATACTGTAACAAGCGATGAGTAACCCTCGGAAACTTCCTAACTGCAAGACAGGGTAAAAACATGTATATAAGCTACACAATGGTATGGCAATTTGGACCTCACCGATGGGCTTTGGTACCGGTGCCTCAGAAGCCTACATGATCTCCCGCTTCATCTGCAGCTGAAACGGGGTCCCCAGCTTGCATAAGCGATGTAAGACACTGCTTTTCGTGTCATGAGAATGGACAGCATTTTACAGTTCTAAGAAAACCAACTTTCAACTTCATGGTTGATCTCTCTTCCTCTTCTCTCTGAAAGTATCTTGCCTACTCTCCACCTCCTCATCCAAGGGAATTTTGAGGCTTGGCATGTTTTCAATGAAACATCAGTTACAAGTTCTATCAAATAAAAAAATTCTGCAAACTATCCTGGCCTCTGTCCCCAAGGTCATCACAATTTCTCTCAAAGCAGATTGTATTATTGTTGTCTTTCTGGTTGCACCCAAACATCATAAGGGAGGAAAAATGTAAGTTAGATGTGAATAATACCTAAAATGAATAAATATGTATATAGTAGAGGCATTTAAAGTCTCAGGTACAAGTCCTCTCATTACTATGCATCCTGCACTCTGTGAGAACAGCAGTGATTTTTCAGGTGCAGACATCACACATATCTTACAAAAAGTCTGTAAGGCTCCTACAAGGTCTTACCATTCATACTTCTTCTAATACTGTGGAGTTGATATCTTGATCCATGCTGATGCAGTGTTTGATAGAAGGATTTTATGGAATATATGGCCCCAGTTACCCTTAAATTCCTTTTCAATTCTACATGGGTAAATTAAATCCTTCTCCCTCCTTCCCTAGGGATGATTTACTACTTTCTAATTCACAATGTGAAGACTGTATGACATGGAAGAGACTAAAAGAGGGAACATTTTCTTACTTGTGAATTCAGGTATCAGGATTCTTCATGTCAGACAATCTCACTCATCCTCAGAAGATCGCAATATATCCAGAATTGCTTCTCCCCTGCCCCCCGAATTCTTGTTTACTTGTTAAGTAGTTAAAATGGAACAGGGAGTTCCTCTGGGAAATCTTTTAATTTAATTTGAAGTTTTGCTGTGTATGTTTCTAACTGAATAAAACTATTAATTTTTTCATCTTTAGAAGCTATTATTCCACAGACTTCTGGCTGAGTGGTGGTCCTAAGCCCATGATACCTGGCTAGCCTCCATTTGCCACGGAGATAGGGAATGCCCCACTATGGAGAATGTCCAACATGGAGGGGCCTAAAATAGAAATTCAGTCTAGACAGAATTTTCCCTATCTAGCTTATGGACTCTAACTAGCCAATTTTTATAATGAGGAAAAGTAGTGTGGTCTAATAGTCAGTCAAGACTAGGAGCACGAGTTCTGGGGGGAATGGAAGCCAGCTTCTCTATAGCCTCTTCAATTGTCTCCATGTGGACCACACCCACAGGCCAGCGAGGGGCCTAGTTGTGCTGCAGCCTGCATGGACCTTGCTCATTGCTGTTGGGAGTCAAGTTTAACATCAGTTCTCTCCATTGTACTGGTATGGACTTAGCTCACAAGTCAGCCGGGAGGTCTGAGTTCCTGTAGCTTGCTGTCTCTGCAATTTCTGAGTGGGGGGAAAAGAAAGAAAGAAGCAATACTGACCCTCAACTCCTTCTCAGAAAGTGAAACGTTTTAAAGTTTAGCAATTCTGAAGGGAAAACTTCAGAAGCTAATGAATCTTAAACATTTTGTGAAAATTCTGCTACAAAGGAAAAGAAGGAGTCTGTTGCATGTGCCAGTTGGAGAAAGAAAATTCTAGAGAGTTCCTCCTAAGGGGCAAGCCTTGGCCCAGGCTCAGAGTGAAGATGTGATTTGTCATGGACATGGGGAATGTTCCGCTGTGAAGACTGTCTGACATGGAGAGTACAGCAAATATGATTTTAAGATGTTGTTGGTCAAAATTTGTGTTTAATATACTTGATAATATCTTTTTAAATGCAGATAACAGAATTAATTAAAATAAAAAGGAAACAATTCTGAAACAATAAATAACCTGTTAGAGTTCTGTACAGTACTTAGAATTCTTCAACTGCAACAGTCCCCTCTATTTTTAAGGCTTATTTTTGATACTCTAATACAACTATGTCTTTCTTTTCTAGCATTATCATACTTAGTATAATAGTTAAGGTATTCACACTGCTGTCATGAAGTTCCATTGTTATATGATTTTATGGTGATCACTTACCAATAACTTTAACAAAATAAGCATCTGCTTCAAAGTTATTCTTTAATGTGTGAATGGCAAAGTCACCGTTGAAATAGCCTTTGCTTAGTACAATGATATCTAAGATTCCCTGTGAGGAAAAGAGTAAAAGGTTAGGATAAATTAGCAAAATAAAGAACATCTTAAGTAGCGCAAGTATACATCCTCTTAGAGATTTCTTAATTTATATGCTTAATGAGATTTATAAAACCACAAACAACTTTAATTTTATATTAAGATTCTAAATCACCTCGATTAAATAATTACATGTAACAAAATGGAATAAGTTTGCTTCTCCAACCACTCATCCCAAGTCAGAAGAGGTATTAAAACCCCTTTTAGAGTTCTGAACAACTTTTCCCCTTGATATTCCCACTCCTCAAAGCAATGTGCACTTTGGACAGCTGAAAATGACTTCCTCTGAAGCCCAATGGTTGCAGGACAGTGCATCTTGAAAAGGTTGAAGTCGATGGTGGAAAAGGTGAGTGACTTTTTGTTCCATCACTGTAAGGACTTGCTGCATGCCCTTGAGCGAACCATCAAACTTGCTACTTGGAGTTTTGTTGATTGCCCCTACAGGATGGTTGAGGTTGTCTACGTTGTGGGCATTGTCTCGCATGCATTTGGTCTATGGGTCACTGCTGCTGCTGTTGTCTTTGATAGGGGTAATTGTACCTCCTCCGGTATGGATAGTATCTCTTGCATCGAAAGGGGGGGTGTATACATCCCCGGGGTGCAGAGCGTAGGCTGAGAAACTTTTCCGGAGTGGAGGACCTCATCCATCTTTTCTGCTAACTTGTTTTTGTCAAAGGTGAGGTCTTCTACTTTTGTGTGAAGCTCCTTTGGAACTGCTGCGGAAATAAGCCAAGATGAGCGCCTCATCGCTATTGCAGTTGCAGTCATGCAGGCTGCTTGTGTCTGCCACATCCAGCGAGATGTGCAAGCTCGCTCTTGCCGCTGCAAAACCCTCCTGCACTAGGGACTTTAAGGCTGTGTCCAGACTCAGGGTTTTTTTCGAAAAAAGTAGCCTTTTTTCGAAAAAACTTCACCTGCGTCTAGACTGCAGCCGCGTTCTTTCAAAATTAAATCAAAAGAACGTGGCTTTTCTTTTGACGGCGGTAAACCTCCTTTCACGAGGAAGAACGCCTTTTTTCAAAAGTGCTCTTTCGAAAAAAGGTGTTCTTGAATGCCAACAGGGCTTTTTAGAAAGAAAGCATCCAGATGCACTCGCTGCTTTCTTTCGAAAAAGCGGCTTGCTTTTTCGAAAGTTCCGCATGCAGTCTAGACGCTCTCTTTCGAAAGAGGCTTTTTCGAAAGTATCTTTCGAAAAAGCCTCTTTCGAAAGAGGCTTGCAGTCTAGACATAGCCTAAGAGGGGACGTTTGCTTTCTGGCAGGTATTGAAGAAGCTGTGCTATCTTTTCATAATTGTCAAAGTTGTGATTCGATAACAAGGCGGCATAATTAGAAATACATAGGAGCAGGGTTGCAGAGGAGTATACTTTCTTGCTGAATATGTCTAACTTTTTGATATCTGGTGTTGTCTTATACTGCAGTGTTTTGGCCCGCTGTTGTGCTGCGTCTACCACCAGTGAATTCGGCTGTAGGTGGTTAAAGAGGAATTCTAGATTCTTGGAAGGGACAAAATATTTCTTGTCCGCTCTCCTGCAGGTTGGTGGCACTGAAGCTGGTGTCTGCCAGATGATGTCTGTCACTTCCATAATGGCTTCATCAATAGGGATGGCAACTTTCGCGCTCTGCCTTAGGTGCAAATTTTTCAGCAGTCGATGCGGTTTCATTTGTGCTTCTGTTATCTTTATTTCCTGGGACTGGGACACATGCTTGAAGAGGTCCTGAAACTGTTTGAAGTCGTCTGGCAGAGATGTGTCAGCTGGGAAAAACCCCTCATCCGGCGAAGAGGATGAATGGTCAGGAATTGGATTTTCAGTCTGCTGGTCCTCCGCTTCTGACAACTGTCCATCTTCCAAGTCCAACTGTTGTGTTGTGACTCCTGTGCTGCATGTTGGAGAAGACAGGTGATGACTATGGTGTTGCTGTGGCGGAGAGTGCCCTGCTGTCGGTGGGTTGTTGTGTGACGATTGTTGGTGCGCATGGTGATGGGAGTGTGAACATAACGAGTATGGAGAACCATGGCGATGATCATAATATTGATCCAATGGGTGAAGCGACGAACACCTGGGTAACCTACAACTGGTATGTCGCCTCTTGTAGGTGGCACATAAAGAATAGTGATAGTATGGTGACCACCTATATGGTGGAGAGTAGGATCGGTGCCTGTAGTAGTCGCTATAGCCTGGGTGTCCATATGGGGAATAGTGTCTCTAATAGGACTGCTGTCTTGGGCTGTGGTGCCGGTAGGTATGGTGCAGAGGTGACACATACATTGGAGGAGAAGGGGAAGGACCTGGTGAAAATCTTGGAGAAGGAGAGTGGAGGGGCCTCTGTCGTTGTAACAGATGCCTTCGCCAGAGGCTCTGCTTCTATCAATGCCATCTCCGGCTCCTGCTCCGGTGTTTGAGTAAGTTGTGGCACCGCTGTATTTGCCAGCGCTGGGACTGTTTGTAACGCAAGAGTACCACGCGGCGCCGGCAATGGTGCTTGCTGCTTTGCCTGAGCCGGGAGAATTCCTTCCAGTGCCACCGCCGTCTGCGTGGTTAGCTGTTGCTCTGGTGCCGTTTGCGGAGTTGAACGGAGCAGTGCTGGCGCCCTTGTAGTGCAGGCGCTGCTTGTTGCCCCCGAGGCTGCTTTTGGTGCCGAAGAGGCTCTTTCGGATGCCGCTGCCTTCTTCGCTTTTGTCCCTGACCCAGGTACTGAGGATCGCGGGACAGAGCCAGAGGACCCTGGCTTATCTCCCGCTGTCCTGTTAGGCGGGAGTGATTTGGCAGGGAAGAACTTTTTTCTTTTATCTGCTAGCGGTTCAGGGGAAGAGACCCTTCTTTTCTGGGTCCCCCCAAGTTGGCCAGCATTCAAAGTACTGGGGTCTAGTGCCTTGTCCAGAAGGAGCATCTTGAGGTGAATTTCCCTGTCTCGATGATTGCGGGTTGTCATTTTTGAGCAGTGCCCGCATTTTTGGGTAACGTGGTTTTCCCCTAAACAGCGTATACACGCTGAATGCCCATCTGAAACTGGCATGGGCTCACTGCATAGGGCACAATTTTTAAAACCTGGAGATCCAGGCATGACTGGGTTAAAGTTTTTCTGTTAAATTCCTGGAGGCTAAGCTGTTAGTTACAGGAGGGAGCCTCAGTTACAGGAGGGAGCCAAGGGAAGCTGAGGTTTCAAGGAAGTGCTAACAAGTTTCTTTTCCTCTTTTCCTCTTTTTTTTTAAATAGATAAGAGAAGAATAGTGAAGAAAGGGGCTAACTATTTACAATTAACTAATTATAGATCCCCTGAAGGGAAGGAGAATTGCTGAAGGGATGAGAGAATCGAAGCTTCTTCTGTGGCCAGGGACAGTTGAGAAAAACTGACAGGTAAGCCGGGTGCACGTGAAGATCAAAGGTGCGAACGGTGTGTGCTGCATACCATCCATGCGTGGCCCGGCTGAATACAGCTATGCAAAGCCTCCCAGCTGCGGCGCCAGGACTAGCCCGACACCATGAGTTGAGCACCCATGGGGACCACTCGAAGAATCTGTAGTTTCCTCAAGAAGTCAGTGGTGTCTCAAAGACATCTAGAAGTGCTGTTAGAATAGGGCCCGAGGAGTGAATCAACACAGTCAGATAATCCTGCTGTCAGGATGCCTATGCCTGAGATGATGGGATGTCTGGGATTTCCAGGCTTATGGAATTTAGGTAGCAGACAGAATACTCCTAAAGTTAAAAACCAACAAATAGTAGCACTTTAAAGACTAACAAAACTAGTTGGGGATCAGGGAGTGTGTTTGGGTAGATTTAGTCCTGAGCTGTAGCAGGGAGTTTATTGAGCAGATGGTGTAGTTTATTTTGGTATTTTTCTGTAGGATCAGAGGAAAGACACCTGTAGAATGTGATGTGAGTTGTCTGGAGCCTTCTGTTCATAATCTGACCTGTTCATGACGGCTATTGCACCCCTTTAGTCAGTCTCTTTGATTATAATGTTTGAGTTGTTTTTGAGGCTTACTTCAGAACTGACTTGTTAGTCTAAAATTTACGATTTCAAAAGACAGTTTTTTAAATTAGGTTTTTCTTAGAAACCTATGTTCATAAATAACTCTTGGTAAGTTTTGAGTAAGTCCACATTATGGTTTAAAGGGCATTTTATCTCAAGGCGGTTGTTACGTCTGATTCCTGACTGCTACTCTTTGCTATTTAGGTATAATTACAATGAAAGCATCAACTGATTTTTTTAAAAAATCCATTACAACTAACAAATTACATGTAAGTGTCTCTGACTGAAATAAGATTTGTTTTCTAAGAGACTGTCTCAAAGGCCAGGTCTACAGTAGGAGTTTAGGTGAAATGTAGCCACATAAAATCAATTTCTAAATGAGTCCACACTGCTGAACCCGTTCCGTTGACCTTAAGGGCCACTGAAGTTGATTCCTTTTCACAAGGAGTAATGCAAAATTCGACCTTGCATTGTCAAATTCACAGTAGTGTAGACCCAGCATTGAAAAAGTTGAGGTTCTTGCCTACGGGAGGTACCCCACAGTCCGCTCTGCCCAGAATTTGCACCTCTTCTGCTCTCCAGGTGAACAGGAAAAACCCTGGGAAAGTTTGAATTTAATTTCCCATGTGGCCAGTGTAGTATTCTTCCAGGAAGTGGAGTGTAGCAGACACAGAGGAGGGAAACCATGTGAGCTATTGCTCTGTCCCCGCAGTCCTGCTTCCCTCCCAATGGGATCCAGCCAGTGGGAGCTGCTTAGGCCATGCTTTCAAGCATGTGCAATCTGTGAAGCCCCTCCGCCCCAGAAAGGGCATGTGGTGCAGACACAGACATGGCCCCAGCAACTACCCGCTTTGAGTGGCATACAGGACATGGCAGTCAGGGAACCTGCCGAAGGGTTGTGCTGCACGGCTGGCCAGGAGCCACCTAGGGAAAGCACCTCCAGGCCAGAACCTGCACCTGGCACCTTACCTCCTTCCTCCCTCCCTCAAACTCCCTGCCGTAGGTCACAAACCCCTTCTTCCCCAGGTCACAGCCCAAACCCCTGCACCCCTGTCTCAAGTTACAACACCCTCCCAGACCCTGCACTCCCTCCTACAGCCTTCCCACAGGTCAGGTTCCTCTCCTGCAACCAACTCTCCTCCCAGGCACTGCATCTCCTCCCACAGCTTTCCCACAGGTCAGATTCCTCTCCTGCAGCCAACTCTCCTCCCAGACACTAAATCTCCTTCTGCACCCCAATCCTCAGCCTCATGTTACACTCTCTTCCGTCACCCAAATTTCCTCCCAGACCTTACACCCCTTCACCAAAATTCCCTCCCAGACCCCCACACCACCTTCTGCACCCCAACATAGAAGAGTGAGGCCCTTGACCACTTACAGATTCTTGGAGTGGCTCCCCATCAAAAATTATTGCCCAGTCCTGGATTACATATTAATATTAGTTGCCAAATTCTCTTAATGCAGCAATAAATTATTTTTCAATCAACAAAATTATAAATCTTTGGGTATTGTGATTAAATAGCCATAGAATAAACAGCCTTTTGTTTTAACTCTAGTGATAATGATATCAAAGGGCTGCTAACCCCCTTTTTAGTATAAATGTAAAATGTACACCAAAAAAAGTAACATGAATCTCTTTCAAGGTATTTGTTTCACTCAGTCTATCAAGCTGGAAGCTCTTTCATAAATTTCTAATGGTTACTCTTCAGTTTTAAAGGATTTGTTTTAATTAACTCATTAGCTTTTATTAGCTTGTTAGATTTTCCAGTCAAATACTAAGTAGTATGTTAGTGTGAAAGTTCAAATAGGAACAGGCGGATGGCAATAAAAGGCAGAAACACAGTAAAGTGTGCTCAACTTACATCTTCATAAATGTCAAAGAAGGTTGCCACCACAGCATCTTTGATTTGATTTAGATCAGAGAGTTCCCAGTAGACTTTAAACATACGATGTACACTTCTGCAGCTTGCATTGTTACACGGGACATTCTCTAATAAAAAGGCCTGCTGATTGCTGTGAAAGAAAATAGGCATTTAATAGCTTATCTCATATAAAGAAAGAATTTGTATATCATATTTCACCTGTAATCTCTGATACTTAAATATTTATAACTTCATACCTCTTGACGAGCAACTATAATAAAAAGAAGCTAACAATTGGTGGATACTTTACATTTATGTACAATAGATATTGTACAATAGATATTGTACATAATAGCCAAAATCACAGTAATCATGCCACTCTGGTCTATCCCAGTGAATTAAAGTAGACAAACACGACCTAATCAATAGGGATTATTTTACTAACCAGTCCCCTCAAAAACAACTTATTTTGTTTTATTCCTGGAGCAGAGGTCATTTGTACTAAATTAATTTAATGATTAAAGAGAATGTGAAGAAAATTATTGTAATTCTCAATAATGTCCAGCCCAACTTAAAGCATTTCCTTTAATAAAAATGTAAATGAAATACTACCTAAATAAAGAAAATGAGCCTCTACCCTTGTATCAATATATCAATGACTTCATGAATAAAATTACTCAATGTTAAGGATTTTTTTTAGTAAATTCAAATAGTTACACTAATTTCCTAATCAATACATTTTCCATTATTATTTTAAAACAATAACTTTAATAAACCAATGGTACAATAACAAAAAAGATATAAAAATAACCTGAAATTAAACATTTGCTAACCTCCAAAAAGACAAATAATACAATTACGTTGTGACAGTACAACAAGGAGAACAAAACCTGGTGTAGTGGTGCTGTAACTCAATCCAGCAGGGAATGGATTACAGATAAAACAGAGTATGATTGGGCAGTCCCAGCCAATCAGGGCCAAGCTGGGCCCTATAAAAGACTGCATGGGCTTAGAAGTGCTCACTCTTGCTCCAGCTGTGGAGCATGAAGGACCTTCTTGGGAAGCTGCACAGGGTATCTGAAACAAAGCAGGCAAAGCTGGGAAGTTCTTAGCCTGATCCAAGTCCCATGGTGCAGACCTAATCCAGAGGCCTGAGGGACACTAAGGCTGCAGGGAGGCAGCCAGGGCAGACGAAGGTAGCAGGTCCACAAGCCCCTTACCAATGACGAGTGGCCATTTTAGACTTCAGTTTGTCCCTGAGGCAGGGCTAGATGATGGCTGGCAGTGAGTCACTGAGGCAAGATGGGTATAAAAGGACTGGTGTTTCTTGGGAAGGGGACTGCTTTAAGGCAATACCATGAGCTTGAATGGACACAGGACCTAAAGAAGCACAGAAGACAGATAACTGATAGCAAAACACTGGTTGTCAGAGGATGCTCCACGGCTGAAGGGGGAAGAGGGAAAAATGAGTTTTGGGGAAAGATTTTGCAAGCTGATGATCCCAAAACAGATTTAAATGCTACAATTGCAATGGATAAGATGAATGTTCTGAAGTGCTACGGTTTGTTACACTGCAATTATCCCCCTCCCCCGTCTTCCCTTATTTATTCTTGGATCTGGACTTTTAATACTCCAGTCATCTGAAGAAGTGGGTTGAGCCCATGAAAGCTTATGATACCATCTACATATTTTGTTAGTCTTTAAGGTGCTGCTAGATTATTTGTTGTTTTTAAAGTGTTTCCAGTTACAGACTACCCCTCTGAAACTTACAGCAAGTTTGTGACAAGTCCAATTTCTTATTTTAATGATATTTGGTGGCTTTACTATCACAAAACAAACCTTCTGAGTCTGCCAAAGAACAGAAGTCCTGAAATGGCAAAATGATATCTCTGAAAGTCCACACTTAAAAAGGGGGGGGGGGTCAGTAGAGGGGATAGAAATCAGCACACTATAAGTTACACTAATTTTTAAAAAAGAAAAGAGAATACATAATAATTAAATAGAAATACTGATAAAAAGCAAAGCAATCTAAGCCCACCAATCAAAGGAACTCTTATTTGGGACTGCCACATTACCCTTAGTATGCTATACATAACATGAGAAAAAACATTTAATTCTCCAGGAAGTGCTGAGTATGCAGATTGGTATAAATAACTTATTTACCACCTGTGTGACATTATTCCAAACAATTTATGAAGTACAGTCAAGTGAATGTAATGTTTAGTGTAATGTGACCTTCCAGAAAAAGGCTGTATATTACTACAAAGCTAAACTAAACAGGGTGAGGCATGGCTTAAAAAAATCATCCAAGAAGGATATTCTGATTTGTGTCCACCTCAAGCTTATTTTAATATATTTTTTGGGAAATAATAGTAAATATCCACTGCTCAGTTCCTCACATGCACCTGACTGTGTGTCATTCTATGAACCTTATTCTGTGTACTTTACAATGACTGTTAGTTGTATCTAAAAGAAATCTGAATGACTATTATGTAGATACAAATACATATATTGATCTTTATCTTTTATATTTATTCAATTTCAGGCTGCCCCATCTAATCTGTATATTAAGGAATATTTCTATTTTACCCTACATTTGCCCTGTAGCGTAAATAATAATGAACTACTAAGAAACATTTTATTGAATTTGTTTCAAGTAATAGTGATGCAAAGGATCGTACTGCATGTTACAAATGTAGTATTTTGTACAACAAAGAATACCACGAAAACACCTTAAAATATAGTGTTCTGTATCTTTATCTATTTATTGATCATCTGCTTTGAATATGGATAGTCGTGTTCAATTTCCTAGTTGTACACTTTATGGCCATAGACTGCTATTCACAGGTAAGGCCCACACATATGGATGTATAATAAAATGAGAATATAATATTTGTCAGTGTAAATGCTTAAGTTACTACTTTGTTCAAATGCACTATATACTTGGAAAATAATTTGTTAGGTTTTATGTTTATAGTTTAATACCCATTTGCCATGCTTTTGGTATATTACATGAAAAATGTGTTGAAAATAACTGCTTACCATTAATTTTATTACAGTTTAGAAAAAACACTTAATAATTTACAGGTGCATATAGAGTACTTAAATTAGTTTAGCAACTCTAATAATATTGAAAAGACAGTACAAAAAACTGAATACATTAGAACAAAACTGAAGAGGTTAACTTTTGTATAGTAACTTGATTTAAAGCTTCTTACCTATTTATTATAATCTGAATAGAGGAAACTCCAAGAATTTAAATACAACCCTATTCAAAAGAGAGAAGATAGATGCATTTGTGTTGCCTAGATTGGAATTCTAATCTGCAGCTTCTGATTCAAGTATTTAAGTAAATCATCCTTCATAGTCAGAAAACCACATAGCAGTCTATTTGAATTAAATCTCTTCTACTATAAGGGTTTTTTAGCTTAAAAGGCAAACTTGGGATCAAAAAACAAGTGTGTCTATTTAAATATATTAATGCTGTCAATGTTACAAGGCTGTTATTCAAAATCAGTAGGATGTGGCCGAAGATGAAATAGCACGATCTTATTCCAGATATAAAAACTAGGGATGTTAGATAGCAGGTAATAGAACAGTCAAATAACCTCATGAATTATTGGTTACTAAAGTATTCTATATAATCTTGGGGCAGGGTTGGCAACCAGTGCACTCCAGCCCCACTCCTGGGGAGCCCCCTGCCATCGTGTGCTGCTTCTCTATCAGAGGCAGCAGCGTGGGGTGCCAGGCGGGAGCTGGTCTGTGGGGGGAGCCAGTTTAAAAACCAGCTCTCTCATGGCCCAGCTGCCTGTCACCCCATGCTGCTGCCTCTGATACATGGACCCACAGACAGAAGGTGCTGTGGGGGGAGGAGGCCTGCCATGAAGCAGCCTGTCCGGCAGCAGTCCATGTCCATGGGGGGTCCCAGCTACCCATGGACGAAGGCTGCTTCAGCCTCTGTCTGCAGAGAGCTCTGATCCCCTGCAACCTGGGACTGCTGCCTGCCATGGACAGAGGCTGCTTGTAGCCAGACAAGAACCGCCCTGTAACATCCTTCTTTGCTTGCCTGGAGCATACAGGGCACACAGAGCAGTAAGATCCTTGACAGAAGGCCCAGATATGCAGGCTGCTGTGACCCTGGATGGCTGTAAACAGAGATAAGCCAATTGCTGACCAAGAGGCTGAGGAGTGCCCTTGACTGAAACCTATATTGATACTAACACACACTGTCCGGGGGGAGGAATCTCCTGCCCAGTAAAAAAATGTCCAATACTCACAATTTAGTTATCTCTCTTGCAAGTGTAAATTAAGTTGAAACTCCCTTGTAAGAACTGGCGTCACAAAGACGGACCAACACAATTTGGCATCTTAAATAAGAAAGAGGATATGGGCCCCTGTGGGTATAAAGATGGGTCCAGCAGCACGCTTACTCTGAGCGTCAATCTACTATTTATCTGCTGGTTGGGTTAGGTGATTGGCCTCCTGAGGTTCCATGAGGACACCCACCTCGTATTCGTCTTTCCTAGGAATTGAGGAACTGGCCCTGGCCTGATACGCTGGAGTTGAGAGGCACAGAAGGGGGTAAAAATTGTACCTGGATGTGTCCTTTGTCTTAAGTGTACAAATAGTCTTAGAGCTCTTTAAAGATTAAGCTGTCACTTGGTACCATTATTTCTATTTTCTATCTTTATTTTCTTTGTAACCATTTTTAAGATCTATATTTGCTAGTAGTTAAGAAATAGAGCAATAGCCATTGTAACCATATGAAGCTTGTTTAATAAACCTGTAACTGTTTAAGCTTTAACCTGACTCCTTCAGTTGCTGTAACAGAACCAAGCACAATTTAAAAGAACTTCAGCCGGTCATAAGGGACAGATACAGGCAGAGCTAGGCATTTGGATCGTGTCGCTTCCAGAGGACAGATCCGTAGAGGCATCTCTCAGTCTTCCCTAGGCTGCCCACTGTGAAGGGATCCTGTATCCTAGCAGTTAAAATCTGAGATGTAATAAGCTCTTCCTATAAACCCCGGAGCGTCTGTCAGCCTGTTGGCTGCCCTCCATGAAGGGATCCCGATCCTAGAGGACAAAGACACAGACGTTAAACTCCTTGGGGCCTTGTGTCCCAGCAGTTGAAGACTCAGGTGTAACACACACACACACACACACACACACACACACACACACACCCTGACCATCGGCTGACACTGCTGCATAGGATGAGGAGCAGCCTTTGTTTGCAGGGAGCTTGGACCCATCCCCACTGACGGGCTGCTGCTGTGAAGCAGCCTCTGCCCATGGTGGGTCCAGGCTCGCCACGGACAGAGGCTGGTCTGCAGGACGCGGAACAGTCTCTGCCTCAGCGAGCTCGGACCCACCGCAGGCAGAGGCTGCTTTGTGGCAGCCTCCCCTGTGCCCATCTCCCATGTTGCTGCCTCTGATACAGACAGCAGAGGCAGGGGGCAGGCAGCAAGGTGGAGCCGGTATGGGGATGGGACGGGACGGGCTTTAAGCCAGTTCCCTCCAGCACTGGGTCCTGTTTTGTCCCTCTCTTGCTGCCTTGGGAGGGGGAGGAAGGAAATACGAGTAGTCAAGAAGATTAATTGATAAGTCTAGGCTTATTGGTTAATCATATACTCAACTACTTGTTTAGATCTCTAATGAAAACACTTGTAGCTATTTATTATTTTTCTTCTTATTCACTTTGAAGGAAAGTAATCAAAGTAATCTCTGGTGATCTCAAAACATATTATATTTCTACTCCAATGCTTTGTAAAGAATTGCAAAAAAATCCATGCTGAACTATTTTTTCAGAAGGATATTAAATTCATATAATAATTTTTTAAACTTTATTATTCCATGTCAGAAGGCCAATATTGTAGATTAGCATGGCCTCAAATGAATACAATGCTGTATGCCTCTTTAAATTCTCTTAAGTTACAATATCATAGTAATTAAAAATTGGGCTTCCAGAACTCTAGCCCAGACTCAAGTCAAAGGTTTACAAAAAAGCTGTTATCACTTCATCATAGTAATCAATTACTGAAATTAGATCTGCAGAGGTTGTATTAGAATTATAAGAAAATAATGAAATAGCTTGGTCCAAATAGAGGGCTCTTTAGTAACTGGCTTAAGTTTCCATTTTTGTTTTATTTCAAGCAAAGTTTTAAAATTTAATTCTTACGGTTCATGTGAATTCCAGGAGTCCTATGAGCAAATGATGAATTTACTTAAATCTGTCTAAAACCATGAATTAATAACATAAGCAAAAGTAAAATGTGACAGTGATTTTAGGCCTTCAGAAAATGCTAGAACACCGTTTCTGTGATACTTATGCATATAGTAAATATGCTGCATTTTTCCAATTACTGAATTTCTCAGCTCTTAAATTAGCATCTATGCTGTCCCAGCTACATTTTCTACTCTTCAAACCCTTTTTTCTGACAAGTCTGAGAAAACCACCCTGCTCTTTGAGGCCTATTTTGCACTAGAGCAGAAGATTGAAGTAAGATACACAACTCCAGCTATGTAAATGATGCAGCTGGGATCGATGTATCGTACATCATGTTTCCAAACCATCCACACAACAGGAAGCCGACAAGAGCAAACACTCCCATCGACTTGGCTTCCCTTACTCCTCACGAGGAGCAGGACAACCAGCGCCTTTGGTGCTCTCTGAGTTCGACTGAGTGGGAAGATCGTCTTAAGCAACAACGATCTTCCACATTCTGTAGTCATGCCCTGAGTTCCTCTCATCTTTCCTCAGAGCTGCCTGTCAGCATGCCCATCTGCAATTTTAGATTGTAGGTCAGACTGTGTAATGTTCAGTTGGTAATGTTCAGTTACTAATCGGAGCTGTAGAAGTGGCCTCATTTCTTCTTCCCAGCTCTGTAGCAGATGTGAACAACAGATTGTGGCAGAGCACAATACTGAGAGGAGACATGGAGAGAAAGGATGCTAGAGGAAGAGGAAAGGAGGGGTAGAGGAAGAGAGAAGGAAGAAAGTATTGCATAGTAATGAACTAGGAAAATGGAGGTCCCTTTTCATTTCTCTCCTCCCCCAAAACCGTTATACACACCATCACTACCAAACAAAACTTTATCTGCACCCGGCAAGCCAGTGGTCAACAATCTTGTTTTGTAAGTTCAAAAATCTAGTCATTATAAAAAAGCAGTAAGCAAAAGACAATAAAAAACAGGTTAAAATAAAAAGAAAAGTCTCTGACTCCAACATTGGTGAAGCTTAGCCGCATCGTTATTAGGATGCTTTTTGGTGATGCACACCAAAAAATGTACAATTCTAGACTTTCCCCCATATGCTGGGAAAACAAAGGATCCTTGATAAATGACACAAAGCATCAGAGGGGGTGTATTTTAGGAGATACGAAGTCTGCAAAAGCCAAATTAATTTCTTGAAAGCTTATCTACAAAACTCTTGCCATCTTTACAAGCAACTTAAATCTATCTCAGCTACCATCATTCATCAATGTCCCAATTCACTCAGTTCTATGATTAATGGATAGTATACTAGACACACTTCCATGTATTCTAATGTCCTTAAATATATAAATTGACCATCCACCTGAAATCTGTCCAATGTGAAGATGAATAAAAATTTAGACGCAATAATGAAAGTTGTGGAATGAAAGGCTGCTGTGTTAATGATGCTCTAATACCAGGGAAGTAGAAATCCAAATTTCACCGAAAATGTTTGGGTACTGGGTGTTCCATAAAGACAAGGAACTTTCCAGTGTAACCACGTATTTATTCAGTAATGAGTTATTAAATTAGCTTTTTTTGTTTAAATAGCTTGTTTCTAAAAACACTCCAGTCTAACACCATATTTGCTATATTAATTTTTTTGCAGTCCTCTAGGTGCCAGACTAGTAAATGATAATATCCCACACAGATCTGTTTTTTCTTTCTCCTGCTAAAGTTAGATTTTTATAATATTCAGATACACAAACTGTGATAAAGAAAAAGTATAGACTTGACATTTGTTATACTTTTTTTAAAAAGGCATAAAAATAATTGTTATTCCCTACTTTTGGACTTAAAGTGAATCATTGTATACACTACAACTGTCCCTTTATACTACTTGTCATATGCACCAAAATAATGAAGAGAAAAATGTTAATTGGAGGCATGGTAGGGAAATATTTTGACATCTGTATAAGTGATAGGACATTTTGGGACATTGTTATCAGAGACCTCTTTGTATCCTTTTTTCTTCCATTTTTGAACATTTTTCAATTACTGTCTTCCAATTCTTGTAACAAATTTTGAAGGTTTACTATCAATATTTTTCATTGTCAATGGCTCAAAAAGTGCATCTAACTAATCTATCTGGCAAAAAGATAAAAATACGAAAGAAAAAAATACAGCCAACTCAAGGAACTGAGTGGCAAGCACATGGTTTCTTATAATGTTTGAACAGTTGGTATCATAAGAGAGCATGTGTGCAGTTCAAATGATCAAAGCTTTCAAGAGAGTTTTGGTATGTGGCTTGTGTAGGCACATATAAAAGTTGGAGCTTTCAGACAATACTCAAAAGAATAATTACTGGTTTGGTTATTTCACCCTGTTTTAAAATTGATTTTTGTTTGAAGCACAGACATCTGCATTCTAGCTTTTATTGCCTTCCTGAATCTTTTTTCTTCACTTCCTGCATTTTAAATAGGTTGACAACTCTAAAATTATCTTTAATTAAGCAGCTGTGTACAATTATGTCTTAAAAGTCAGAACAAATTGTTTCTCTGAAAAGTAACTTACTTTCTTAACATTTTCAGTTAGCACTGAATATATGATCTGTAATAAAAGGACTACAATTGTCTTAGTACAACCTTAATACCCCATACCAATAAGAATAATACCAGTTGTTTCTTTTGGCTCCTGCAGTTAATGTTTTCCTTGATTTCTGGGTCTTCTCTGATTATGGTGTTTAATGGCCTTGTCCTTCATTTATTTTCTTAAGAGCTGTACTGATGTTGCAATTATAGCATCAAGAAACACACATTATATTTGAAAGAATAATGATACTTATACCACACACTGAAACACAGAGTCAAAGAATACACATTAACACATTCAGGATGAATGTGTCCAAGAAGAAAACCCACTAACGAAAGCTCTAACACCTTTCTTTACCAACAGAAACTCCCCACAATTATATACATTGAATAAAAAAATTCCAATTACCTAGCCTGACAGCTGAAAATTTAATTCAGATTTCTCCTATCAAAATGTTCCAGGGAAAAGATCTAGACAATATAATATAGATGTTTTCTGGGTAGCATGTTAACAAAAATTAGTGTTAAAGAGACATATATACAACTTAATATACTCCTGTATCTTCTTTAACATCAACAGTGAAACCTTCATCGCACACGTCAATGGGATTTTTGCCATCAATGTTGAGATGAGGCCAGTATTTCACCCAAAATACACAAAATATTTGCAGAACTTCCTGCCCCGCCAGTATCAATGTTTACTGACTTCTTAAAATGCCAAACTATTATTCAATATATTAAAATCTATTGGAGTCTTTGATTTATTACTGTTCATATCAAACTGAATACACACTGTGTATGTATAAGCCCTGATAAAGACAAACACTTAAACATATTCTTAAAACTCCAGGGGCTAGCCAAGTTAGTCTGTACAGGATAAACTTAAAAAAAACAACAACCAAAAAACCAAATAGTCTGGTAGCACTTTAAAGATTAACAAAACATGTAGCTGGTACCACATGCTTAAATTATTTGGTTAATAAAGATGTCTTTTCTTAATCAGAACCAGGAAGTGGAAGTATTTCAAATGTAACGTTTGGACTTCTGAACTACAAATAGAAAAAATACTAAATGATTTTAAATAATTAGAACCAGTACTTCTGATGGTAGTACTTCTGATGGATCAGATCATGAATTCACATAGCAAAAGATTTACAATATCATTCTAGGATAGGAGACTTAAAAACAAAGCAGTGGGACAAACTGACAGGTCATATTGATAAAGGGTAAATTGAGAGAGTGGGACAAACCTATAGTACAGATTAGAAACTTTCAGAGAATGGAGCTATTTTATTATGATTGTGTAGTACCTAGACCAATAGGATCATGATCTCAGACTGGTTCTGTAGACACTACAGTAAAACATATTCCTCCCCTCAAACGGATAGAAAGCATCATCAAATAACACCATCTGTAATATTATACTGAGAGTTGACATAGATGCTAATAATTTATATATACACTGCAGCACTAAAATAATAGGGTAAAGCAACACACTGAAAGATGACACTCAGGAAAGATTCCATTTATATACATTCTAGGTGTTCTTTTATTTGCAGAATAACAAAATTTACAGAAGCATTTCGTGTACCCAATATGATATTACCCTTAGAAAAATATTTTATGCATTCCTCCTACAAAGAATCAACTGATCAGAGATGCAGTAAGTAGGAGTTTTAACCTGACCTATGAAATCAGCTTGGATTTTGTCTGCAGCAAAACAACATTTTCAATTTTTTTCTTGAAACAACCAGTTGAACATCAGAACAGGATAGATGTAAATGATAAAAATGTGAAGCAGTATCAAAAACATCTTTTCCAAGAAGGTAGACTATCCAGAAGACTCCCTGTGTGTGCACGCGCATGCACACATATATCTTTGCATGAATTTTAAAGAGGACTAAGAAGAGCTCTACTGAGGAATACTGCTACGTAGCTTGCTGTGCTTGATACTGTGGAGAAGATGTGCACTTCTACTCTATAGTGCCTATCATATGAGGATATCAGAAAAGTTTTAAAACATTTAGCCATGATAATCAGATTATGTGTAACTGATGTGCCTCACATATCTGAGCCTATGTGGCAAGTTATACACATGGGCTACGTCTACACTAGCCCCATAAAACGGAATAGTCATGCAAAGCAGGTAAGTCAGAACAGGGAAATCCGCGGGGGAAATCCGCGGGGGATTTAAATAAACATGTCCGCCGCTTTTTTTACCGGCTTGGGGAAAAGCCGGAAAACAAGCGTCTAGACTGGCGCGATCCTCCGGAATAAAGCCTTTTTCCGGAGGATCTCTTATTCCTGTCTTTTAGAGTTCCAAGACAACATTTATCCACATCACAGAATCAACTGCATTTAATATCACAAGAAATCTCTAATCCAGGGGTGGGGAACCTATCCAGCCTCTGATGCTCAGGTCCCTCCCCAGCATTGGGGAGCCCAGTCTGGTGCCCCAGCCTCTCAAATTGCCTTGCTGGGAGCTGGAGTGCACAAAATCTATGAGGCTGGGTCCCCCTAGGCCAGGGTTTCCCAACCTATGGGTCAGGATCAAAATATGGATCGCCATTACATTTCAAAAGGGTTGCCAAGTGTCTCCCCAGGTAGCTCTGCCCTACCTCCTCCCCCTGTTTTTGAATTGGCTTGGGTCACCAAGTCTTTTAGAATTGTCAAAATGGGTCCCCATCTGGAAAAGGTTGGGAATTGCTGCCCTAGGCTCTGGTGTGCTAGCGGAATGTGGGGAGTCTCTCTCCTTCTCAGTCGGGGGCCACAGTAAGGGTTTTTCCCCCCACTTCTCACTTGTGTGCAGCCCCCAACTATTTTTCTGTGGGACAGTGGCCCCCAACCCAAAAAAAGATTCCCCACACCTGCTATAATGAATAGAAACACAAGACTAGATCGCTAAGGCTAGTCTATATGGCAATGATCTATCAGAGAATCTTTTTCCGATACTTTTTTCAGAACAGGCTTTTCTGAAATTTGGCCCATCTACACTGGGTCAAATTTCAGAAAAGCCTCCTCTTTTGGAAGAGCCCTTCTTCCTCATGGGAGGAGGAAGACAGGGCTTCCGAAAAAGCATGTCTGTTCTTCTGGGAAAAAAAAAAAAAAAAAAGCAGAAGAGCAGACATGTTCCCTGGACGCGGCAGAGTTTTTCCAGGATACTATCCTGAAAAAACCCAATAGTGTAGACATAGCCTTGGAAACTACAGTTGAGACCAGGGCTGGCCTTAGGGAAAATGGCGCCCTGAGAAAACTTGCATTTTGGTGCTCCTGCCCTCCCTACCCTGAGTATGGCCCCCTCTTTCCCTTGGAAGCTGCCCAGCACCTTGCTCCCCTGAGTGCAGGGCTATTGTTTCTTCCCCTTGCAAAGGGAGTTGTCACAGTCTTTCTTGGCCAAGTCCTTCCTTTAAGAGCTACAGGGGGAATGGATTATATTAGATTAAATATTTCCCCCAAGATATGACACACAAAAGGCAGGCTGCTGTTTTTGAATGGCATCAGATTGTGAAATGAAACAGTGGGTAAAAAAACCTGAGCAGGTCACTCGTCCTTCAGTGGGTTCTTCCTTCAAAGTCTGAGTTGCTACACAGAAGCTCCCTTGTCCCTTATGCCTGGTGTTTGGCCTGAAGCTCATGGTGAGCTCCATGCTATCATATTGGGGCTGCATCTTGCCTGAGCCCATGGCCCTCCTGCAGTCCTGACTCACCAGGAGTGCCATTTCAGATTGTGGTGGGACTGAGAAAGGCAACTTTAACTGTGACACCAGAGGATACTTAGGCACCTGATCTCTCAAGGTTTTTTTTTTGGTAAGTAACTTAGAAATTAGATGATTTCACAGTACATACAAATCCTGAAATATTTCCATCAGTAATAATACATTATTTCCAGATAGGGAAAGTAAGAAAAATGCTGCTTGAGCACTAGTTAGAATTAAAATTCAGTGATATAAACTTCTGAATTGGGCTTGTTACAAATAGACAAGTGAATGAATAGTCAAATCAACAAATCATGTCTGGTGTTAGGATATTAATTTTGTATATTTTGACATGTGATATAGTGGTTTTCTCTGTTTTATTGTAGTCATGTTGGTGCCTGGATGAGAGCCACAAGATGAGTGAAGTAATATATTTAATTGGACCAAATATGGTTGGTGCAGGGCTGGTCTTTCCATGAGGCGAACTGAGGTGGCCACCTCAGGTGCCAGACTGTGTGTTTGTGTGTGTGGTGGGGGGAGGCACCACTGGGACCCAGAGTGTAGAAAATTGTGTCTGCTGCTGGTGCATATGCGCATATGGGGGGCGTCATTTGAAGTCCCCGCCTCAGGTGCCAAAATGTTGTGGGCCAGCCGTGGGTTGGTGATAGAGATAACCTTTAGAACTCCTCAGAGTTCCTACTTACACTAGGAACCTGATTCACTTGCAGAGCATGAAGAAGGTTTGCAGGTTAAGATGGGAGCAAAGAAAATTTTCTTATTCTTAATCTTGATGCAACAACAACACTGTGCCCAACATCTTTGACAAGGCCCTCTGACCTGAGGAATTTTAGCATTCTGATGAGTACAACTTGTAGTGAAAACAAACAAAACCTCAGGTTGTGAACAGTGATCAAGAGTTGAATGAAATGTACGTATTTTAGCCAGCCAGCCAGATACCATCCCCTATGACTCATTTCTCTCTTCTATTAGTATGGGACACATGGAAAGACTGATTTCAGAAACATTAACTTACCTCCTCTGCACCCACCCACCTGCTCCACATTATATACACCCAGATAGAAAGGTTGCTCCAAATCCCAACTAGCCAAAACACAGAGAGAAGCTACACACACGCACACACGCATGCACACACACACGCACACGCGCGCGCACACTCACTCACTCTCTCCTTCAATCTCCACCAAACTCAGCTGTCCATCCCGAGCCTCTTCCAGCACAGCCTGCCCCACCCACTCCCCACAGGGTTTCTACAGGGAGTGCCTCTCCCCATCCCCAACTCGGGCAGCCACCCTGCTGCTGCTCCCGCCAGAGCAGAGGATTTACCTGAGATGAGTGCTTTTGTCCTCTCTGACTCTGGCTGAGCTGGCTCCTGTGTTTCTCCTCCTCCTTAGCTGGCTGGCCCTAGGTAAGGTCACGTGAAACTATTCATGTGCCCTCATCAGCACATTGCCCTGGGCAGCCGCCCTGGTCGCGCAGGTCTAGGGCCGGCAGTGGTTGAGACTAATGGTGCATTGTCAGGGCAGGTATATGTGGAAGAAGGCTAGAAGTACAATTTAGGCTAGGGCCACTGCCACATCAGTCAAAGAGCAATTTCAAAACAGGAAAACAATATGGTTAATTTTCTTAGGCCTGGTCTATGCTTGAAAGTTTTACTAGCATAGCTATGTCAGTTAGAGTTGGGATATCTTTATTGACATTGATATACTGGTGAAAAACTTAATGTAGATGCAATTTGGGGATCGTTCATACTAATATATCTGTATTCACACTGGAGGGTTTTGCTGGTATGCCAGTGTAATAATACATATCAGGAAAACTTTCCTAGTGAGAGAAGGCCTTACTGCTCTCCCCTCTTCTTAACTTTTAGTTCTTTTCTTCAATCTCTAATGACATTTGTAAAATTTTACTAGAATAGCAAAACACAGACAAAAGCAGAGAGGCAAGCTCTGCTATAAACAACTCACTATACATTATGCCCACTTCACATTGTGGAAAAATAATTCTAATATAAAATAAGTGAGGGCAAGGCAGGTGACAAGCAGAACGTACAGCATGTATCGCAGTTGCCTTATATATTCTTCATTACTCAGAATGAAAGACTTACTAAACCATCTACTCTGCTCTCCAGGGAAAGGAATGTGCACAAAAACTGAAATATGGCACAACCATCAACATGCTTAATTGAAGGTACTTCCAATTCTTGGTGAAGAGGGGTGTATCTGAAAGCCTTCTCCCACCTTCACTAGTAAATTGAGTCTTTTTCACACCTACTTGCTCCCGTTATCTCTAGAGACACAATGTGCTCACTGTTTTTTTCTCTTTCATGCTTTCCTTCCCTTTTCCCCCACATTCTCTTCCATTTGTTTGTTCCTACAACACTAAGATCATGTGTGTTTCTTCCCCAAGCTCATTCTGGCACTTCTCTTAATCAAAAGAAAGCTACAAAACCTGCCACTTCTTAATTTTTATACTAAAAATTAAATTACAAAATGTGAGAAGTTAATTATTATTGATTCCTTTAAAACAATATAATTTTCTTTTCTTTTGTCCTTTTGTTCCAACAATCATAACATTGAGATAAATTACAGACTAGAACTCTACAAGACTTCTGTTTAATTATTTGATTTGCATAGATTCTAGTTCCTTGAGATTTGCAGGTTCTTGTGAAACGCTGAAAAGCAAACTAAGATGTTACACTCTCTTTCTTGCTTAAAATTCTCTGTAAGCAGGTTGGCTTAAAATGCTTGACTCAATTTTGGGCTTGAGCAAGAGCAACAGAGAGAGATAAGAGAATGGTGCTGCACGCAGTGGGAAACTTGTTGTCTAGTGCAGATCATAGGTGTTTTGGGGAATAAATTTAGAGAGGTAAATGTGCAAGCACAATCATCCCTCTCTCTTCAACAGACACTTGATAGTGGAACAAAATAAAATACAGGACTATGTAGCACTTTAAAGACTAACACGATGGTTTATTAGGTAATGAGCTTTCATGGGCCAGACCCACTTCCTCAGCTCACGGATACATTTCTATCACTATTCTACTGATAGTGGAGTGAGAAGATTTTGGGACACAGTAATTGTTGGGGATTTTCAATACTAGGCATACTAGGTTACTTTAACACTGAAATTTGAATGCCACAAAGCTAATTTTTGACCCTACTTATCCTTGCTCAGTGAAGTATCTCTCTATTAAAAGATCCAACCAAGTCTACCTGCTTAAGTAATGAATTGTTTGTAATAGCACAAGACATTTCCTGCCTCTCAAAAGAAAGAAGTTACCTTTGTTGGCACTTTTTTTTTTATTCATAGAAGACAGGAATTGCAATACCACGTCAATCTAATCCAGCATCCCAACCCTAACTGTGATCAGCACTAGAAGCTTCAGAAAAGGTTTCAAGAAAGCATATAGCTGTAGAATAATCAGTTGCCAATGCAAGTCTCATTCCATGTACTAATATAGTTAGAGACTGGTTTAAGTGCTGAAGCCTGAGGTTTTATATCCGTCCCCTCAAAATTTCTAAGTATTAACTATGTCATCTCTGGATAGTCTTGTTATCCATATAAATGTCCAATACCAATTTCAACTCTACCAAATTCTTAGCCGAATGACATCCATTTGCAATGATTTCCACAGCTGAATTATGCAATGTGAAAGCAATGCTTCCTTTATCAGTTTTGAATTTGCTCTCAACCAATTACACAGGGAGATCAGAAATTCTTGATCTACAGGCAGTCCCCGGGTTACATGGATCCGACTTACATCAGATCCCTACTTACAAACGGGGTGAGGCAACCCTGCACTAGTTGCTTCCCCCCAGCAGACCAGGGAGATGGGAAGCTAGCGCCCCCCCTCCAGCAGACCAGGGAGACGCGGAGCGGCTTTTCTCAGCAGACACCTCAGCTTGAGAATAAAGGACTGAGGGAAGTGAGGTGTGGGAGAATAAAACTGAGCTCTGGAGAAATGTTTGGCTAGAGTTTCCCCTACAATATGTACCAGTTCCGACTTACATACAAATTCAACTTAAGAACAAACCTACAGTCCCTATCTTGTACATAACCCGGGGACTGCCTGTACTTTAATTCCTTCCATTTAAATATTTTTATTACAATCCTTATTCAACTCCACACTAATGTAAACAATCCCATTCTTTACAATTTCTCTTGATACAAAAGTTTTCCAATATGCCTAGAAATTGTCGTCACCTTCCTCTAACTCCCCCCGCATCTAGAAATCCAAGAGATGAAATTGCTAAGTAAATTTCCTCTCGTATCAAAGGATTTTTTTTTATCATGGATGAATTTCAGGTGTGACACCAACTTCTCAGAAGTATTAAAAAGACTATTTTATATGCATCTTTAAATTAAGACTTTTTAGTACAGAATATTCTCTCTTCCTCACAGGCTATATTATTTACATTCTTACTTAACTCTCAACTGCAAGTCCTCTGGTTTTGTGCAAACACGCATGTATCAGAAGAGACATTTTTATTTGTAAATGTATTTTTACATAATGAGGACAAATATTAATTTAACAGGAATTCTAATGATAGCATTTGTCACATAAAAAGTTATATGTAGGCCTGCAGGGGTTAAATTTGTATTCCTCTAGGCCAGCCATGAGCCCCGCTGGCAAAAGTACTAGGTGTTTATCAGACGGCCTTCATCAGCCACAACTCCCTATGCTTGCTAGCTGAGAGTCGAGTATGGGATAAATAACATGACCTCGGCTCTCAGCCCCGTGGGAACATTGACAGTGGCATTGGGCCAACTCGTGCACACTTGGTAAACAGCTAAAGTATAAGATCACGGGGAATCCCACCCCTCTTGGGAGTCACACCAGGGACCTAGACCTTGAAGGGTGCCTCGGGTCCTCCAGCTGGAGCCACATCCACTGCGGCCTGGTGCGAGGTGATTGGAATGGGACTCCCCGCAGAACTGAAGGGGTGTAAGCATTTCCAAGTGCCTGTTACTCTTTCATGCATTGCTCTGCCTATGCTTATTGCAGTAGCTGTGTAACCATCTGGCAGTATTAAGCATGTAATAGTAGTGATGTAATGAGATTAATAAAAGCAACTATCCCTCTATCCCTAATCGACTCTGTCTTGAAGCAAATCCACAATCCTGTTGGGCCATAGCCCTGTGAGTTGACAGGATTACAAATACATGAACAATTGGGAACTTGATCAGCCCCTATTAATGTAATTCTTGAATACCCTATAATCATGGAAGTCATGGATTCCATGACTTCTCCAGCGACCAAGTGTGGTTGATCCCAAGGATGCCCAAGCAGCTAGCTCCGAAGTCAACTGCCAGCCGTACCAGCCACTGCTGGAGTGGCCCCGCAGCCAGTCACGCAGACCTCTCCTTGGGCAGCTCTGGGTTGCTGGCTCTAGAAACCGGCAGAGCAATTTAGTCAGAGGTATTTCTAGTAGAGGACATGGACAGGCCACGGGCCCAAATTTTTTGATCATTGCACGTGACCTGTCCGTGATTTTACTAGAAATTCCCATGACTAAATTGCAGCCTCACCTATAGCCCTTACGTTAATCTACTGGTGCTCAAAGCAGGAAGCAGTTTTTACATGGTGTGATTGGAGTGGACGAGAAAAGGGGATGTAAAAGAGAGAAGCAGGCAGTTGCTGCTGGGATCTGGAGCAGAAAGGACCACATGCCTTGCTGACTAAGGGAACTTCAGCACAGTGGACAGCAAGTTGGAGCAGGACCCATGTAAGTGGGAAACCAACCCCCTCTCTCTATGTGCCTTGTTTTTTTAAAGCTATCAAGAAGCAAAATTAAAATATTTTTAGTAACTCCTGGGATGACTAAATTCCTATCAAATTAATGTTTTAAAAATAATCAACTACTACACATTAACCAAAATATTTACCTTCTTAAAGTATGATTTTATAAAACAATTTGATTAACATTGCTCTCCCTTCTCTTACACTAAAAGCAGTAGTAGATACATGCCTTGTTTCCAACAACAGTTTCTAAGTAATGTTCTGCAACAGACTGACTTATTTGCCTGAAAACACCAACATCCAAACTTACACACTGTAATATTTGTACTTCATCTGGAGGAAAGAAGTCATAAACTACATAAGCAGAGTTTGCAGTGACTCACCATTTGCACTTGGAGACTCATGGAAGCTGCTAATATCTATCCAGCATTTGCTATGGCTTATTGAGAGGCGGTATGTACATAATCTATGAAGTGATATTTTAAGAGGAAGAAACTCAATCCATGTTGTGCTGTGTATTCTGGACCAGTCTTTTGCTTAGAAGCAATACAGATGCAGTGTCAGGTGTTACAGGCCCTTTATCTCTAGAATGGTTCAATACCAATTAAACCACTGCTATCCCACACAAAATATGTAACATTTGAGATTAAGTTTTTAAAATTTTATTTGCTTAATATTTTATTTAAATTTTGTAAGACAGAATGCTCACATGCAGAAAGGTCTGTCAGGTATACATTGGCTGTGTTTAGACTGCATCCACTTTGCGGAAAAGGGATGCAGATTAGCCACAGCGCAATTGCAAATGAAGCGGGGATTTAAATCTTCCCTGCTTCATTTGCATAAACATGGCTGCTGCTTTTTTCTGGCTCGGGGCTTTGCAGGAGAAAAGCGCCAGTCTAGACGAGGATCTTTCGGAAAATAAAGCCTTTTCCGAAAGAACCCTTATTCCTGATTTCCGCAAAAGGTGTGCAGTCTAGACACAGCCATTATGTTTTTGAGAGGTTTTCACTTTACTCATGTCTTGTCTTTCCGCATAAAAGGCCTATTTGAAGAGAGTAGAAGAGACAGTACAGCACTACTGAGCCCTAATCCAGAGCTAGACCTCAGTGGGAACTATGGAAGAAAGAGGAAGCAAAATTTTAAATTTAGAGCACCATTTCCTTTTAAGGAGAAGGTCTATTCTTGACTGTCTGCAACAAGGTCTAATGCTGGCATGGCACACCATTATCTATGGTTCAGCCTTTATATATTGATGCCTGAGCATAATATAGGATCATACAGTGGATATGGATAGCATAACAATAATACAGTACTGTAGTTTGTAGTATGCACAGATAAAAATTAAGGTAAGTAACACGGAAGGAAGAAAAATATATAGCCTTATTGATCTGTAGCACATAAGACACTTGAATAGAACTCCCAAACTGAATGATTTTGTATGGACTCAAAATCTTAAAATATGTGCAGTGAAATTTCAAAAACACGGCATTGACATTTTGAAAATATGTTCAGAAAATGTTTAAAGAACCTAAGCTGCATTTTCTATTATAATCACTGACTTTTAAAAAGGCACTCTATGAAAAACAAGCAGGACCACCCAATGTCAAATTAGGTTAACTGCTACATTAAAAGGGATAATTCAATTAAAATTCTTCTTATTACATATAGTTAGGAGTCTAATTGATAGGTGTTCCTCCTTAACAGCTTAACTTTTCTGATCTATAGGAAGTAAAATATTTCTCTTCAGTACTGTAGGTTTCCATAAATATAAATTTTTAAAATGCTTAAGTTTAATAATTTTCCATATTTTACTATTTTGTTTTATTCACCTTTTTTAAAAGAAAAAGGCTTCTGTCTTGTGCAGTAAAATGGGATTAACAGAAAAAGCAATGATTGGCAAGACAGGAGTGGAAGCCTGTGAATTTCCTACTTGTTTCAAAGGGAGACTTTTCAGTACTTTAAATTAATGGAATGTTTGACCATTTAGTGAGGAACTCTGCCACATTATTAACTGAGTCTTTAAAAAAACAGCAACTTGATATGAAATCCTGATTAAAGAATGTCATCTACTTTATTATACATACATTTGTGGGCTGAGGCCCCTTTGACAGATGGCATGGGATATTACTTGGCTTCCAAAAAGAGATGAAATGACAGAATGCTACAATAGGGAATATAAGATTGTTCATTAACAGTTCTTTTAAAATAGGTTTTGGCCTCTGTGTGCACTGCTGATACTGAAATGTTGGCATTGCACAATGATTTACTACTGACTCATACTAAGGAAACCATTAAACTAATTAATATTTCTCTTTATATGCAAAATACCTTTTTAGGACTAAAAAGGATGAAAAAGGCATGTACAAGCAATAATACAATGAAGTCTGATATTTAAAACAATAAAACCGTAGCATCTTACAAACCATTTTTCAACTAATACATTTATTCTCAATTTCTGTTGGAGCTGCAAAGTAAAATGCTTAGTATGCAATAATGACTATTACATTTAATTATAAATTCTGTATTACAGACTCATTCAATAATCATTTTTCAGGGGAAACAATTGGATGGCAAAATTCTGTTCTGGGTAGCAACTTCAAAGAAAAAAAAATTGCCTCAGGAGATAGACTGGAGACTGAACGGACTTCAGTAAATTGCAAATATAAATTGCTTTGGTTGCTAAGGGTCTCTATCCATTAAAGAAGCATTTTATATGTTAAGTTAAATATGCAGGACTTCACGGATTCATGCAGAAAACTTGGATTAAAAGCAACTCATTTACATTTAGGCAGGTGTTAAGATTTTCACAGAACAATTAATGGTGGTAAGAATTCTTTTTGATCGCTGAAAAACTAACCTATTCTGGGGAAACTAGCATTTTACTAAAAATATGTTCATCACTGTCTCATACAATGAGTATGGTGATTTTATAATCTTCTGCAACACACTAATGAAATATTTTTAAAGCAAAATTTAAACTAACCTTCTTTAGACTAACAAAGTAAATTCAGAAACCTGGGGCTGGCACATGCCTGTGAAATGGTTTCACCTGAATGGCTCAATATTCTGCTAATAGGTCTGGCAGGCTTTTTTGCTACCAAGTTAAATAGATACTCTCTGGAGGAAGCAGAGCCACACAACAAGTACTGTATGAGAACAGGTCATTGGATATTAAGATCCAGTGATGGCCCAAATTTTCAGAGTTCCCATGCAGCTGTGTATTCTGCAGATGAGTAAAGATTAGGGCTGTGAACTGTACCTGTGTGAATGGGTAACTGATGAGTCTGGACTCGTCTGTTAATCTTCAAAGTTACAAGCAGCATCACCCCTGTCTCTGAATGCTGCTGCTTCTGTATCGGAGGCAGCAGTGCAGGGAAGGAGGGGCAGGTGAGAGCTTTTGAGCCAGCTCCCCACATGCTCCTGACTCTCTATGTGTATCTGATACAAAGGCAGCAGCATAGGGTATGGGGTGGGGCAGCATGTGGCTTTTAAGCTGGCTCCCTGTGCATACTGACTCCCACTTGCACCCTCTCCCCAGCTGCCTCTATATCAGGGGCAGGTGACTCTCTGGGAGCTGGTGCTCAGGAGGAGCTGGCTTGAAAGGTGGTTTCTGCCCCCCAATCTCTGCTGCCTCTGATACAGAGACAGTGGGGAGGGGGCATGCAGCTCTCCCTGTGTACCAGCTCCTGGAGAGCCTCCTCCTCCCATGTCAGCCTGTAACCACTGAAAATCTCACCAAGGGGATGCTTTACGATGGTATCACAAAAACTATTGAGCCTTCAGTAGGCTGTGCTGATTTTCTTTTAACTTAGCTGTGTCAGGCTGTGTTAAGTGAGAGATTCACTCCCAATTGTGGGCCAAGGAGATACTGGTCTAAGGCCTGTGCTAAAACACAGTATGAAGGCTGCAAAAAGCAACGTTGGTCTGGAGTGTCTGTGTTGCAGTTTCTCGGCACAAAGTCTGGTCTTAGTAGTCCTGAAATACATGGAGTATCAGGCTAGTGGCATTGAGAAGCCAAATGAGCCTGAAGTATCTCTCCTTTCTAGTGTGTGGAGTTAAGGTTCAGCAAACGGAACACAAGACTCCTAAGTAGGTCATGACCTGCAGTCAGAAGCACTGTATGTTGGCATTGATCTATGGTATGACTGCTGGACAGGAGTACTAACTCTTCAAGCCCTTGCAGGGCTGAGTGTTCAGTATGGTCTAGGTCTCAGGGCCAAAGGATCATAGACTTTAAAGTCAGAAGGAGCCATCACAAAAATTTAGTCTGGCCTCCTGTACAATTGCAGGTCACAGAGCCTCACCCACCCACTCTTATAATATACCTTTCAATGTTGTGTCATCCACAAATTTTATTAGTGCACATTCACTTTTTGTGCCAAAGTCAGTTTATTAAAAAAAAAAAAAAAAAAAAAAAGATTCTGGAGAAAATCCACTAGTAACTTCCTTCGAGCATCACAATTCACCTTCCAGTATTTTGGAATGGGGGATGACTGACTACACTAAACTATCAGACACTATAATATTTACAAGAAATCATTAAGCTAGAGAAAAGAGAAGTTCCAGCATAAGGACACGGAGGAGAATTCAGTTCTGTTATGCAGCTGCAGCAAAGGAACTGAGGTATTTGGAAGGGGTGCTTCCTTACACAGCCTATGTCTACACTATGGGGGTTTTCTGGGATACCAGAGGTATCCTGGAAAAACTCTGCCGTGTCCAGGGAATGTGTCTGCTTTTCCGGAAGCCCTGTATCCCTCCTCCCATGAGGAAGAAGGGGTCTTCTGAAAGAGGATGCTTTTCTGAAATTTGGCCCAGTGTAGACAGGCTAAATTTCGGAAATGCCTCTTTTGAAAAAATTATCGGAAAAAGGTTTCCAAATTGCAAAGCGCAATTTGCATACCTTTTTCTGATAGATCAGGGTAATGAAGACATAGCCCTAGTCTAGGGTGATGACATCATCCTCAAGTGAGATTTCTTGTACACAACAATGAAGACAAGTTTTCAAGAGCTTCTTAGTATTAGGGATTCTATAAGTAGGAAAACACAGAGACCTTCAAAGAACAGCCTATGATTAATTATATTGCAATACAGAAGAAATATGGTTACTAAGCTGTAAAAATGTCCATGAGAAATTAAAAATGTATTTTTCCATAGATTTCAGATTCATTTTTATATTAATTGAAAATAAAATAGCCTAATTCAGAAAAAAATGCCTTTCCTATAAGTCTGTTTCCATTGGAGATTGGGTGTCAATGCCTTTTCAACAGTCTCAGGGGATCTGCAGTAAGGAAATGGTAATACCTTTCCTTGGCAGGAAAAATATGCTGTTGTATTTTAATTAAATTCACCTACTGATTTGCAATACACAGTAACAAATGCTATATTACACTACAGCATATTACACTATGGCATTAAGGAAAAATTCATTCCTGCTTATTATATGAAAATACTGCATGAAAATAAGTCTTCACAACATTTTAGTTGCTCTATGCTTTTAAAATGTATTTATTAATTACTCGTAAGTTTATATAATGGAAAAGCATCAGCACAATTTAAGGCCTTATCCTCTAAACTTATTCTTCCCCACTGTTTAGATCTATCTCCTCCCTTGCATTATGTCAGAAGTGAGACCATAAACTCTTCCTAAGAAGGATCTTTCCTTTTAGTTTGTTTTGTAATGTACAGCATGATTTTGGGCAGTGTAATAGTAATAATAATTCTGCTCAATTGTATTAACGAACATTCAATGGAAGGATTTTGTGAAAAGGGGTAAAACAATGTACTGATTGAACCTCTCTAGTCCAGCATTCTCTGTTCTAGCAACATCTGTGGGTCCGGCATGATTTTAGTTGGCTGGATGTCTGCTGATCAGGGGTATGGCCATATTTCCTGTGGTTCCATAAAGATTGTTTACAGCTATCAATCCTGGCGCTTACTGTATTGTACTGGTATTTATTTCTAATTCACCCTAAATGTCTTTTAAGAACCTAGTAAGGCGTGGAAGTGTTGGTAATGCTGCTAGGCAACACTGACCTCCTGTGGTTTGGCAAATTCTCAGGTTTGGCACTTGTCAGGTCCTGAGGGTGCCGGACTGTGGAGGTTCAACCTGTACTTTTCTCTAATGTTCCCAGAAATGGCTAAACCATTTTTTCTTGAAAAAAATCAACCTGAAGAAGACATGGAATTTTCCAGGCATGGAAAATTTATATACAAAAGCTTTAAATATGGCAAAGTTATCTGCACTTGAATAATGGGAATGGAATGACATTTTTTCCCCCTGGTGAAACGCTTTCGGACAAAAAAAATTGGGTTTACCAAAAATAGTAAGGAAATCAATGCCCAATTCACTGAACTGATTCAGTAAAATAAATACACTTACGAATAAAAAAAAATTGCAGTGTTCTGACATTTTTTAAAATGAAACACTTTATTTAATGTGAAATGACTTCTCATTATGAAATTTACTTCATTTTATTTTCAATAAAAAGCAAATCTCAAAAAAGTTCAAATGTTTCACTTCTGGTAAACTAAAACATTTGGTTTAATCAAATATTTTTCCCCACACTTTTAATAAGGACAGAAAACAGAATTGTTCACATAGCTCCACTTAAAACAAGGTTTAAAACACATACACCTGTAATTATTATAATGAATACTCTTTGAAACTACTATTGGTGGACATAACTTTTGAATATGGTAGATAACAAAATGGATGGATTTTTAAAAATTTGAAGTACTTGCAAATACTAGTATTCTACTGGCCTTTACAGCAGGCTGACATAGGACTAAATATAGTCTTACCTGAGACATTCAATAACATGCATTTTTAAAATTCCTTTTAACATAGATTAGATTTCATGACTCTCTCAATAATCTGAGTTTATGGAGCTTTTAAAATGTGTATTGTAGGGATTTTTGAAAGTATTACAGGGACTTTGAGATGCTTTTTTCTTCTCTAGTACTACGATAATACAGAGAACTAAACAATTGAGTGTGAGAGATACTACAGATATTTTAGAAAGTGATGACAGCAGATGTATTTGGAAAGTAGTTTGGGAAGGAAAGATTTTTGTATCACCTATCCAAAGTGCTTGAAGAGATGGATGGTGAGATGATAATGCAAACTAACAATTGTCTGTGCATGCAGCATCTAGGGTCTCTTTCTGACTGTATACTTGAAACTACTTTATGGTGTAAAGAGCTACTGATTTGTATGAAATTGATTCTTGCTTCCTGTTTCTTTCTAATCTTTTTGTTGTGTGATCAAACATACAATAATTAGGTAAAATTATGTGCTTTATATATTAAAACTTATTATTAAAACCTGAAGTACATATATGCAAGAAGTAAATATGTACTAAGTACAACAATTGAATTAGAACGTAAGAGACTGGGCATAATGTCTTCTGGAGTACTATGTGCCAGCTCAGACATCTTCAGCAGGTGCAGACTACTAAAATCCAGTGAACTGGGCTCTTGTTAATACTACATAGTCATGCTGCTATGGCTGTGTGGGTCATATTGAGACAGCATCCTTGTAACAAAGAACTGGAAATACTGAGCAGAGAATTGCACGACAACCATAATAAAATGTATTTACAGTCTTTGACATTAAAAGAAATGCCTGAACACCTTCTTGAGGGTGACACAAGTGCCTAAGGGGCAGGGACACACCAACAGAAAAAGGCTTTGTCAGTTTGCTATTAGCAGTGTCAAAATAAAAAGGGAGGAGAAGATTCAAACTACAGATCTAAGGAGAACCAGAAGGGATATTTGCCAGACCAAATCTAGTTTATCTTCCAGTATTCGAAGATGAAGACAGGAAAGGGAACTGCTAGTTGTTTAAGGAAGTAATCAGTGAAGTGGGCTCAAAGGCTTTCAGAGAAGCTTTAGTTGATATGAACTGAAATCTACCAGTATTGAATAGTGCTGTTGTTTCCTCTGGAGCACAATATGGATGAAATATCCAAATGAACAAATAAATATAAGCAACTTGCCAATACAAGTGATGGAGTCTTAAGAATATGGGAAGATATTTTGTTATAGCACCACACTCCACACAGACAACATAGGTAGAGCTGATAAAGAACAAGGAAAATTGTTGAGATGGCTTGAACGTACAGAACAAGGACAAAGCCATAAAACCTCAGCACCATCAGAAACAAATGACAGAAAGAAACTAGACTGCTGAACTTCAAAGACTGGAAAAGGAGCTGAGGTTTCCACAAGTCATAATGGAGAGTGAACACAAATTTACACCGTGATCAGGTGCTCACTGAGAATCATGCAGGTGATGGAAGCTACAGTATGAGCAATTCATCAGACTTACAAAGTGCAAGTTCAAGAAAAGCTTGTAGGTATTCAAAAATAAATTTATACCCTAAGAGTTTCCCAGTTCCAACCTCACACAGAGTTATTTTTCCAATTGTAAAACAAAAAATAATTGTATTGCATTTATTTCAGGGCCGACTTTAATTAAGCTTGGAACATACTCAACTACTGTCAATATAACAGATACCTTTGAATCAATTGCTTCTTCAAAGGTACAAGATTTCTTGGTGATTGAGAATGCTGGATCAAAAAGCCCCTTTACTGCTCTTAACTTCTCTGTGCATGTATACATTTTGAGCCACAATCTGGCCCTATGCCACTATGTAGTTTACATTTTTCATGCAAAATTTAAACCTTTAAAAGGGAAAATGTTTAATAATTATAAATAACTATTCATTTTTATGAAGAAGAATAAGATGATCTAAGATTAAAACAATTTCTAAACAATGTAATTCTAAAAATTGCATGAACTGATATTTGGATACATGCTTTGAAAATATTTTTATTTTTGGCTTCATAAATACTATACCTTCCAGAAGTATTTCTCAGTATGGCAAGTGCATCTGGGTAACCATCCATATTATAATCTCCAATATGAAGAGTAATTGGAATAGAAAGTTCATCTGAGGATTGATTGTTTTTATATGGTACAAAACCCCAGAGTGTGTCCTTATTTCTAAAGTCTTGCAACACTGGTATCCACTGAAAAAAATAAAAAAATAACTGTAGTTAGAAGTGTGTTTTGCATGTTAAAGTATTGATGCTATTAAACAGATCATCATTTTCACATCTACTACTGTTCTGATGTCCTATAGCTCTTTTCATCACGGAATTCAAAACCCTTTGAACATTCCTGTGAGGGATGGCATTAATATATAAGGATAACTTAATCTGCCTCTGGAGTGGAAAAGACTAGCTGTTTGGGCCTGAGTCCGCTTCTGCGAGACGTTAAGACCATTCTCAATTCCTTCACTGGAGTCAAAAGGAATTGAGGACAGTCAGTATCTTTGACTAAGGATTAAAGGCACACAGCAACCTAACATACTAATATTTAGGCTACAAAATGAGGATTATTATTGTTGCATTTACTAGAACCAGTTGAGGGACTGTAAATTCTCTGGGACAGGGTATATGACTTAAGTTATGTTCCTTAGAATGCTGTTTAAATTTATGACACTACATAAACCTTTACAATAATTATATGAAGTATAATTCCATTATCTGATATGAAGCCAAGTTATCATGGTTAACAACCATACTTTAGTGAAAAATTCCATGGAAACTTTAATGTTCATTAATCATTTTACACTTCATTTAAAAGACAGCACCCCCAGCAGAACATAATAGTATCACCCTAATGGAGCTTTAGCATCATGACCTACAGCATATAGGTATTTCTTAAATATCTCTAATCCTGGCTTTCCTAATCTGGTGAGTCCTGAGGAGATAAATACACAAAAGAACAGTATGGTTGCAAGTCATAAATTATATTGTTGCTCTTAAAATATAGGTCTGGAACCATTACAACATCCAGGAAACTCAATGGCCCTGACCTTGTCTATTAAAAATTTCTGTGGTGTTGGGGAATCGCAGGTACTGTAGTGCCTGTAGAGTGTAATTGATTCAACATCACTTCATTCTTGCAGCACATTCTGTAGAAGTTGCGTGGAAATGTAGCTGAGAGAAGCAAGTGTAACAGGAGTTCTGTTGCATGCCAATTATCCCTGGATGCTGGAATGGTCCCTTGGGACTGCCATCAGACACACCTTCTCGGCAGTTCTAAGGTAATTCATATTTGCAACAGAACCAAATGAGTTTTAAGACTGAGAGAAAGCATAAAAGGGACAGATGTTTTTGTCTTGCCACCAGCAAAACTCAATACGGCCCAAGGAATAGACCTTAGATTTTGTTGTTTTGTTATTGTTTCTGAATAGAAAATGTATACACATACCATTTACTAAAACTGCACTATTATGAAGATATATAACATAATTTATGACTGCCTAAATAAAAGAGTGAAAAAAAATGGAAATCAATAAGTAGATTCCTCAGTTTTTGTTTTTCAAAAAACTGTTTAGCCTCCATATGCCCATTTGTTTTGATAAATATTTCTTTGGTTATTATAAGCAGCAAGACTTTTTTGAAACATCTAGGACAATAACTCTGAAAATGAGAAATAGACTGTCAGTTTTATGGGAATTATATGTGTACACCAAATAAGTAACAGTATCTATACGCAGAACACCTCACTGAAAAGAAACATAAAAAACAACCAATAGTCTTGTAGCACCTTAAAGACTAACAAAAATACAGATGGTATCATGAGCTTTCGGGGGTACAACCCACTTCTTCAGATGAATGGAGTTATTAAAAGTAGTTTCTCAATACAGTAAAATCTGTGTTACCCAGCACACTCAGGGATTAGGACGTTCCAGTTATCTAAAAATCACGGTTATCTGAGAGTCTCTTTTTGGAGCTGTGACCCCCGCGCTACAGGGGTTGCCAGGTGCCCAGCCCAGCTCCTGGCTGGCTGGATCATAGCGGCGTGCTGCCAAGCTGAGCCCAGCCTCGTGCTGGCCAGATCAAATTGCTGGACCATGCCAAGAACCTTGGAAATTTGCCGGTTTCTAAAGTTTTCCAGATAGTTAAGTGCTGGATAGCACAGGTTTTACTGTAAATAGGGGCTTGGAGAGGGTGAGGTGGGGAGAAAGGAAAAAAAAGGGAAAGACCTCAAAAAAGAATGAGTATGCCTTAAAAACAAAACACAAAATCAATGAAGCAGATAATAAAAAAGACTTAGTTCTTCAATTCTTTTGTTAATTTCCACCATATGGCATCATTGGTACTACATTGTCCTAAAACAATTACACATTCAAACATTTTACATGCTTTAATTTATTCTATTTATTTTTTCATGGAAAATGAATCTATAGGCAGGTCAGGCTGGTCGTTGTCTGGACAAAGTAATTTTGCACAGATTGCACTTATAGGAAATTTCAAGAAATTAAATAAAAGAATTCTATTACATAAATGAATATGCTTGCAAAAGGGAAGTAAAAACTGTTTCAATTTCTAGGATTTCAACTTTAAACATTATTTGTTTAATTGAATAATTAACACACATAGTAAATTTAAATCAGAAACTTGTAAACTGTCCATTACACTTTCCGTAACTAATCTGAATTATTTTGCAATTTGTAACATGAAAAATTTGTAGGGCTGTCAAGTGATTAAAACGTTAATCCTGCCCCTCTGAAACGCTGTGGCGGCGTTTCAAAGGGGCAGCACTGCGGGAGCCCAGGATTAGCTGGAGTCCCCAGCTGACCCTGGACTCTGTGAAATGCTGCCCCTTTGAAGCACCACCCCGGTGCCTCAAAGGGGCAGCACATTAGGAGCCGGGGATCAGCTGGAGTGCCCATGATCCCTGGCTCCGTGTTGCGCTGCCTCTTTGAAGCACCGCCATGGAGCAGCGCTGCATGGAGCCTAGGGTCAGCTGGAGACTCCAGCTGATCCCTGGCTCCTAATGCCCTGCCCCTCTGAAGTGCCAGAGCGGCGCTTCGAAGGGGTAGTGCAGCATTAATGCCTGTGATTAACGTGTTAAAAAAATTAACGCGTTAATCCTTTCTTGAGTTAATCGCAGGCGTTAACGCATATCAATTGACAGCCCTAAAATTTTTCTTTGCACTAAAATGAGAGTTGAATAGGCAACTTGATTTTAATTTTGTTAGCAAATATTTTTTATGAACTCTAATCATAATAGTCATGATTTGTTTCCGATAAACAAAAATAATTATTTAAACCTTTCACCCAGCATATTCTGGTGTAAAAAGTGGTGCATGCAGCTAATTTAAGTGGAAGGGTTGTTTATGCAAAATTTGGCATCTGTAGGAAATTGTGAAATATTTGTTTATTTTGCATAAACTAAGCCACAAACTCTTCAAAATAGAAGAATTTTAAATAAAATTTAAAAATAAATACTGTATATCTATCTACCTATACACACACACACACACACACACACACACACACACACACACACACATATTTAAAAGGGGTAAACAGGACAGTGGTTTATTCCAAGAAAGAAAACGGGTTTCCTTATAAGGGATGTTCTGTTTTCCTATATATGAGCAACTGTAAATGACAAAATGTGTATGCTCTGAAAAAACAGGAAGATTTATTTTGGAGACTGTTTTTCTAGAGCAAACTATGTTCCTAGGCTAAGAGATGCTGACTGAAAATCATGTTCTTATCAGTGTCATCCTTACTATTGGCTACCTAGGCAAGCAACATCCGGAGACAGAAGAACCCAAATGGATTTACAAGAAATTTCAGTTTAACAAATGTGCATTTTCCAATCTGCTCTACTTCAACACCTGAATCTCATTTTCAAACGTGACTTAGCATCCAATAAATAAATAAATAAATAAAAGCCATTGTCCAGGTGTGTAAATGATGCAAAACATTGTTGAAAATTTAGCCTCAAATATTTTGCTGCTTGTGATAAATGACATCCTTTAAAAACAGATTATTTAACCAGGATACCTCAAATATTTCTCTCTTTTCCATATGATCTATGCCAATGAATAGTTTACAGTAAAACAATTCATGTATTTAATGAGTACAAGAGATTAAATACTCACTTAATGAATTTACCCTGAATTTTCCAATTTTCCAACTCAAAACTGGCATCTAAAAAGCACCAAGGCAACTACACTGCTTAGTTCAAGCATCATTTTGGATTGGTGGTATGATACTGGTAAACCAGTGCTACTTCAGGCCAAGACTATAGGCAAGGGGTCTCAAACTTAAAGCCCATGGGCAATGCTCAGCCGGAACAATTGTGCAATCCATCCTGGGAGTCTCAACCAGGAAGGGGAAGGGAGAAAGGGAAGTCTATTGCTGATCCCCCAAGCCTCATCCCCTCATGGCAACTGTCCAGTTCTCTCCCCACTATGGCACCCATTCCCCGGGGACACAGTCTCAGGAATTACTGGAGGGGGTGGTGTGGCCGCATTCGTTCCTTCTCTCTCTGGAACTTCTGGTGGACAGGGTGCCATGGGGGACAGAGAGCATAGCGGTGATAAGAAGGAGACCACTTGGTTGGGGGACGTGAACTAACAGCTCCCTCCCCCTGGCACTCCTGGTCCAGATTTCATAACTGCTCTGGCCAGGAATGGCTCATGGGCTGCGAGTTTGAGGCCTCTGCTATAGCTATCAGCTAACAACTGACTAACTCATAGAGGGAAACCAAACTAGGTCACTGTATGTTAGTTTTGTTCAAAAAAGGTATTAGTCTTATAAGAATGTGGTTAATATTTTGATTATTAAATTTTATAATGTACTGCATGCACTTATCTCACTTGTAATGTCTGTATTCCATGCTATTAGGAAATATTTAAGTTTTGCTTTCAAGGTTAGAAAATGGTTTCGCTGATGTTGTGAACCCAGGCACAAGAATCATTTCCCTTTTCCCACTATCCATCTAAGAGGACTATCATAAATTAAGTTGGACATTATAAGAGAATAAGGGGGCTGCCCCCCTGCCTGCTACACTCGCCAAACCCCATCTTGGATAGGGAGGGCCTACGGCCGAGGCCACGCTCTCTTTCGCCTCCCCTCCACTGCTGGGGAGGGCTGGGCCGAAGCCATAGTAGCCCTGGCCCTCCCCTGGTAAGGGGAGGGCCAGGGCCGCAGATGGCCCCAGCTCCCCATGGGATCCTGGGGAGGGCAGGCTGGGAGTGATTGGGGCTTGGCTCCTGTGGATGCAACATGATGTGATGATGTCATTCTGTTATCCAACAAGAAATTTATATCTATATATAATACTACTCACACTCAGTCCATGGTAAATATTTTTCCTTCTTCCTTTAAGGATCTATAGATGGCATTCTATCAAGAACACAAATTTCAGCCAATTATTAAAGAAAACATTTTTTCTATTTATGACAACCTAATGTGACAAAAAGATTGTTTTGGATTTTTTCCTGGGTTGCCTTTCTTATTCTCTATGTTAAACATGGTATTCAGTTTTGTTTCTGGAAATGGAAGCTCAGAATACCTGATTCTGTCCTGGTTTAGATAAGTAGATGGTACTTTTTTGACAAGTCGCATCAGCACAGGTTGGCAGTAAATGCTCAGTTTGCCCATCCCCATCTGCCAAAAAAAGGGGGAAAAAACAACTTCATCAGCTTACTACTATTTGCAAAACCAAATGTTCTTCAAACAGAAGATTAAATCAACTGTGCATACATTATAGTCTGTAGAAATCTTGATAAAATATAAAAATTAGATAAGTGTCAAGAAAAATCAGAATATTTGACATACTTAATCTTGTCAACATGTCATCTGGTTTGACTTTTGTTTGAAGGTGCAAATACATTTCTCTTTGTTAAAGGAATTTAATTTTGAGCCATTATGCAGTTTCAAACCTTAAATGTAAAAGTACATTTTAACAGAATGAATAAAAGAGTAATTGACATTGTCCTTGTGGTTTGCTTTTGAGAACGGCTGGTTTATACAACAGTCCATTTTAACAAAAATGCATTTCATTTTTTAAGTGATTTGTGCTGTGGAGGGAGCACTGGACAGACAGACATGCAAAAGCTTTTGTATATCTAAACACCTGCGGGGGGGTGGGTGGGAGGGAGAGTACTCAAGTTACCTAGTTACAACAGACAGCTGCTCTTTGACCTCTTGCACAAGGTAAGTCTGTATTCACATAGTTCAAGAAAGTCACTTTTAGCACATTTGAGCCATACATTTCCAAGCATGTAAAAAAAAATTATCCCTATTTTACATATTTAAATGAAGATTATATAACTGCCCTATGAAAGTTACCATGAGATCTAGAGGCTAAATTGAGCAAATAGTGTAGCATGTAAATATGTGTACAGAACTCCAGATAGCTATCTTACAGACTTACAAGACAGAAACTTTACAAAGGCATACCACTTATACTTCCTTGGTGCTGGCAGAATGAGCTGTAAGAATTTGGAGCATGAACATCCAACTAACAGAACATGTCTCAATGCATAGTCTAATTCACTAAGACAATTGCTTTCTGCTGATCTTCAAAAGACTGCTGACTCCCAGACACCCTAATCGTACCCAAATAAAAACTCAAGGCGCACAGTAAAATACCTGTTAAATACTACAACATTATTTACAAACTGGAGCCTGATAAATCTAAGAATGTAAAAAATTAAGAGAATTTAGCTATTTGACTGACCATAAATCATATTGCTACAGATGTAATTTAATATGCATTAAAAAAGAACAATTCTAATAATTGAATTACATCTCTTTACAAAAACCTAAACATCTTTACATCTATGGGTACGTCTAGACTACAGGGTTTTGTCGACAGAAGTTTTGTCGACAGATACTGTCGACAAAGTTGTCGACAAAGAGCGTCTAGACTACATCCAGTTCTGTCGACAAAGCAAGCTGCTTTGTCGACATAACAGTGTGGACGCAAAGGACAGTGTAGATGCAATAATGCCTTCTATCGACAGAACTCTGTCAACAAAAGGCGTTATTCCTCGTAGAATGAGGTTTACATACGTCGACAAAACTGCTGAATTTTGTCGATGTTATGTCGACATAACTCAAAGGCAGTGTGGACGCAGGTATAGTTTTGTCGACAAAAGTCCACTTTTGTCGACAAAACCCTGCAGTCTAGACACACCCTTAGAGATGAATAGATACAAATGGTAGCAAGTGCTGGAGCCTTTCATTATGTAATTAAGATTATTTAGCTGGAAATATTCTTTATTAAGAAAATATTTAATAGAATAGCAGTCTGGGAAGGATTTATTTACATATTTACCTCACCAGTGCCATATTTTAATCATGCATGAAAAGTTTATATTTACATTTTCAAATAAGTAAATAGAGTTCTCCATAGGGCAGCAAAAGGATTGTCCTGGATGTGCAGAAAGAAAGACAAAACACCAGTAATGTGGTTTAACTAGGCTATAATTTTGTTCACTTACTTCAACTGAAAACTATCTAGCAGTTAAGTTTTATGGGAAGCCCTCCTTCATGATAGAAAGCTGCTATTAGCACCACTTCTCACAGGGCCCCAGGCCACGGCTGGGACCCCATTGCCATCCTCTCATATACAGTTGGATCTGTTCTACACATTGGGAGCTCCAACCCCATACACCCCAGCTTCCTTAGGAGAAAGCAACCTTCTAAGTACACTTCCAATTACAGTTTATCTGGGAACATACATCTCACATGCCACCTGGAGGTGCTAGCAATCAGCATGGCTGCCTCCCCTTACCCCAAGCCTGGTTTTCATCTAGTTAGCAATTCTCTCCTTGGCTTCAGCCAAAAATATATCCACTACGATCAGACAGAAATACCACCCATCTTCCCTGAATAAGTCAGGGAATTAAGTATGATATCTTTTGGGACATCCCCAATCCTTCCTGGTTATGCACAAATTTAGGCACTTTCTGATTCACTCATCTGGCATGGTCAACCTCAGGAGGCCGGATGGTTCCCAAGTATACCTTCTATTGAAGCATTTCATACCAGTTCACAATTAGTCTTAGGAAAAGGTTTTAGATCTGCCCTACATCTCTTTTTGCCCATTTACAAGATCCCAATCTGTTTTATCTCAGGTGTATAATTATTATTTCAGATGAGTGCTTCATGGCTTTTAATCTGTCATTTTAAACTAATAAGTATAACACAATAAGATTTTATATCCATTATTTCTGAACCCCATAGTCACCAGAGAGAACGTGGGAAAAGGAAGGTGTAGTGCTCCAGAAATTTGTAATGTGAAGTGTAAAAGGAAATTCTATTGAGAGTGGCTTAGTTAAGGGGGAAATTCTGAGAAAAAATATAATTTTCTGCACACAGGAATCTGTTTATATACAGGATTTGGAGAGGGTGTAAAATTAGGCTTTATCATTCTAAGAAAAAAGCAAAGCAGAAGAACAACATTCCATAATGGCTACTAATGTTTGGATCATATCCCCCCAAATATCTTTTAGCGCATGGGAGGAGAGAGGGAAGCAAAATAACAACCCAAAAACCTAATATTCTACTAAAGTACAAAATGTACACATACAAAAAACCCACTCCAAAACAAAATAAAATCTATCCCTCCTCACCTCAAATCAAATAAAAAGTGTTTTCACATGAACAAGATTAAATATACATGCAATAATACATAGGACACACAGTGAAGACTTTAATTTCCTTTCACATTTATTACACAAAAATGATTATAGCTCTAGAAAACAGGACCTGTGAGAGAAGACTGAAAGAATTGGAATTGTATAGTTTGTAAAAGAGAAGACTGAGACCGGACAAGACAGCAGCTTTCAAATACCTGAAAGGGTGTTAAAAAGAGAAGGGAGAAAAAATTATACTCTTTAACTTCTGATAACAGGAAAAGAAGCAATGGGCTTAAACTACAGCAAGGGAAGTTTAAGTTGGGCATTAGGAAAAACTTCCTGTCAGAGTGGTTAAACACTGGAAACAATTGCCTAGGGAAGTTGTGGAATCTCTATCATTGGAGATCTTTAAGAGCATGTTAGATACATAGCTATCAGGCATGATCTAAGATCAGTGTTTCTTAAACTGTGTTCTATGGCACACTAGTGTGCTGCAGAGAAAAACAGAATTCAAAATGGTCACCCTTAAAGGGACAGGCAATCTTTTTTTTTGGCTCAATTTTTTCCCTGACCCTCCTCTGACGACGACTTTTTTTTTTTTTTTCTCAACAAAAAATCCTTGGTGTTCCTCATAAAAAAAAAATTGTCTGGTGTTCCTTGGTCTTAAAAAGTTTAAGAAACACTGATCTAGATGAGCGTTTCCCAATCCCTGATCCACTGCCAGGCTGCAGCTCTCTGGCTGTCAGGCCATGATGGCTTTGAGGGCTAGGGTACACTGCTTCTGCTGGGAGAGGCGTGTCCTGTCCTGCCTCTCAGCTAACCAGCACTGGGCTGGGGCAGAGTCTCTTCCTGGACATGGAACAGCACTGCGCTGCATGGTGGGAGGGCTACACAGAGCCCAGCACAGCAACTTTAGGGCAGCCATGACCTGAACTAGGCAAGGAGGCAGGGAATGCACTGTGGGCTTCGGGGACAGAGCTAGTGCTGGGGACATCTGAGGAAAGGGCTAGTTCTAGGAAGCTCTAAAGGATGGGGGACTCTAAAAGGCAGAGGGTTTACATTGGGGACCACTGGGGCATCTGGGGTGAGGAGCTGGCACGGGGGGGGGGCTATGTGGATGGGGCTAATATTGGGGACTGGGGCAGGCACTGGGGAATACGGTGGGGGGGCTCTAAGTGGTGGGGCGACTAGCACTGGAACGGTTGGGTGCAGGAGTCTGGGGTCAGTGTCTGGCACTGGGGGGTAGTGGAGGGGTGAGGCGTTCTAGGGGGCTAGAGCTGGCTCTGGGGCCGGGGCTCTTGGCAAGCTGGTAACATTTTATTTGCATAATGAATATGCAAACATGCAACTAAAATGTTACTGCTCTGCCAAAAATTTCCTGGTCCTTGGTGTGATGGGGGGACTCACCCCCGCACTAGCGGACGCGGGATCCGCAGCCCCGCGCGGAGTGTCAGCTGGCGCCGGGAAGCCAGTGCCGCGCGGCGGGGCAGCCAGCAGGGTCGGGGGAAGCCGGCACGGCTGGCAGGCATGCGCCCGGCAGTCCAGAGGCTAGCGGGCGGGTTTTAGGACCCAGGAAGCCGGCGGCGGCCCCGGGAAGGTCAGGGGCCGGAGGAACGCCGAGCGGGGAATTTAAAAGCGGGGAGGTGAGCAGAGAGGAGGGGAGATTCTGCTCTCAGCCTCCTCCGCAGGACCGACCGCGAGACCAGCTGGGGGCACAGCCAGGAGAGGACGCGGAGGGAAGGCGACCGATGCGGGCGGCCAGGGCGGCACGGAGAGAGCCGATGGGGAGCCCTGCAGTAGTGGCGTCGACGGACCAGCCAGCGATCCGGAGCAGCGGCGCAGCGGACAGGGCGCAAAAGGAAGACTCCGGTGGGATTGGCGGGGACGCGAGGAAAGGACTGTTAGGAGTGGACCGTGGGAACAGCGCATTAGAAGCCGGGGGCAGGAAAGGGTCGGGGTAGTGACCCTCGAATGGCAGGGTACCCCAGGGCCCCTAGCAGGCCACCCGGTTACACTCGGTATAAAAAAAGGTTGGGAATCACTAACCTAGATTGGGGTGGGAAACCTTTTTGGGGTTGGGGTCCTCATGTTCCCCTCTCACATCAGAGCCTAGAAAGGCCCCGGCTAGTAGATTTTGTGCGCGCCAGCCCCACTGGGGATGGAGAGGATTGGAGCACCAGCATGGGCTCTCCAGTGCTGGAGTGGGAGCCCTGAGCCTCAGGGGCTGGATCCAGGCAAGCTGGGCCGCATCTGGTCCACGGGCCTTAGGTTCCCCACCTATGATCTAGATGGTGTGTGTCCTGTCGTGAGGGCAGGGGATTGGACTTGATGAACTCTCAAGGGTCCTTCCAGTTCCATAATTCTATGATTTAAGACAGTGTGAATTGAATCAACACTGTGTCCTATATGTTCCTTGAATTAAAATAACTAATGGAAAAAAGAAAACCAGAAAAATGCTTGTTTTAAATTGTTAGACACGCATTTTTAATTACTGGACACTAGCCAGAACTAGAAACTTAGATCTTAATCTCTTCTAATTTTTTTGTTTGGGGGACTGGCAACCGTCTGCTGATACATTTTGGTTGTCTCATTAAAATTTGAAGGTATTTTTATTGGTGTTTGATTCTAGTTTTGAAATCATCAAAATTTCATCCAATGAGATTTCAATCCAAAACTGAAAAAAAAGCTCAGTCTGAGTTGTAGCTTTAATTCATTTTGGAGCCCCAATTTTAACCTAAACATTTTATTGATTTGAAATGCACTATGTTCTGTCCACTATTTTAACTTGAATATGAAAGACTAATCTTAGCCCTTCACAATACTGTTCCCTAATTCACAATACAGTTTTAACCCTTAGTGTCGAGATACAGGTACAATTTTACATAAAAGAATGGCCACACATACATATCATTTGCAAATGCATGCTTATCTAAATTATAAGTATGTTAAACTTTGATTAATCAGCTAATTGAGTAGTCATGGAATTTCCCCACTGTGCCTCTGCCTTTTCAACTCAAGTAGTCCCTCCTCACCCCAAGGCAAACTAAGCAAATGTTGAAAGGGACAGAACCAAGATGAGCAAGAAAAATAGGATGAACTTGGAATAAGACTGTTTCTCAATAAACCTTACAGAAAAAAAAAGAGATAAAACAGAAGTGTGGAGTTACAGTTTTGGTACTACCAGGCAATGTCACACAAATCTGATTGTTCATGACAAATGTTCACACTTGCACTGAAGTGGCTCAAATCTTTTCATTTTACCCTAACGTTAGACTTGAGAGGAAAATAACCATGTCTGATGTTAGAGTTAGAAAAGGAAAGTTATAAAGTTTATAATCTACTATAAAAACAAAACACAATATTACTGTAGCCTAAACATACCATATTCTAAACCAAAACCAAACAATTTCCAGAAAATACTTCCTAGTCACTTTTATTAGATTCACTGCTCTGCTGGTGTCTAGCATCCCAGTAACTTATACATCTTAATTTAGGCATAGTCCTGTCAGCTAAATTATAATGGTGACACAAGGATCTGTGTGATTTCCTCTGTAACAGCAAAGAAATTGCTGCACCATCTATTTTATTTTTTCCCCTTGATGCTGTAGCAAAAGATAGTCATTCAGCATTGGCATAAACTCTTGTAATATAACTGAAATCCTGTCCATTCCCCTGAACTTAACATTGGCATGTGACATCCTTTAATTTCAATGGGTTTACACAAGGGTAAATGAAAAGAAATTTGGTCCAAAATGATGTGTGGTTCCACAGAAACCCTGCCTCAGTGTAAAGATGCCTTAAGTGCTTTCCAATCTGTACCCAGAATAAAGTTGGACACTTCTGGAAATCACACTATGTGATCATATAACTGAAGTCTAGGTCATAAAGCACACACACAGTGGGCCACAGATGAGGTTAAGAGGAACAAAGTTAGGTCTTCCTTGGGAACTTTAGGAGCTATGATCACAATTCTTTTACTTTAAGTACGTACTTGGACTAGTTACACCTCAATCTTACTTTTGCCTCTCAAGTTCACACCTTTCTGAAATACCTGAGTGATTACTATTCACAACCTATTCCAAATATGTTAGTTGAAAGCAAAAATTTTTGGCATCTGCTTAAAAAACAAAAGAAAACAAAAAACCACGCAACAACTAGGGGGCTGTGCCCTCTGCTCACTGCACTCACCAACCCCACTCTTGTCAGGGGGTAGGGGGAGTAAGCAACCCCATCTCTCCCCCGGGTCACTGGGGAGGGCCAGGTTACAGCCATGCCAGCCTGAGCCGCTGCTTCTCTCTCCCCCTGTGGTCAGCCTGGGCCCCTTCTCTCCTGCAGTCAGCCTGGGCCCCTTCTCCCTTCCCCCTCCCACTGCCACCACCACCAGCCCAGGCCCCTTCTCCCTCCTCCTCCCAGCCCCTGCCACACCAGCCCAGGCTCCTTCTCTCTCCCGTACTGTGCCAGCCTAGGCCCCCTTCTCCTTCCTCCCCCTGGTCCAGCCAGCCCAGGCCTTCCTTCTCCCTGACCCCTTCTCCCTCCCCCCCCAGCCCTTTTTCACCCCCTCAATCCTAATACACACCCTGCCGGATGCAGTGCACACCAGACCCAGCTCTAACTAACGGCTGGGGAGGCGCAGGGGTACTTGTCCGCCCCATGTGAGGCGCAGGTAGTGCCATGTGCACACAGTGTTCTGCAGCCTGCTAATATGGGGAAAGCAGAAGCATGGCGGGACTGTTGTCCTGACCTCTCCCCCAGGCAGTCCCACTTACACTGCTCACTGCTTCAGCATCGCCCACAGAGTCCAGAGCAACCTGTCTGCCTGCCGAGAGAGAAGGGAAGGAACAGACAGGTTGGTGAAGCAGCTCCCACAGGTGGCTCGGGGTGCTCTGGCAGCTGCGGTAAATGAAGCCTCTAGTGAGGGGGTAAGTGTCCGTGGAGGCAGATGGACTCCAGAGAGTTGGGCACTGTTCTCCGACTCCCCAAGAGCCTGGTGGCGGGAGAGCCCCCAAGAGCCCATTGCTGGCACATAAGTCTGGCTGGGAGCTCCTCCCCTAGCGCCTGTCCCCAGGCTGCTGTCCTGAGCATCATACCCTCCCTGCACCCTGCCCTGGACCATCATGGCTGCAATGTGGGGTCTGCCAGCTACTGTGCCACGTTTCTTGGCACTGAAAGCCCTGTGGGGTGGGGGTGGAGGAAGGGAAGTAGGGACTTGATTTAAAATCTCAATTCCAAGTGGTGAGGGGAAGCAGTGAGGTCAGGATCAAGCTGGGAGAGAGGGAAGAGGGAGAGAAGGAGGAGGCATCATGACACCATTGTCATCCACGGGAAAAACTTTTTTGTATATAGACACACTAAACAAACACAAGTCGAATTGGACTACAACGTAATTGCAGCTGGTATCTTAGATACGGCAAAATAGTCTTTCCCTGAGAACCTTCTGTTCTCTTTGTCCTTATGGATATAGATTCTAAAAAAAACCCTGTTTTGTGCTGCCTAGCTCACATCTCACAAATAGCAAAGAATACAAATATACCCTTCTCTAAGTTCTTTACAGAGATGTGAAAGAAAGAAAAATTCCCCCAAGTACCAGAACGAAAGCTGGTTGTTCTCCTGTATGCAAGAAAGACTATGCATTTGGTTCTGAAAGTCATAGATATGGACGTGTTATTTCCATTTAACTGCAGCTATTTTAATACAGTTTTATATATATTAGGTCAGATTTATTGTACTCTGTATATGGTTTAGTCTCATTTTTCTAAACCCTGACACTTTGTACACTAGCTTCATCCTCCTTCACTTTCTAAAATTTTAAGAACCTTAAAAAAAAATTGAGGTAAAAATCTTGTGACAATGCATCAAAAAGGGACCACCCACAGTACTGAGCTTTATATTCAGACAAAATACACGTTAGTGGTTGCTGATTATCTTAAATCTTTTTTCTAAAACTGTATACGAGATGTGAATTTCAACATCTCAAGCAGATGTAAAGAGCTTTTATGGCTGTCTCAAGGAACTCCAGGCATTACAGAACTCCATGGCTTTCTTGTCTTTAGCAGAAAATCATTTCTGCTTCTCTAAAGTCCCTGACTACATCTTTCCAAGGAAACTGTACTAGCATCCTGATAGCAGGGACAGCATTTAACCACTGCTCAACTGAGAGCTGCAAACAAGAGTTCTCTGAGCAGCAAGGGCAAGGCCTAACAACTAACCTTGTGCCATAGCTGAAATGGTGAGATTTTAAAGGAACAGAAAATTAACTGTAACTTAAAAAAGAAGAAAAGAAGGGATGCACGTATAAAAAGATAGATATAGGACACGAGTTTCTGCTAAACAGGCTAGATTTAGTTTGACCATTGCTGAAACAGATGGCACAAGCCTATCTGCATAACATGAAACATCCAATGTTCTACATGTAGCTGACCACTTCGGGTTGCCAGGTCTCCAGTTTTCGGCTGGAAAACCTGATTAAGAAGGGATCCTAGAAGCAATGCACATCAGAGCTCCCTTCTAGTCTTTGCATTGCACAGCTTCCAGGAAACAGCCAGCATGTTTGGCTAGGCTTAGGGTTAGCTAAGTGATTCCACGTATTGCTGTCACCCTCCAACTCCACTTGCAGGCACAACTCCCATTGGCCAGGGCAGGGCAGTGAACAAATTAGCAAGAATTATGAGCTTTCAGCAGGTAGCTGTTGAGGGGTTATGGCACACATCTTCCCACTGCTGCTGGACCTCTTCCCATTGCGCGCCTTTTGTAGCGAGGCTTGAACCATGCTGTGTGCCTCTGTGGCCTGTCGCCAACATTGCTGTCATTCAGGGATTCCCATCTTGGAGTGTTGGGAATAGGGTTGCTGGAGTGGAAGGGAGATGAACAGGACTACCCTTCTCAGGATAGGATGACCATATTTCCCTATGCCAAGTATGGGATACCTGATAAAATTGTTCTGATTTAAGTGGGTTCAACAGCAATCAGTCCGCACAAACATTCAAAATAGCATTAAATTCACCGAGCCCCCATCCCCATAAGGATGTACGCAACACTGAGTAAATCCTCTAACTAATAGGTAAAAAATTGAAAATATATATTTACAATTAAGTGGTTACTGCTGTTTAAAAGCACCTGCCTTGTCCTCAGCTTGCTGTCCTCCACAGTGTAATGCTTCTTGTGGACTGTATTTGTCACGCAAATCAATTTTTCAAAGGATCCACTTGTTTTTTAGCAATTTGCCATAAAATGTAGCAGTCTAGGTCAAAATTCACTCTCAGAAACAGAATATCCTTCCGTTGAGATGTGATTTTTTGTTAGGTGACCAAACTGTATTCATTACCAAAACAACATGTTTGAAGGGGCTGTGGTGCCCAGCAAACACAAAATGAACTCAATGGCCTTTGCCGGATCTGAGTATTCTATTGTTTTATCGTCCCTCTTTTGAAAAACATTCCACCGCCTTTCAGAAATGGGGGTTTTCTGAGTGTTCCAGTCAGACATGTGACAGGATAGGATTAGTTGTGCATTTGTCCGTTTGTCAAAAATTTGGTTCTTATCTATTCTCATCTCATCTAGGGTTGGAATTCAGTGTGGGAAGAGCCACTGAGGATCAACATTTCAGCCCCAGAGCAGGTGCCAGGGCCCAAGGGGTCCAAAAAGGCCACTGCGGATGTGGGGGCCAGGTTTGCTGTGGATGGTCGCGGCGGTGTCGGGAATGGGACCCGTGAGTCGAGGACGCCCCCGAGGACCCTGAACGGATGGAAGTTGCGTCCGAGTCTGACGAGTAATCGGACTCCGGCCAGGGCGGAGCCGATGAAGAGTGCGGGGCAAACCTAGCCATGGACTCTGGCTTGCCCGCATGAGTACGGCGGGGACGGACGAGTTGCGGCACCGGGGGACCCATGCCCGGTACTGGGAGACTTGACGCCGCTGGATGCGGCACCAGGATGCCGATGCCCGGTGCCAGGAGAGACATCGCCAGCAGTTGCGACACCAGGGTGCCCAGGCCCGGTGCCGGAAGAGTAGACGCTGCTGGTTGCGAAACCGGGGTGCTGATGCCCGGTGCCGGGAGAGAAGTCGCCAGCAGTTGCGGCACCTGGGTGCCCAGGCCTGGTGTCGGAAGAGTAGACGCTGCTGGTTGCGGTACCGGGGTGCCGAGGCCCGGTGCCGAGAGAGTGGCCGCCAGCAGTTGCGGCACCGGGGTGCTTAGGTCCGGTGCCGCAACTGTTGTTGCTGACTGTGGCACTGGGGTGCTTAGGCCTGGTGCCGGCAGGAACGGTGTCGATAGCCGCGGTACTGGGGTGCCCAAGCCCGGTGCCGGGAGAGTTATTGCTGGCGTACGCGGTACCGGGGAACCCAGGCCGGGTACCGGACACGGCGCTGTGGGAGCAGCTGATGGCTGGGGCGCTGGCGAAGACCACAGGGTCGGTGCCGGCGTTTGTGTCGGCGCGGAGATGGACGCCGATTCCAGGAGGCCAGGTGCCGTGGAAGAGAGCGGTGCCAAAGTGGACACCACATGGCTGTGAGAGTACAGCACCAGAGCCGCCAAACGAGGGGCTGGCAAGGAACTCTGCTGCGCTGAGGGTCGAGCGTGGCCCGAAGCTGAACGGGGCTGGTGACCTGGCGTCGAAAGCCGTGTCGTGGTAGCGATCGGTACTGACCCCACATGGGATGGTCCCGACGCATAAGTCGCCTTAGCATACCAACCCGGGCCATGCAGAGGCAAGGCCGTAGCCAACTCAGCCTCTGGCGAGGGCAACCTCGACCCTTCCGTCTCAACTGACGACGGGAGGGAGGTAGTGAGGCTAATAAGGTCCTGCGCCACTTCAAATGTGTTCGGCGTGGATGGACGGTGAGAAGGCAGGCGCCCGGACTATCAAGACCTCCTTGCCGACTGTGGCGCACCACAGCCCATGTGTGTACCGGTGAGCCGGCACCGCAGTACCTGACCGAGGTAGTCATCTTTGAAGGGGACCTTCCGCAGGACTTCTTCACCCTCTTGGATGGTGGAAAGTGAGACCGGTGCTGGGATCTCGACACGGACGCGCGGTGCCGGTGAGGGGCCTCACGCATGGACGCCGGTGTTCTGTGCACCGTAGGCTGTTCCGGCGGCACCGGTTGTAGCGCTGTCTCCATGAGGAGAAGTTTTAGGCGGGAAACCCTTTCCCTCCTCGTGCGGGGCTTAAAAGACTCTGGGTATGTCTACACTACAGCACTAATTCGAACTAACTTAGTTCAAATTAACTAATTCGAATTAAGCTAATTCGAACTAGTGCATCTAGACCTAAAAACTAGTTCGAATTAGCATTTTGCTAATTCGAACTAGCATGTCCACATTGAGTGGACCCTGAACCGAGGTTAAGGCTGGCCGGAAGCAGTGCCGGCAGGGCATCAGATTAGGACTTAGAGCGTGGAGCTGCTGTCTCAGGCTAGCCGAGGGCTGTGCTTACAGGGAACTGACCCCCACCCCGCACAGACAGTTCTCAGGGGTTCCCCGCTCGCTTGTCTAACTCGATGAGGGATAGCAAAGCAGTCCTGGCTTGGAGTGCCCTGAATGCCCACACTCGGCACATCACAGCACTCGGCCATCAGCCCGGCTGCACTTGCTGCAGGCTGCCATCCGGGGGGGGAGGGTCAATCGGGGGGCTCCAGGACAGCTTCCACCCCAAGGAGCCCGCAGAGCCACCCCAGTCCTCCCCATCGGGGGCTTGTACCCCATTCCTCCCTCACCTCCTTCCACTTACCCCTCCCTAGCCCCCCTTCCTGATGTAAAAAATAAAGGACACGTGTGTTCAAAAATAGAAACTCTCTTTATTTAACAAAACTGGCGGGGAGGGGGATTAACCTCTGGGGAGACTGGGAAAAGGAGGCTGGAAAGGGGAAGAGAGAGGGTGGGGGAGGGGATGGGGAAACCTGGGAGGAGGTAGCTGGAAGGGGGAAGCCAGGGGAAGAAGGAGGAGGGGAAATATCAAACTATGGTATGCCATATCTTCAGTAGTGTGTACTTATGTGGTCTCCTTACCCCAGAAAAAAGATGTTTTGGCCTTGGAAAAGGTTCAGAAAAGGGCAACTAAAATGATAAGGGGTTTGGAACAGGTCCCATATGAAGAAAGGCTAAAGAGACTGGGACTTCTCAGCTTAGAAAAGACGAGACTGAGGGGGGATATGATAGAGGTCTATAAAATCATGAGTGGTGTGGAGAGGGTGCATAAAGAAAAGTTCTTCATTCGTTCCCATAATAGAAGGACTAGAAGACACCAAATGAAATGAATGGGTAGCAGGCTTCAAACTAATAACAGAAAGTTCTTCTTCACAAAGCAAATAGTCAACCTGTGGAACTCCTTGCCGCAGGAGGCTGTGAAGGCTAGAACTATAACAGAGTTTAAAGAGAAGTTAGATAAAGTCATGGAGGTTGGGTCCATGGAGTGCTATTAGCCAGGGGGTAGAAATGGTGTCCCTGGCCTCTGTTTGTGGAAGGCTGGAGATGGATGGCACGAGACAAATGGCTTGGTCACTGTCTTCAGTCCATCCCCTCCAGGGTACCTAGTGTGGGCCACTGTCGGCAGACAGGCTACTGGGCTAGATGGACCTTTGGTCTGACCCAGTACGGCCGTTCTTATGTTTTTATGTTCTAAGCTCAGGGCTCAGGGTCGGTGGTCTCACTGGACCACCTTGATTTTCATTCAAACCTGGTCCTGGGTGGCCAGGCTGGCAACTATCCTGCCCTAGACGGCCACTATCCTGTGCCTAGTGCGGAGGTCGTAGATGAGGTCCATGATGTCCGCAGTAGACCAGGCGGGCGCCCGCCTCTTGCATGCCTCGGGCAGGCTCTTGGGAGCCGCCAGCCTGGTCTCGGGAAGAGGCGGAGGGCTGGGTGGCAGCGGGTGGCTGGCTTGTGCTGTGCCAGGTGCAGGGTCTGTTTAATTGTACAGTTTTGTTTAAAATCTTTTTCGCTGGTAAGGTGAAGGGAACTTGAATCACAAAATCCATTTCCCACATTCAAACTATTACAGCTCCCGGCCTTCTCCTGATGCCTGTTTGTGCCTTGCAGTGAAAATGAACAAATGAGGTTTCAGGAGCTGTGAACAACAGAGGGAGGGAGGGTTGGATGAGTAAGTGAGTGAGTGTCTAGACAGTGGTCCCCAACCTTTTCAGGTTGTCGGGCGCCAGGGGGCGGGGCCGTTCGCCCGCCGGGCACCAGGGGGCGGGGACACTTGCCAGCCCGGGGGCGGCCCCCCCATAGCCACGCGCCCGGGGCCGGCGCCCCCCCTGTAAGCGCCGCGTGCCCGGGGGCGGGGCCGGCGCCGGGGCCAGGGCACGTGCGGCGCCCCCAGGGGCGGGGCCAAGGCCGGCGTAGGCAAGGGCACGCGCGGTGCCCGCAGGGCCAGGGCCGGGGCCGGGGGCAGGACCGGCCATGCGCCCAGGGCTGGCACCTGCCGCACGCCCAGGGGCAGGGCCAGCCCAGATTGCTCCGCGGGCGCATGTGAAGAGCCCGGCGGGCGCCATGGTGCCCGCAGGCACCGGGTTGGGGACCACGGGTCTAGGGCCTCAGAAATGGGTGGGACATGAGTATTTGGTTTTCTACATTTATAAAGTTGGCAACCTTAAGCTGATGGTTGTGATAAACTGTACCACTACTATCTTTGCTAGTAATAAAAACACAAGGAAAAGCAAAATGCTGAGTACTGTGCTTCTGAATTTTGGTTAAGGGATGTTTTGTTATCAATGTTGGTGAGATCAGACTGTTGAACAAGAAAAAACAGACAAGCGCCATATACTGTATCACTATGAGCTTACTGCTTGCAAGAAAGCAAAAAAATTCACAATTGTGCCAATCCACCTAGCACTATGGAAAAAATAAGTCATGTCAAATTTTTAAAGATGATATTTTTCGTTGTTCCAGCAACTTACACCAAAGTGGCAAATGAGGAGAAAACAGAGAACATCTTCCAGGAGCAGCCACTGATCTGGAACAAAAAAATCACAACTCATGGGCAAAAATCATATTCTTTATGTAGACAAGTAAAAAGTTATTTCAAAAGAGTACGGAGAAAAAAAAGTTAGGGTCCCTATTTTCTTCTCTGCCTATGCTGGTGGAGCATGCAAGGACATAAGGGATCCCTACTGAGAAATGTAAAAGAGAGGATGGAGGGAAATGCAGTATCCATGACATAAGCTGCAGCTCTTCCCTTTCCATCAAAGTAACACCTCCACAGAGATCAGGACGTGTATAGGTGGGTAGCAGAAAGCTGCTTTATGTGGCCTTTTTCCTTTCCAGAAGATGAACCAAGAAGTTAATTCTGATCTGGGCAGCATTATTTTGCTTTTATTCTTGCCTTGTGCTGAGCTACTCTAGAGGAGAACCTGATGGCTTCTAGATAAAGTGGCTAGAGAGTTAATTTATAGAAATATATCTCATGCCAGTGCTTTAGGACTGGAAAAAACTGGCTGCCATTTCAAAGGAAAGAAGTTTTTGTGGATCTTGCAGGAGGAAAGATGGTTTTAAGGGAATGAAGGTTTTAATGGAATTTAAGGCATGCAGAAGAGAAAGAGCAACATAAGATTAGGAGGTGGGTACTCTGGAAGAAAGTGAGACATCCAGGAAGGAAGGAATGGGGAATTTTGGGTAGGAATTTAGAGTCCATTTCTCCCCGAAGTTCACCCAATCCACTTTATAGGAGTCTCTCACCCCCACCTCCATGCTGCTCTCATAATTCCCCCCACCTTCTGAAGGTGGACAAAGAAACCGGATGGGGAGGTGGAATGTAGTACAGTGTGTGGGAGAGCATGAATTATTTCCATAAGCATTTTAGAATACTGAAAGCAAACCCCTTCAACCTACTAGTACAATTATTGCTGTGACTGCAAGTGTCAATTATTTTAAGGGAAAACTCTTTATGAGAATATTTTGTCAAAGAAATGGTAGACATTCACAAAGGTAAGGTTATACAGAAATAAGAAAGTGTCAAGTAAAGTAAGTTTAAAAGCTTAACACTGTGTTGTGGCCTACAGAAAAAGCAAAGATTAAATGTATTTTCAAAACACACACTTCCACGTTGAATCAGTGATTCTGAAACCTGAGTAGTTACCAGCTTGAAAGGTCTCTGCACAATGCCATGACATTTGAAGTGCACCTGTCTTCATGTCCCTAAAACTACTTATCATTTCTTCCTTAATACCACACAGAATTGCAGGATAAAGCCTTTTACATCTTTTAATTCAGGACAATTCCTCCAAGATGTACAAGGTTTCAAACATAAAAGTGTTTCAGCTGGCAACAGGGAAACAGATACCTCCTAGTCACAGAATACCTCCTAGTCACAGTATTTTACTTGGTGCAATTGTATAAAGGGACATATATGTGGTAAAAGGTCACAAGAGCACAGTTGTAATAAAAATGTATCTTACACATATCAATACCATGTGTGTGATTAGAAACCTTTTAAAACCTACTATATAGAGATGTAAATACAAAACTGAAGCCACAACTCCATAATACGATTCTTTGGGCCAGCAGTCCTCAATCCATGTGGTGTGCCTCTTTTTAGGGGCAAAGAACAACATGAGGTGGGGCCTGGATCAACCTCCACAGAGGGCAGGGAGGAAATGTCACCCAGCTTTGATCCTGATTATTGGCCCAGTGCCAGGGGGAATCCTGGCAGCTTGCCCTGCGCTGCACATGGGCCACGCTGAGCTGCAGGCCACAGCCCCAGGCCTCAGGTGAGGCCCTGTCCTCAATCTCCTTATCAATATCTACATACCCTGTTCCTGAAGCTGAAGCCCCACTCTGGACTTCATGGGGGGACCACGTGCAAAAATAAGGGGAGGCACAAGATAAAGTTTGGAAACCCTACCTTAGGCATACAAAACAAGGATAATAAAATTTAGATTTTTTTACTGTATAGGCTTATCATTTACCTCTCATGCAAAATGTAACAGACATGTTGGGTTAAGGACAGAGTTAAATTTATTTAGAGAATCTCAAACATGCATTTCCATACTTTATGATTTGTTTACATTTAAGTATAATTAACTTTGAATATCCATGCCAATTTTTTTATTTTCTCCAAAATCATTCTTCGATGTTTTTTCCTACAAGTAACTGTAATCCCAAAACCATTTTTAACAATCAAATATAAAAGAATATCTAATACCCTTACTTCCTTTAGAATGAATCATAGATATCTCATGAAAGCCTCTGATAACATGAGAGTAACAACTGAAGGATTAATCATTTTTGCTATAGCAACCACTGAATTGTAATTACCATAGTGACAAGGGGAGAGAAGAAAAAAAATAATGAAGAGCTCTTTCTTATTTGGCTGACAAAGTGCTCCAAAGAAGAGTAGCATTCTCTAGTGCACAGCTCTTCTGAGCTTAATCACTACAGATGCCATTTATAGAAACTTTATGTGCCAAAGTATTTTGGATTTTTATTTTTCTTTATTTTTCCTGAGGTCTAGTATATTTCTGATTATGCATTTGCATGCCTCTTTTGCATGCACAACATTGATAACCCTTATTATCGGAGGAATTTGACCTCAGAAATATTGCTAGAACAGTATATGGGCATAGTTGCTATTAAGGCTAAATGTGAATATCTATGATGGTTAGTTATATTAATGATGCATGGTACAAATTTTGCATTAAACAGAATGGTCTCTGCTCTCAATAGCCACTAAGGATGTAGTCGACTATCTGATAAGCAAATGCATTTGCTTATTGAATAGTATTTTGACTAGTTGACTAGTCCATATCCTCCCCCTTTGCTGCCGAGGAAGCAAAGGGGCGGGAGGGATACTTCAAAGTGGCAGCGTTGCACAGTGGTGCTGCCACTTTGAAACCCCCAGGCGGCTTTTCAAAGGGGCAGTCGCTGCACAGCTGATCTACAGATCAGCTGTGCAGGCCTCCCCTTTAAAATGCCACCTGTGTGCCTTTCAAAGGGGCAGCCATGGAGCCTGGGATCGGCTGGAGAGTCCACAACTGATCCCGGGCTCCCCGTGGCATTTCCCCAGAACCTGGGACTCCTCAGATGATCCGGGGAGTCCACAACTGACCCTGGGCTCCCTAGCTGGGGAGTCCACAACTGACCCTGGGCTCCCCAGCTGGGGAGTCCACAACTGACCCTGGGCTCCTAGCGGCATGCAGTGTAGGGCACTGGGGACTCTTGTGCATTTCAAAGCAGGCACCCTTGTGCAGCCCAGAGCCAGCGGAACTCACTGCAGAGTTCTGCATTTCTCCTTTGAAATGGAGGAGTATGTGGAAGGAGGAATGTGGAAGTGCCTATTGAAATTCTATTGACTAGTTAATTAACCACATTTTAACATCCTTAACAGCCACTTCTATAGTTTTTACTTATCCTTTGCATCAATAGCTCAATTTAAGCATGGGGAACTTATTCTAGAACTGCCTGTGTAATAACTCAACAAAAGTCCCTTTAAAGATGTTTCTCTTTTGTAATAGTTAAGGATATCTACATATATGCATTTAGAATTCATGCACATGGAAGGGGTAATGTACAGAAATTATGTCTATGTCCATACATATTTGGAGACAGGAAATCAAAAAAACTTATTAACCTTCTGTATCTGTTGTTCTTTGAGATGAATTGCACATGTTAATTCCAGTCTAGGTATGTGTGCACCCCAACCACAGTCGCCAGAAAGTTTTCCCTCAATGGTACTCATTGGGGCAGCTCTAGCACCCTCGGATAACCCACACCTATAGCAAACGAATTGAGCTGACCCCACTCTCCCCTCAGTTCCATCTTTCTGGAAAACTCTGATGTAGAGGGGAAGGAGCACAGGACATTGAGTGCACATGTGCAACGTCTCAAAAAACAACAGTTGGAAGGTTAGTAACTTTTTTTCTTCTGATAGTGATTACACAATTTTATTCATTCTAGGTGACTGCCAAGTAACTGAATAGATGGACGAATTGGAATTTATTCTACTAGAGAGCAACACCTCCTGCTCACTACACTCGCCAACCCCTTTCTCTGAGGGGCATGCAGCCCCGGCTTTCTCCCCTGGCTGCCAGAAGGGCCATGCTGAGGCGTAACAGCTCTGGCCTGCCCCAGCTCTCACGCCCCAGCCACTGACCCCACCCCCAGCCACCAGGAGAAAGGTTGGGGCTAGGGTTGGCCCAGTTCCCTTCTTCTGGCACTGGGGAGTTAGGTCAGGCTGAGGCTGGCTCAGCTCTCTTTCTCTGGCCACTAGGGGGCTGGGACAGGCTGAGGCTGTGGGTGGCTCGGCTTTCTTCCTAGGGTCGCTGTGGAGCTGGGCTGAGCCAAGACAGGGCTGGCTCTCTCCTGGCTGCCGGGAGGGGCTGGGTCAAGGCTCTTCCTCCCACTCCCTGCCAGCACGGGGGGGGGGGGTGTCCAAAGCAGTCCCAGCCCTGGCTCTTCCCTCCCCCAGGATCTGACCCTAAGGCCACCCAGGCCCCAAAGTTCCCCTTCTCCGAAGCTGCCAACAAGGGCGAGGTTGTGCCTGGCTCTCTCCCTGGAAACCAGGGGAAGGAGGTCTGCTCTGAGGCTTCACCAGGCCCTGTGCTCTCTCTCTAGCTGCTGGGGGAGGGGGGGAATGTTCAGAGGCCTCGCTGGGCTCCACCCTCTCCCCTCGGCTGCCAGGGGGGTGGCAGGGATGCTCCGAGGCCTCACCAGGCAGGGTGCTGGGAGAAAGGGAAGGGAGGGAGGAGGCAGGTGGGACACAGAGTGACACACTGTCATCCAACAGGAAATGTTTATTTTATATATATATATATATAGAATACCAAGTAATGTTATAGTAGAAGGAGAACATGTGCAAAAATGACCAAGTTGCTGTTTTACAAGTGTCCTGAATAGGGATCTGTGCTAAGAATGCCAAGGAGGATGAATGCAACCTTGTGGAATGAGCAGTCAGTAGAGATGTTAGATACCAGGTAACTGAACAGTCGAGTGACCACATGAATTCTTATTGGTTTCTTGACTATTCTATAGTCCCCAGGGGCAGGGCCAGCAGCCAGTATGCTCTGGTCCCACTCCTGAGGAGCCCCCACCATCCCTCTGTATCAGGCTGTTCAAAGAACAGCTCCCCACACAGATTGGCTGCCTGCCACCCCTGCACTGCTGCCTCTGAAACAGCAGTTCCTGTCTACAGGGGGTTAAAACTGCTGCGGGAGGTGGTGGGGTAGGAGAGAGGGGAGGCTGCCTTGAAGAGTTGACTATAATAGAGTTTAAAGAGAAGCTAGATAATTTCATGGAGGTTAGGTCCATAAAAGGCTATTAGCCAGGGGATAAAATGGTGTCCTTGGCCTCTGTTTGTCAGAGGCTGGAGAGAGATGGCAGGAGACAAATTGCTTGATCATTGTCTTTGGTCCACCCTTTCTGGGGCACCTGGTGCTGGCCACTGTCGGTAGACAGGATACTGGGCTAGAAAGACCTTTGGTCTGACCCAGTACGGCCGTTCTTATGAAGCAGCCTCTGTCTGTGGTGGCCCTGGTGGCTGCGGACAGAGGCTGTTGTGGCAGTAGTCCCTGTCCATGGGAGGTCTAAACTCCCTATGGACAGAGGCTAGTCTTGGTTTGCGGGGAGTTTGGACCCCCCCACAGACAATGGCTAATGCCAGGGACCAGCCTCTGTCCGTGATGGGCCCATGCTTGCTGTAGACAGAGGCCGCTCTGTGGGAGGCTGAGTAGCCTCTGGCTGCAGGGAGCTCGGGCAGCAGCATAGAGGATGGGGAGTAGAGGCAGCACCGTGGAGCCGGTGCTGGTGGAACCAGCTTTTAAGCTGGCTCCCTCCAGAATGGACTCCTGCTTCCCCCCTTGTTGCTTCTGATACAGGGTATGTCCAGGCTTATCGGTTAATCATAGAGTCAACTACATGTTGACATCTCTAGCAGTCAAGTCAGATGGAGCAAAATACCTGCCTGAACCTAACAAGTGTGAACACATGAAATAATTGAGGATATAATTGTCTGAGAAGAGACTGGTAGACCCTTCATCCTGTCAGTTACAGCTATGAACACGTGAGTAGACCTTTGCAATTGTTTGTTCTGTGCAGAAACCTAAGATTAATGTCTAATATGTGAAGACGTTGCTCATTCCAATCTGAATGAGACTTTTGGTAGAAGACAGGTAGATAGATTGCCTGACTGGCAGAAAAGCTCAAACATCTTTCTGGAGAAATTTGGGGTGAGGATGCAAATACATCTTAAACAAGACTATGTATGGATACTCTTATGTAACAGCACAAAGTTTCAAGACATCTTTCGGCTAAAATGACGACAAGTAAGAGAAGGAGACCCATAATAAGCACATCATGAAAAGTTCAAATGTTGGTCACACAGCTTTGATAAGACTAAGGTTAGGTCCCGGTCATACAGAAGCTCTCTCACTTGAGTATAACCTTGCTAGACCTTTGAGGAATCAAATTATTGAAAAAAAATGGACTGGTTATCCAACTGAGGGTGGAAAGCTGATACTGTTGCAAGATGAACCTTGCTAGAGAACAAAAAAACAGTCATGTAGCACTTCAAAGACTAACAAGATGGTTTATTAGGTGATGAGCTTTCATGGGGCAGACCCACTTCTTCAAATCATATTATCTGAAGAAATGGGTCTGGCCCACGAAAGCTCATCACCTAATAAACCATCTTGTTAGTCTTTGAAGTGCTACATGACTGGTTTTTTGTTTTACCAAGATCAGACTAACACAGCTTCTTCTCTGTTACTTTTCATCTTGCTAGAGAAGACTGCTACCTCTGCTGTTTTAGGTGCAATAAATGTTCAAGCATGGGCAAAACTCCATGATGAGATTTCCAATCAGAGAACCACTTCTACTTCAAGAGATAGTAGAAAGCACTCCATCAAGGGTATCTAAGAAAATCTGATGAACTTGTTCTGGGATAGCCTGCTCTCTGGGCTTTAGCCATGAATCGTCCAGCCCCGGTGCTATTTAGGGCAGTGAAAGGGTCAGGGAAGGAGAATATTCAACTGGAGAAGAGGAAAATGATCACACAGTTGTTATCCTCCTTCCAGATGACGTTGTGGTAGCCTCTTGCACTGAGGATACCTCTCTGAGGAAGGGAACTGCAGTTATTAGGAAAAGGTAGGTTTACTAATGGGGAATTCAATCATTAGAAACAAACAGAACTTGGTTTGCAATCACTGGGAGAACTTATGGTGACTTGCCTGTTTAGTGCAAGGTTGTGGATCTCTCAAGAAATCTAGATGGAGTTATGTGTAGGGTTGGGGAGGAGCTGGTAGCTGTACATGTAGGTACCAATAATATATGGAAGCGTAGGAGAGAGGTCTTGGAGGCCAAATTTAGGCTTCTAGGAAAGAGATTCAAATTCAGGATCTCAATGGTAGCATTATCTGAAATGCCTCCAGTTACACGCGCAAGGCTAGGTAGATAGGCAGAACTGCAAAGTCTCAATGCAAAGATAAGACAATGGTGTAGGGAGGAGGGGTTTAGATTTATTAGGAACTGGGGAAATTTTTGGAAAAGGTGGAGCCTATACAGGTAGGATGAGCTCTATCTAAACCAAAATGGAACCAGATGGCTGGCACTTTAAATTAAAAAGGGCGTGGAGCAGTTTTAAACCAAGGGATGGGGAAAAGCTGACAGATATGGAAGAGCACATGGATCAGACTGAGACATATCTTAGAGAAGCATCTATTGTTAGAGATTCTCTATGTTCTAGGAAGGAGGAGAGGATGAAAGATGATAAAATATGGGTAAGATCAGATGAGAAACAGTCAAATGAAAAAGAGTGTCATTCAATTACATCAGGAAATGGCAGATTGCTAAATAGTGACAAATTTTAAGTGCTTATACACAAACAGTAGAAGTCTAAATAATAAGATGGGTGAAAGTTCTTTGAGATGTGCGTCCCTATGGGTGCTCCACTGTAGGTGTCAGGTCTTCCTGGTGCTGCAAATCAGTTTTCCATAGCAGTAGCCAGTTGGGACATGGTAGTGGTGCCTACTATGCAAGAAGACTCATTTCACTCTGTCAGAGCAGAGTGTTTCAGTCTCCTGAAACTAGTGAGGAGCTAAGCTGTTAAATGTAGGAGGATGAGGATGCAGGAGGGTCTGCCTGTCCTGCAACAGTAGATGTGGATGGCATTGGAGGTGCCAAAGGGGAAGGGGGTCAAAGAGACATTCAAAGAGACTGGGAAACCATGTCTGCCCAGGCCAGATGGGGGCTATCAGAATTATTTGAGTGCAGTCCCTCCTGATCTTCTCACGGACTCTGGGAATGAGTGGGATCAGAGGGAAGGCGTAGTAGAGGTGACCTTTCCAAGGAATCAGGAAAGCATTACCTAGGGAACTGCATCCCAAACCCACTCTGGAACAATAATCTGGACATATGGCACTGTTACAAGAGGCAAAGAGGTCACTTTGAGGAAATTCCCATTTTCAAAATATGGGTCTGAGAACTTGGTGATCCCACGCATGGTCTATGGCGAAATGTGTGCCACCGTGTTGTTGATTCTTTGCAGGTAAGAAGCACTGTTGTTGGCAATACACCAAAACTAAAGACAGACAGCTTTCATGCACAATGAACAGCATCAGGCACCGCCTTGATGATTGATAGAATACATGGTCATTATATTTTCTGTCAGTATTCTGACTGGGCGATTGGCGATATGCACTCCAAAGTGCTTGCAAGCCTTGGAAACTGCCCCAAGCTCCATGAGGTTTATGTATAAAGTTGTTTCATGATCAGACCACCGACACTGAATAAAAAAGCCTTCTAAATGTGCTCCCCAACCTATCATGGACTCGTCAGTTGGGATCTGTGCCAACGGCTGATCATGCTGGAAAGGTACCCCTGCTAACAGACAGACTGGGGTAGTCACCCCTTGAGAGAGGATATGACATCCAGGTATGGGAGACGTACTTGTGAACTCAATGTTTTGAGGGAATGTAAACAGAGGCAGCGGAGGTGACGTGTAACCAGCCAGCGCCAGTGATGGCTGGGAGCCGGGCGGAGGGGGCCAAGAGCCCGCCTCAGCAGGGGTGGCACTGACAGACCAGCAGGGGGAGCAGCTGGGATTGGTCCTGCCTAGAGCAGGGGGCCGGACTTGATGACCTTCTGGGGTCTCTTCCAGTTCTATGATAAGGGGATGGTTTGATGAGATAACATGATCTTGGTAACTAATTGACCATTCATTATCAGTTGGAAATAGGTCAATGGAGGGATGAGAGGAGTTGCTATAGGGAACTTTCTGGATGTCTGGCTGGTGAGTCTTGCCCACATGCTCAGGGTTTAGCTGACTGCCATATTTGGGGTCAGGAAGGAATTTTCCTCCAGGGTAGATTGGCAGAGGCCCTGGAGGTTTTTCGCCTTCCTCTGTAGCATTGGGCACAGATCACAGCTGGAGGAGACTCTGCATGTGGGGGCCTTCAAAGTATTTGAAGGCTTCAATATCTGAGATATAGGTGAGAGGATTATTCTAAGAGGGGTGGGTGAGATTCTGTGGCCTGCACTGTGCAGGGGGTCAGACTAGATGATCATAATGGTCCCTTCTGACCTTAAAGTCTATGAGTCTATGAGATGCTGGAGGCAGCAAAAGTGTAAATGAGTCATCAGCTGTAAGCATGTAAGAACTGATACTGAAGGACTTGTGGTAATTATACTGATGAGATCTTGTATTGCCTGGGTTGGTAGACAGGCACAAGCCATGAGAGAACTGAGGCGAGTACCGATGAGCTCTAGAGACTGTGTCGTCTGAAAAGTAGACTTTTGGTCATTGATAATGAGACTTAGGGATCAGAATAGGCCTCTTGCAGTAGATGATGTATGGAGAGTCTCCTCCCGAGACGCACATTTTATGAGGCAGTCATCAAGATAAGGGAAAATTATGACACCTTGCACTATTGATTTCAACACTGATCTCTTATTGTCCAGTAAATGCTCCATCAATACCATTAGCCTGGAGTAATTATCGAAGTCATGACTGGCAAGGAGGGCAGAATAATTAGCTCTGCATAATTAGAGCATGGAAGACTAACATTTTTCTCCCAATGAGGTCCATGCATTTATAAATGATTTGGAGAAAGGGGAAAACAGTGAGGTGGAAAAATTTCAGGTGATACTAAACTGCTCAAGAGAGTTAAGACCAAAGCAGACTGTGAAGAACTTCAAAAGGATCTAATAAAACTAGGTGACTGGGCAACAAAATGGCAAACAGATATTAATGTTGATAAATGCAAAATAATCCCAACTATTCATACAATATGATGGGGACTAATTTAGCTATTACCATTTAATGTGCAGCAGCAGCAGCAGTCAAAAAAGCAAACAATGCTAGGAATCATTAAAAAAGAGATAACGAGTACAACACAGAATATTTTATTGCCTTTGTATAACTCATGTTATGCTCACATCTTGAATACTATGTACAGATGTGGTTGCCTCATCTCAAAAAAGATATGGTTTTGAAAAAGGTTCAGAAAAGGGCAACAAATGACTGGAAGTCTGGAATGGGTGCCATATGAAGAGAGATTAAAATACTGGGACTTTTCAGATTAGAAAAGAGGAACCCAAGGGAGGATATGATAGAGGGCTATAAAATCATGACTGCTATCGAGAGAGTGATTAAGGAAAAGTTGTTTACTTGTTCCCATAATACAAAAACGAGGAAGTCAGCAAATGAAATTAAAAGGTAGCAGGTTAAAAACCAAAAAAAGGAAGTATTTCTTCATTCAGTGCACAGTCAACTTGTAGAATTTCTTGCCAGAGGATGTAGTGAAGACCAGGGCTTTAACAGGGTTAAAAAAAAGCTAGATAAATTCATGGAGGATAGGTCCATTAATGGCTATTGGCCAGGATGGGCAGCAATGCTGTCCCCAACCTGTTTGTAATAGGCTGGAAATGGGTGACAGGAGAAGGGATCACTTGATCATTACCTGTTCTGTTCACTCCCGCTGGCACATCTGGCATTGGCTGCTGCTGGAAGACAGGATACTTTTGGTCTGGCCCAGTATGGCTGTTCTTATGCAGAAAAGCTGTACACTTACTTATTTGAATGTCCTTTGTTTGTTTGTTTGTTTGAAAATACAACAGAGCTTTGGATGCAGAAAGTTTTTTTCCCCGCTCATTTTTACACTTAAGATGTAGTTAGTCTTAATTTATAATTGGGATAAAATCTAATTATATTTTTTTCTTGTGAATTTTACCATCACACAGACTAGTATATTTCACAAATCTGATAGATGTAGCTTCATTCTGTTTTATGGATAATACTGTATTATGAAATAAAGCAATTTGTATTACTGATTTTCATTTCTAATGTACAGTAGCAAGAGAATTTTGCTAAGTGTGAAACTTTTTATATAACAAATTAAGAAGTATTTGTATATCAGAAACCATAAATAAATCAAATAATAAATGAATGTTACAAAAATATTTCCATTTCAGTACAGCAAATTAAAAGTGGCAGTGGTAACAAGTTGCCATCTTTGTTATTTGATAAGAGAGATAACAAAAAGGACTACTGTAAATTCTCAGCTTTGATTAGGGCAGCATATACTACTCCACCATATTTATAAGAGATCCAAAATGCTAGGATGCACAAGAGAATGCTTCTCAGATTTCAACCCCATATTAAATAAGGAAAGCAACTGACACTCAAGATCAGGGCTTCACAAACATATACCCTTTATCTTTCTTATATTTTTAAGTTTCACTGCTTCTAAAAATTTACTCTAGGTTAAAGCTCTACTTTTTCTATAGTTCACAGAACTTGCACATGTTTTAGAAATTTTATTCGAATGCCACTCCCTTAAAAAAAAAATCACCCAAACCTACCATTTGTTTTTATTTGAATTATGCAACTTTATCCCATCCAAACTGAACTAACAGATTAGACATTCTTGATATTCTTGAATTTTAATACAGGTATTTGAAAAATTCCTTCAATTTACACAACTTAAATTCTAAACATTCTTACCACCATAATACTATAATATCAATTTCAATAAGAGGAAAAAAATGAAACTACAGACTATTTTACTTTGAAAAAGAACTATTGTGTATCTACAATAACTTTTTCTAATTTTTTTTTTACAGCATTACTTCATAATCATGGTTCAAATTATCAGAAGCTGAAGCTATCCCCCAACCTCCTCTGAAGATACTTTTCACTTACAGTAGCCCCAATTTCTCACTACAACAAAGAGAATATGAAAATCATCAGGTTTTTTTAATAGTAATTAGAACCAAATTTTGCACTTATACTGTGGTTTAACATCCAACATCTAAATTTTGATTGTTCACTCAAGAAGTTAGATGAACATACTTATTATAATTCCTAAAACATATGCTCACAAAATCAGGAATATTTAAGAATATTGAAGATACCAGATATCCTGGGGTCCAAGTTAACTTAAATGTCTGTCAAATATGACAATGTTTCTACAATTATGATGCATCCTTTGGCCATAGTAAGTCACTTCTGTTAACTACAGCACATGGTGAAAAGAAATCCTATTTCAGATTGTTCCTCTGGATTTACATCTTTCAAAAGAAATCTGACATCTTTTCTGCCTATTAATATTCAGGCCACTAATCAAAACCATCTGCCATATCCATCACGGCAATACAAAATGGGGAAAGCATGGATAAATTTTTTTTGGAATATTTTGAGGTTCTGTTCTTTCTTTCAAATTACATGCAATATCCAAATGTTTGTAGATGGCCTAAATTTGTATTAAAACTTGAATTTTTTAAATGATTTTTGCACAATAAATTACATAAAATTTCTTAATATAACCTGGAACTATAATTTAACTCTACTTTACTTGGTTATACTATATATAAATCTTGTATTCAGCAGCTACCTCACAGATCAGCAAAGTTCAGTCACCCAGGAGAGGTGCTCTTTAAAGGTCAAATGAAATTGTGCTAAAATATGGAGGATATTTTAAAGTATCAGCATAAGAGAGAAATCGTCTGGTGCTAGTATTGGCTTTCTTCTTACTCCCTCATGAACATTACTAAATTTAAAACAAAAATTACTGACCCACAAAGTAGATCAACCATGTCACAACATTTAAATAAGGGCTCGATCTTGTGAATACTCAATAATGAGGGTAAAGCTAACTATCACAAGTAAATCCATTACTGTGCAGTCGTATTTGCAGAATCGGGCCCATAAAACTGCTAGTTACTGTGATGGGGCAAATCATATCTAAAGAAATTATCTAGTTCCAGAGAATAACTCATGAATGTATCCTATTTTATATACATTACCTGAATCACTGATTTAAAATTGATAGCATTGGCACTGTAGTATTTAAGGTTATGACAGAGAATAAATAACATTTTAGTATAAAGTCAAAAAACAACAAGGTGTTAAAATAAAAACTTGTTAAATCTATGGTTGTTGAATGTGAAAACTGGTATCAAACGGATAACTAGCTGAAATACCTCTCAGTGTATTCGAAAATAAAATAATAAATAATAATAATAATAATATGATTATATATGATTACACTTAAATCTTGTAATGTGAGACCTAAAGTAAGTTAAATTAGGTGAAATGTCAGAATAGTGTCTTCAAGGAAAATTTTGATTCACAAAAATAAAATTAATTTTAACAATTTCCTTTGGGCTGTTAAAATATACACACAAAAATCCATGCATTTGCAAATAGATTATTAGCAAAAGGAAAAATCTGAATTAATTTGTTTCTAAAAGTGAAAAAGGATGTATATACAATTTTTTCCCTTTGTTCTACAGCTTTCTGAAACAAATGCTAATTAAAAACATCAAGAACGTTGATGTTTCATTAATCTTTATAGAAATCATTGTAATTATTTTACAGTTTCCTCCTAGTTTCTCATACATCCTTCTAGTTTCTCAATTTATGGACACTTAAGTAGAGAATGTCTTTTGAATAAATTATTTCTTAAGAAAACAATTATATGCTAAATACAGCAGCACTTTTAAAAACGCGATAACGAAGAGCAATGTGAATGTTTGTATTATTTCTATTTGGTTATTACTTATAGCGACATTCAGCCCTACACATCGTGCAAATTCCAGCTACATAAGTGCAGTTAGCAAAATTACTCTACCCCAGAAGATTTTCTTGGTTATGACCATCTTGCGACATGCTGAGATGAAGGAGGATCACTCATGTGGCTCACTGACTAGCCGAGGTGGCCCATCACTGTTCTAGAGCGTACACCTCTGCCTTCCAACACTCCTGCATACCCCATTGCAGTGTTTCTTAAACAGTTGTTTCCGTGAACAACTCCCAGGTGTGCCACAACCTCTTCTTTGTTTTTGTCACTTCTTTGTTTTTGTCTTTTTTTTTGGTCTGATGACAATTTTTTTTTAAAGAAATTTTTTATAGGTGTTGCACATAAAAAAATATTATTGTTTGGTGTTCCGTGGTCTCAAAAAGTTTAAGAAACACTGCCCTATTGGTTCTCTAAGTTTTGACCCTTTTACCCTCACATCTGTTCCTGGTTATTTGCCTTTTTTGTCTCCTGAACTCAGTTGAGTCCTGGCTTCAGTAGCTCCTACATAGGGTGGGGAGTGGCTTTTAGCTGTGGGCAGGTTTGCACCCACCCACAACCAGGTACTCAATAGGACCACTTTCTTGATGAAGGGGTGAACCACTTAATAAATTTGCACTGCTAGTGTTGAGCAGTGAAAGACAGTATATTCCTGAGGTACAATGCTGGGAGCTGGGGGATTTGGTTGATGTTTTTCTCTGTATGATTCATGAGTGGCTCTGGGAGCATTCATGCAGTTTAGCTGGGTGCAGGGATCCACACTGTGTTAAGCTGAGCGATCACAGCACCAGGAGAGGTTTGCTGTTTGTTACTAGCAAAGCACTGAGAGAAACAGCCGAGGCTGGAGAGTTAAGCAGGCACAGCAGTCCCACAGTGTCAGCCTGCACCCCTGGGATCCCCTCACATGGAGAACTTAAAAAAAAAACTTTTCACTTTATTTAGGTATCTGAAGGAAAGCAAAACTTTGTGAAAATCTGACCAAAGAAATAGAGGGTTATGAAGACTTGCCATCTGCAAGCTTACATTGCTTTGAGCCATTTCATTTTTTAAGTGAAATACTGAGGAATATAATCTCATCCCAAATAAACTACCTATGTTTATATTGAAAACAGTTTATATGTACTTAACCTTAAACATGTGAATAGTCCACTGATGTAAATGGTTAGGCTTGCACAGCAACAAGGAGGTACAGGTCTGAGATTATGAACTAAAATAGCCACTTCCAAATTATCAAATCCTTCCACATACACAATACTCACTGACCTCATCAGTTTTTCTACATATAGAAGAAAAGAAAAGAATAAAGGAACATAATATATGTATTTACATAACTATGATGCCTACAAAGGAACCACTGCAATCTGTTGGATAAATATATAACATGCTTAAACTAATCTAGAAAAAATATAACTAATCAATAAAAAAGGAAATTCAAGTGTCAAGTAGTTTTGGAGGGGAGGAAAGAAGAAACTCACCAAAATCTGCAAACACTGATTGTCCAACAACTATCACGTCTTCAGGCTTTTGCTTTATGTCTGTGGCTTTGGAGAAATTCCCATCCTATCAAATACAATAAATATACAACATAAAAATTACATTAATGAACTGCAAACAAGCCAATGAAAATTTGAAGTGTATACTAAAGACTAAAAATAGCTTCTAAAAAGGATTAATGAGTGAAACAAGCCTTACTTAGTATTAATGTAAACATAAAAATTATCTTCCAGATTATTTTGATTAATAGAGTAATAAGTTGTCTCACTTCATTACATTGTTTTGAATATTTAGATACCTTTATCATATGGCTATGCCAATGCAATAACCAAATCTTTTCCTACAAACCGTTCTAAATGTGGATATTACTACTTACTCTTGTTGACTTCCATAAAAGTCCATGCAAGACTAAGTATCTGCACACCAGATTAGTGTGGAGGATGAGGCTTTAGTGTTCTAAACAACACAATTTTTCCTAGTTAAATGACCTTTTCCCCCACTCAAGAATCCTTTTTAGAAGTTATTTGTAGTCTTTGGTATATTGAGATCTCTATTGTTAGTTTGTAAATTTTTCATATTTTGAAGACTGTCCATATTTTTCTAATTCATACACTATTAAGGATCATAGACTTTGCTCCCTAGATGAGGTTTCTTTAAGGATAGTTTTCTTTTGCCCTTTAATTATAGCTATTTTTTTCTTCAAGTATAATCTGTAACTAATAGTGGCTTAGAGGACAAATTAATCAATATACTGTATTGCAAAACCAGAATGATTTCCCCAGCACTGTTAAAAACTCACATTGTTTTATCTATAAGCAGTTCCAACAGAATTATCTTACTGCAGCACTGACTTTGATATCCTTACAGATGCTAGCCATCTCATTGCAGTTAAGTAGAGGTGGGGAATCTCAGTGTGCAGGGGCTGGATGTGGCCCCCCAGTTTGCCTGGATCCAGCACCTGAAGCTCGGGATACCCCTTTCCCCCAAGTACTGGGGAGCCTGTGCTGGCACTCCAGCTACGTCACTGCCCCACAATGGGGCTTTAGCACACAAAATCTACTAGGCTAGGCTCTCTAAGCTGTGATGTGGGAGGGGAATGTGGAGAATGTCCTTCTTTTCAGTTGAGGGCCACGTCAATGAGAGATTTTTTTTTTTGTTCTCGCTTGTATGTAGCCCGACTGACTTTTCTGTGGATCAGTGGGCCCTGATCCAAAAAAGGTTCCCCACCCGTGAAGTACTAGTTCCTATGTCAAGTGGCCAGAAAAGAAAGACTAAGGCCAGTACCTATAAAGCATTTTATAGTAGATCAAGCAAAGAACAGACTTTGTTTCAGAGCAAGTTTTAATTCTGAATAATTTTTATCTTGATTAAGAAACATGTACCCTTGAACCTCTGGGAAATCGGGTATGCTGGATTTAAGATTTAGCTGGGCTAGGGAGTATACTGCAAGGGTTGGGGCGTGAGGGATGTGTGTGTGGGTAAGGGACTTAACTGGTGCCCTACTCCCAAAGGCACATGTGTCTTCGCCCCCTGCATCAATCCCAGATATCACCTCCACCACTATGGGAGAAGCAGGGAAAAGCTGCAGGGAAAGTGTGTCACTGTGCTGTTATTTCCCTAGTTAGGACACCTGAAGTAAGGCGGTTCAAGGGCATTCTGTGTTAAAGTCTCTGAAGGATTCAGTATCCAAACTGTACTTCTTGACTTGAGTAAATTTTAGATTTTACGTTTGAGACCCCTATAAATGCTGCATGTGGTATTTATTTATGTGGGAGTTAGAGTGCAGACATTTGCACTAGAACATGAAATAACCTGCCAAACACTGAATTCTTGTCACCTCTGATCCCCTGATGACAGAGACGGAAATGTATTTCAGATTAGAAAGAAGAAAAAGAAAAAGCCCCTGAAACAGTAAAATTCATGTTTCTGGATTACTCTAATTCTACTCAAAGACTTCAGTTATTGAATGTAAGTTTTCAATAACCTTGATGCCAAAAGTTATAATTTATCCAATAAACCTTAGAAAGCAATCTCTAAAAACATTTGCATGGACTTCACTAATGAAAACATTTTAAATTATATGTATTTTTCATACAATTATAAATCCATATCCCCAATTCTTCCCATCATCTAGAACAGAAGACAATGTATGTGATAATAATTACAAATACTTATTTACTGGAAATTTCATTACACGTAAAATAATTATTTTCACTTTTGACATATCTTAATGCCATGAAACTGTTTATTTCAACTTAAACAAAAAACAGGACTGTGTAGCACTTTAAAGACTAACAAGATGGTTTAATAGGTGATGAGCTTTCATGGGCCAGACCCACTTCCTCAGATTAAATAGTGGAAGAAAATTGTCACAACCATATATACCAAAGGATACAATTTAAAAAAATGAACACATATGAAAAGGACAAATCAAATTTCAGAACAGAAGGGGGATGGAGGTGGGGGAAGAGAGGAGGGAGGTAAATGTCTGTGAGTTAATGATATTAGAGGTGATAATTGGGGAAGCTATCTTTGTAATGGGTAAGATAATTAGCGTCTTTATTCAAATTTGCGTGTCAAGTGTCGAATTATAGACAACCACCTAACCTCAAGATGATTCTTACCAACAACCACAGGACATACCACACTAATACCAACCCTGGTACCTTCCCTTGCAACAAACCCTGTTGCCAGCTTTGTCCACATATTCATTCTGCTGATACCATTATTGGACCTAACCAAGTGAGTTATAAGATCAAGAACACATATTCCTGCGCATCCAGAAATATAATTTATGCAATCATGTGCCGAAAGTGTCCGTCCGCTATGTACACTGGACAAACATCTCAGACACTTCGCCAAAGGATCAATGCCCACAAAACAGATATCAGACAGGATCACAAAGAAAAAACAGTTTCTTGCCATTTCAGCCAGAAAGGACATTGTCTCAATGACTTGATTACCTGCATCCTGCTTCAAAGACCTTTTAAGACTTCACTTCAAAGAGAATCCTCTGAACTGTCATTCATGCTTACATTCGACACTTTACACGCAAATTTGAATAAAGACGCTAATTATCTTACCCATTACAAAGATAGCTTCCCCAATTATCACCTCTAATATCATTAGCTCACAGACATTTACCTCCCCCCCTTTCCCTCCCTCCTTCTGTTCTGAAATTTGATTTGTCCTTTTCATATGTGTTCATTTTTTAAATTGTATCCTTTGGTATATATGGTTGTGACAATTTTCTTCCACTATTTGATCTGAGGAAGAGGGTCTGGCCCACGAAAGCTCATCACCTATTAAACCGTCTTGTTAGTCTTTAAAGTGCTATACACTCCTGTTTTTTGTTTCAGCTGCACCAGACTAACACGGCTACATTTCTACCTTTATTTCAACTTGAGACTCTTGTATTTATTATGAATTTTATTCCATTAGCCATTCAACAATGGATGTTGATTTTTAGGTAGGAGGAAAGGAGGTCCCTCTTTCTGTAAGTAACTTCTAAATAGCATTTTTCTTGTCTAAAACTTTGTAGTCTGTAGCCTTCTGAAATCCATAAAACAATACAGAACTGGTCCACAATGTAAGTAATTCAGAACCAATCTTTTACTGGACTGGATAATTCCATCAAAGCATGGGAATGTGCTTAAAATGACATTTATTAAATATGCTATATAGCTCTGTACGTAGAGATGGCAAATTGAATTATGAGTATATAAATCCACTTAAGAAGTCTAGTGACACCAAAAAAAACGTGAGGAAAAAGTTCCAATGGTTTGTATAGTCATCAGAACATTGAGATGGAATTATAGCTCTCAAATGATTTTTCCCATCCTCTTTGGAGATGCTGTTTCTAAAGTGCACTAATGTGCACATTAATTGATCAGTGTAGAGCCTACTGGTGCACATAAGTTTTCTTAATGTACTTCAACATAGTATTTTTTCAAGCAGCACCATATTAATCCATACCACTAGACTCTATATAGCCCAATTAACATGTAACATGTTACATGCTTTCGAAATCACAGTCTTAGGGTACATCTGCACAGCAACATTATTTTAGAATAACTAGCATTATTTCAAATAACTTAGACCGCATCTACACAGTAGACAGTTATTTCGAAATAATGTTGAAATACTATCAAGCTGGAGGACTTCTCATCTGACTCCTGTAACACTCACTGTATGAGGAGTAAGGGAAGTTGGAGGAAGACTGCTCTATTTCAAAATAAGTACTGCGTAGATGCTCTCAATTTTGAAATAAGCTACACAATTGATGTAGCTTAATTGGAGTTGCTTATTTCGAGTTAGATGCACCCTTATAGAGCACATTACCCCACCACTCTGATATCATGGTCAAGTTACAACTGATCTCTGCTTCAATTGTCTCCCTTATAAAACAAAGCTAATCAGACTTTATGTATTGTTGCACAGTTTAGCTCAGTAATTTAGAAAGCATTTTCTACAACTTGTTTTGACATACTGTAATCTAAATTTTAAGATTTTTTTATTAATGATGAGCAGGTTTGTTGAAAAAAAATCAAAGTATTACAACAGGAACCAGACATAAAACAAAGGAATATAGCAGACCTATATGCACTAGTTATAGGCTATCGTAAATCTACATATTATAAATTAATGATTTTTTTATTTTAAGTGTTTAAATAGTTTATTGCCCCTCATCTTTCCTGAAAAAGTTCAATTAATTTAATATATGCAGTGAATAATGCTATTTTTCTTAATTCTTTTATTCTCATCTGCCAAATTTCTACAGGTGACATGTTTTTGCACTCACAATGAAAATATATACTGGTTTAAGTCACGAAGAAAGTCCAGACATCGCAGAAAGAGAAGAAAAGGTTTAAATCAACTGATTGTATACTATGCCACTGTACTCAGTGAAGTCTTTTAAGAAAGCTTGTAATGTTCTGAACTTGATAGCCATTATGGGAGATGTATACAGACGATGGGTTATGAATTTATGTGTTTGTGTATGCAGAAAACTGTGCTCAAAGTTCAGCTCCATTGCACGGGAAGTGTGGTGAGTAGCCAGTCATAGAGGGACACCCGCCAAGCCAATTATTTACTTGAAACCTATCCAGTGCCCATCCATTGTCCAAGTCAGGGAAAGACAATTAAAGTATATTAGAATTAATGAAAAGATGCCGAGACATCCCCAGAATTTCCCCACTTTGAATTACATGAGTCACCGTGACACGGGAGGGGAGAGAGTGGGGGAGAGAATCAGTTGACACTAAAAAATCCCCACCTTGGAAGCATGATCTGTCATTCAAAATCTGAGCAACAGTTTCTATGTGGGAAGCTGCCCATGAATACCAAATCATCCCTATAACAAGGAGAGCATTCCAAGAAACTGTTCAATGCAAATAGGTAACTTGTAGTAGAATAGAGATTTTATCTATTGTGGGAGTCTAAAGCCTAAAGTTACATCTATGCTTATTTTATGTGCAACTTGCATATGTTTACTTTCCCTTACTATTTCATCATTAAATCTGTGATGTTTCTCTTAAATAAACTTTGTTTTTATCCCAAGTAGATCTGGTGTGTGAACTGCAGTGTGTGTCAAAGCAAACTGATAACAGGGGAATTGGTTTCACATCTTTGTTTGGGGGAAGGGAGGGAAAGAAAGGGATGACGAACCAGAGAAGAATGCCTTCAGTATATGATATTTAAGAACTCAGGAAGACTGATGTAGGGAGACTTGGAATGGAAGGGCTGTTGCTGTTACCTTGCAAAGAATAACTAGACTGGTGTCTGGGATATGAACCTCAGATGTGCAGCACCAAGGTACAGAGCAGGCCATGACAGAATCTTTTACTGTGGTGTTCTGGTGTTCCCCAAAATGTCAGAGTACCCGTGTTTAAATTACAGGACATTTTCCTAATACTATACTGATAGAAATTTGTGGTGGTGGTGGTAACAATATCCTTAAGATAGATTAGATAGCTATCACCGTGGTTTTCAAACTGGGATGTATGTTCCTCTGGAAAAAATTCTGCAATGGCAAATACCACATTTTATTATTTTCAAATTGTGGAGCACGGAGGAACATTTCAGAAGGCGTGAGAGTCAATTTCAATGTTTGAAGCTGAGCTCCTGTTCTGAGTTACAATTTTTGATCATACCTACGGCTGCCACATGGTTTCAACAAAAATACCAAACTCTTCTCCCCCCCCCCAAGTTGAGACCAAAGTTATTGAGTAAAAAAACCCCCCCAAAACCAAAAAAACCCAAACACCCATACCCCAAGAGCATGGCCCCTTTAACTGCGTGTAGAGTCTCAGAAAGAGAAGAGGTTGCTTCCCCTTGCTCAGATCTTTAGGTTTTTTGCCAACGGCCATCTTGTTTTCTTGGTTGAGCAAGAAGGGAGCTTCCCTGCAGAACCAGGTAAGCAGGGGATCTGGGGGGAGGGAGGGAAGAGGGGGCTGGGACCAGTTGCTGAGTGTGTCGTATGGTTACCAGGTGTGCAGTATTTTTGTCTCCTGGCAGGGAAAAAAACAGAAAATACGGAATATTTTGGGTGTCTGGAATTAAAAAATTTTTTTTTTACTGGACAGGAGGTGAAAATACCGGACACCTGGCAACCCTAATCACACCCATTCCCCCAACCCAGACAGGCTGTATGGTCTACTGAAGCGAATTGAATATGAAGGTAGGACTTCGTCCCTGAGTCTTGCCGGGCTGGCCCAAGCCACCTGGGATTAATTCTTTCTCCTCAAATGTTCCTCGCTGTTCTCCTGGGATGTTGGGGCACAATTGAGAAACCTCTACAAGCTGCTGCTAAATGGAATGCATAAATCTGAATAAGCATGTGCCCCTGTGTGCCCACCTCCTCTGCCACCTCTGCATTTTCTGCAGGTAAGGAAAATGGCATGCATTCGATACCAAAAACTGCATTGAAATATACCCTAGGTCAGGGCTACTCAACTTTGGAAGCTCCGTAGGCCACAATGATACTCACAGCACAAGCTGAGGGTCGCAGCTTCAGTGTGGTTGCATATACATGCAAATAGCTTATTTCACACTGATGGGGATGGATACACAGATAAAGGAAAGACTACACAACCCACAGGCCCCATTCAAGTCAGTTCTGCTGATATTAATCAAATGTAATATTTACCTGATTTCCATCCACATGATAGCACTTCTAATGATCAATGACACTCCAGGAATGTAACTACTAAAATGCATATCAACAGAAGACCACTGACTCCTCTTTTGTTTTGGCTCCTACCTGCAGGATGCAGTGTTGAGCCCTGTGTAAACCCAAACCGCACCACGGGCTGCAAACAAACGGGCCACAGGCTGTGTGTTGAGTAGCCCTGCCCTAGGTGCATAAAAGCATACTTTTATACTTCCCATTAAGGACTTAAAGGAGCATATATTGTTCTCTATATAATTATTGATATTACAGGAAAAACTAATGATAAGTAATATGAAGTAATGTTAAAGATGCAGTCTTGATCAACCATTGCAGGTCTCTCCATTTTACTTTTTTTTGACTTAAAGCAAAAGTAATTATTGTTAGATGAAGAGGGTGAATATCTTTATTCTAATAATTTTGATGCAAAGCTGTTAAAAATATACTATACAATAAATGTAAGTGTTAGTTTATCAGTGTGTCCTCCCATACTAATGTACATGTTAAGCAAGGCATCCATAAAAAGTTTTGTAAAAAAATTCAATGTAATACATATATTGTACTTAACACTTTATAGATTTCTTACTCAGCATCTATTACAGCCTTAATTTACAACTATAAAAGTGACCTCTGATTGATTTGGTAGAATGGCTGCAGCACATACATGTTGCAGTACAGAAAGATAAGATTTTAGTATTAACTCAGTAATAATCCTGAATCTAGATTCTAACTTTTATACTAATATTCTTTAATGCTGTTCTGGAAAAGTAAAGGTGTGAGAAACAACCTCCTCAAAGTACTCAGTACAAGGGGCTTTCCTGGCATAAATAAAACCCTGTGTAGATACAAAATTTGCATCTGCATGTGCAAAATTATCTGTGGATATCCATGTTCACATCCACAGATGCGAATATCTGTGGAAATAAGGTGGACATCCACAAATTTGCTGGATTCTAGATACGGATGCAGATATAAATTTTGTATGTACAAAAATGAACCACAGATATCTACATCCACACCAAAGAATGCAGATACAGTGGATATAAAGCAGATATGAAGCAGATTTGCAAGGCTCTAGACTCTATTGTGGTACTGTTCCAAGTTTTAGTTATAGGGTCAGGGTTGGATGGCACGGAATTGCAGCTATTTTCTGCTTTTTAAGGTCTACAGGGCAAACAGGAAGCACAGAACAGCATTAGAGCAGCTTTGAAGCTGCTATAATTTACGAGGGGACCGACAGAGGACTGAACATCTTCAGAATATGGGGCTATATTGCCATCAGACAGAACAGGATTAATTTCAATATCTCTTCCTAAATAAAGCATGACGGCCAGGATATTATTTGATTCATTAAGATCCCAACTAAAGAGTAACTTTTTAGTAAAAATAGCTTAACATTTGCAGATATTCAGACAACTTGCAGTAATGGTAGAAAAGTGAAAGGAGAAGTGCAACTATGGTTGTTTTAAATCAGGGGTGGGGAACCTCTTCTGGGTCAGGGGCGGCTGACCCCCAGAAAAATCAGTTAGGGGCTGCACACAAGTGAGAAGCCCCAGAATGACAAGGAGAAAGACACTCCCCACAGTGCCCTGGCACACCAGATCCTAGAGGGGCTTAGGTTAGTAGATTTTATGTGCTACACTCCTGGGGGTGGGTGGCTGTGGTGCTGGAACATCCAGCCCCAGGGCCTGAGGTTCCCCACCCGTTTTAAACATTACGTTGTTTAATTCGTTCTGAAACATAAAAGTAGGCATAAAATGTATAGCTATCAAAATAACTAAGAACACCTGCATTGTTCAAAGCTATGAGACAGCATCATCATCTCCTCAGACGTTTCTATCAAAAAAAATTATTTCTCTGTTTAGATGTTTTCACATAATTCTTGAAGTCTCTATTGTTACCAGAATTGATTCCCAATTTAATTTTCTACTCATCCACGCTCAGCAAAATGCCTGAATTGCATTTTTTTTTTAAAATCTCAGACTACCTAATGGCTTTTTCTTAATTGTTACAAGCCAACCGAATCATAGCTTTTAATATAGAGACATCTTGAAAGGAGATAGTCAAGAAATGGCCTTCTTGCCTAGAAAGATTAATTCCTTTTGTTTGTTTTTCCTTTTTTTTCAAAATACTATGAATTATGGGAGTTTCTTGACTATAATCTATACAACATGTTCCATAGGGTATATTGCATCATCTAAATCTCTCTCGCTCATAAAAGTCTTTTATTTCTGCCCTGAAATCTTTTTAGCCACATTTAAAACAAACTAAAAATATCCAAGCCTGGAGGCAACAAGGAAAAATTACTTCTTTGAAAAGCTCTTTCCCCATAAACCATCATGCTGACAAAGTAAATGACAGTAACCTCTTACAACAGCTGACACCACAACAGGCGCCCTGTTAACATGTGCATTAGGGCAGATTGATTGGTTTAATTGGCAGTCATGCTAACATCCTGCAGAGGAACTGATGCTGAGTGAATCATTTCCTCCAGCAATATTCAGCAGTTTGAATGCAACAGTGCAGCTACGATCTCTTATCAACTCTGTTTATTCTTGAAATCAGTATCAGGTGACTTCTTTGTTTTACATTTCTTAAAATTATGTTTTGCATAAGACGATTGCTTTATTTTACTCCTTACCTTATTTACCCATGTTTCAAACTGAATTTGTTGGGAACTTGATAATGTTGTAAGGAACAAATCTGGAAAGACAAACAAAAGAATATAAAATTTAATATATTATTATACTCATGTACTCTTAATTCTAAATATATTCGTTTATTTAATAACATAGTGGTTTTTTAATGTATAAATAAATGGATCAAAACAACATAAATAAAGAGCTTGTTTTCAGCCCTGGGCCTCTACTGACACAACTGTGTGAAAATACATACTTTTGGTATACTAATGCCTGTTTAATAATAAAACATAATGCTTAACTGGTTAATCGATTAAGGGGGGATGGAAGAGAGCCATGGACAAGCACTGCTCCAGCCAGGAGGTCAAAGCAGCCCCTGCCTGTGGCAGGGGATGGGGAGGCGCAGGCCCATCACAAACAGGGGCTGCTCTGGCCAGCTGGAACCAGTAAGCCTCACCCATTAACCATTCAAATCCTTAGTATAAATGTACATAAACAAAAATATATACAAATAAAAAGGATGTACACAAAGCAGTAAGTGCTAGAAAGTCACATCTGTACAAGTGAGGAATTATGAAATTACTAGTTAGGGAAAAGAACTAAAGTCTCAAAATGAAAGAAAATATCACACAGAAATGATCATGTCCTAAACATCATTGTGTTTTTCTAGCTTCTCTGGCAGCAAAATTGGGTCTCCAGTGATTAGTTAAAATATTAAAAGACATTTTTCATCATAACATTATTGCTAACAGAAGAATCTATACTTTTGATTAGCAGTATTTTGGGAAGATTTCACGAGAAGGGAAACCGGAGAAGAGGAGGAGAAAGGGAAGCAAAGAAAGGATTTTAGAAAGAATGGTGACGGACCAAGTACTGCATGTTCTTAACCTTTTAAAAACCCAATTGCCTTTGTGCAACCTGATAGCCTATTTTGTCCCTCCCTTTTCCCATTTAATATTTTAAATTTAAAATAGCAAAATTAATTGACTACTTCTGTAAAAGAGTTCCATTACTGCGCTCCAGTGCTCAATATTCAGGCTATGATACAACTGTTCCTTTGCCAGCAATAAAAATCCTCAAAGTATTCCCATTACAGCAGTGGTCACCAACCAGTAGATCGGGATCTACTAGTAGATCTTGGAGTCTCTGACAGGTGATCCTGACAGGTTCGGCCAAGGGGCTATCAAGTGCCAGCACTTTATTGCCCCTCCACGTACTGCTGTGCTTCTCTTGCCCTTTGTCTTGGAGCGGTCCCCTCAGAAGCCTCCTACTAGCTGGGCAGGGGAGAGAGAGGAGGATTCTGATGTCTAGGTGCTCCCTCTCCCACTCTGTATCCTATCTCCACAGAGCAGAGAAGGGGCACAACAGGACTTGGGATGGAGTTTTCTGGCTGATTTTGGGAGTGGTGAAAGGACAGGGAAGGGGTGAGGCTTAGTCTCACTGCACCACCAACCAGGAGCCACCTGAGGTAAGCAGAGCCCAGCTGGAGCCCACATTCTGAAACCCTACCGCAGTCATGAACCCCCTCCTGCACTCCATGCCCCTGCCCTAGCCCCAAACACCCCTGCATGCAAACACCCTCCTAGAGCCTGCAACTAGAACCCCCTCCAGGATCCTGAATACCTGCCCCAAGCTCAGCTCAGAGCCCCTCTCACACTTCAATCCTTTAACCCAAGTTCAGAGCCTGCACCCCCAACCCTCTGCCCCAGACTGATAAAAGTGAGGGAAGACGGAGTGAGCAGGGGGCAGGGCTTCCGAGAAGGGGCACAAAGAAGGCGGGGCAAGGGTATTTGGGTGTGACATACATCTTAGATTGCACTTAAATTCAAAGAGTGATCTTGTGCTTAAAAAGGTTGGAGACCACTGCCATTACAGGAATACCTTTTTCCAATATAAACCTGAAGAAACAGAAGGAACATTAAGTCACATTAAGGGTAAGTGTCCTGCTCTATTACATCTTTTTTAAACCTGAAAACTTCACAATTTTACTCTCTATATCTAGATCCTTAAAAATATCCAGTTCCAGAACATAAGAATGGCTATACCGGGTCAGACCAAAGGTCCAAGACCAATATCTTGTCTTCCAACAGTGGCCAATGCCAGATGCCCCAGAGGGAGGGAAGAGAATAGGTAATGATCATGTGATCCCTCTCTTGTCATCCATTTCCAGCCTTTGACAAACAAAGGCTAGGAACGCCATTTCTACCCATTCTGGCTAATAGCCATTGATGGACCTATCCTCCAGGATTTATCTGGTTCTTTTTTGAACCCTGTGAAAGTCCTGGTCTTCACAGTCTCCTCTAGAAAGGAGTTGCACTGGTTGACTGGGGCCTGCATGAAGAAAAACTTCCTTGGTTTGTTTTAAACCTGCTATCTATTACTTTCATTTGATGACCCCTAGTTCTTATGTTATAGGTACAAGTAAATAACTTTTCCTTATTCACTTTTTCCACACCAGTCATGATTTTATAGATCTCTCTCATATCCCCCCTTCGTCTCCTCTTTTCCAAAATGAAAAGTCACAGTCTTTTTAATCTCTCTTCATATGGGACCCGTTCCAAACCCCTATTTATTTTTCCCCCATTTCTGAACATTTTCCAGTGCCAACATATCTTTTTTGAGACCACATCTGTATGCAGAATTCAAGATGTGGACGTAGCATAGTTCTATTTAGAGGCAATAAGCTATTCTGTTTTACTCTCTATCCCTTTTTAAATGATTCATAATATTTTGTTTGCTCCTGTGATTGCCGCTGCACATTGAGTGGACGTTTTCAGAGAATTGCCCACAATGACTCCAAGTAAGAATCTTGCTCTTGCGTAGTTATAGCTAAATTAGTCCCCATCATGTTGTATGTATAGTTGGGATTATTTTTTCCAATGTGCATTACTTTACATTTATCAACCTTAAATTTCATTTGTCATTTTGTTGCCCAATCACTTAGTTTGGTGAGATCTTTTTGAAGCTCTTCACAGTCTGTTTTGGTCTTAACTATCTTGAGCAGTTTAGTACAATCTGCAAATTTTTCTACCTCACGGTTTACCCCTTTTTCCAGATCATTTTGTTTATTAGGACTGGTCCCAGTACGGACCCTTCAGAGACACCATGAGTTACTTCTCTCCATTCTGAAAACTTACTATTTATTCCTACCTTTTGTTCCCTATCTTTTAACCAGTTATCAATCCATGAGAGGACCTTCCCTCTTATCCCATGACAACTTATTTTGCTTAACTGCCTATTGTGAGGAACCTTTTCAAAGGCTTTCTGGAAATCTAAGTACGCTATACTTACACTAGGCCCCACATTCAAGAAAGATGTGGAGAAACTGGAGAAGGTCCAGAGAAGAACAACAAAAATGATTAAAGGTCTAGAAAACATGACCTATGCAAGAAGATTGAAATAAATGGGTTTGTTTAGTCTGGAAAAGAGAAGAGTGAGAGGGAACATGGTAAACATTTTCAAGAAATTAAAAAGTTGTTACAAGGAGAACAATTATTCTCTTTAACCTCTGATGACTGGATAAGAAGTAATAAATTGCCTAGACTATAGAATCTCCATCATTGGAGATATTCAAGAACAGAGTAGACAAACACCCTGATTATCTAGTTGGTGTCCGGTCCTGCCATGAGTGCATGGGACTGCTCTTCATAACCTATCCAAGGTCCCTTCCAGTTCTAATTTTTTATGATTTTCCCCAAAATGTTAAGAGACCATACCATTTTTGGGTTTGAGGAAGAGACAAATGGTTTTACAAGCCACTGTCTTTCTCTTATGTTGGAATACCCTACATAGGAGAGAGAAAACTCACTTGAGTTGACACTTGCAGAATTTCTTCTTCTGCAAAGAAAAGACTGATGGTCCCACTCCCAAGATCCAGAACTCTCCCAAAATTCTTGTTTATTTTTTTTTTTTTGGGGGGGGGGGGACCCTCTAGAAGCTTCATTTTTACCGTGGAACCACTCTTAAAGGCCCAGTTCTCCACTGTATAAGGGAAAGTTGTGTATTATGGTTGTTTCTACTGTTAGACTGGAAGAATCTAGCAGAAGCCAGTGTTCCTGCCCTACCATTTCAAAACCTGAACATTTTAAACTCCACCAAGGAATATCCATGCTGTTAAAATGGTGGACAGATGGCAAGCAAATCAGTAATGGGAGAGGCCCCTTTGTAGGCATGGCTCCAGGGAATGATCTGGTGTGGTATCTTAATTTATCAAGCCAATTAATCTCTAGGCAGGGATGATACTTTTCTGTAAGTCTATCTCGTGCTGTCCAACATGCTAGCTGCTAGTCACTAACCACATGTGGCTATTTGGTCAGTTGAGTGTGGCTAGTTCACTAGAGCAGTAGCCACACTAGAGCACTAGAGCCACAATAGTTTCAGAACTGGCTGGACACCACAGACTCTATATAGATCTCTGTTCCTGACTAGGGCCTCTGGATGCTAATGCAATATTACTTGTTTTATTAATGCTAACATGTTTACCAGTAATTATTTTAAACAGTGTAATTGTTGTAATGAACCACATTCCGAAGAAGGGCTTAATTCAATTGCATGTGCTCGAGTGCATTCCTGAATCAGACCAACAGCAGTAATGTGAATAAAAAGAATCAGGGGTCCAGTCCTGCTAAGTCTTGCCATTTAACTTCAATGGGTCAAATTTTCAAGTGAGTGGTGTGAGAGGATTTGTTTTTTTCTGTAGCATTTTAGTTCATTGTAAAGGTGTAAAACAGTGTTGCATGCCACGGTGACTGATGAGAAAAGAAGGTTCTCCAGTTTCTAACTCTCATCCCGAGTTCCCTACCACGCGTCAGTAGTAACTATTCAGGTTTAATATTCCAAAATGGTGGTTCAGATGTGTCATTCCTGTAAATTATAATGTGCTTTTTACAGAAATAAAATCCCCATAAATAGGGACAGCTAGCTAGCATAAGAGGATCTGCACAAGATATCTCTTCTTTTTGACAGTCAGTGCCACACCCTAAGGCAGCAATTCCTACCCGCCAGTCTGCAGACTGGCAGCAGGCTGAGAACCTCTGCCTGCTGGGCAATAGCACATTGTGAAACCACGCACCCAGCTTTTAATTAGCTCTGCTGCTGGGGTTCCCCATAAGGGATTCCCCTTCCCACCCACTTTCCCACAAAGCAGCAGGGTAAATGGAGCAGCTGGCATCCAGGTGTGTAGTAGCTGGAGCTGCAGCCTCACTGTGACCCTAGTTCCAACTCCAGCATTTGCTATCTGGCCTGGCTGGCGGGGCCACGTGGTGACTGGCTGCAGTGCTGGGGAAGAGAGGGGGATGGCAGCTGAGGCAGGTTGGATACACATCTATCAGGGGTGATCTAGATGGTGCTTGGTCCTGCCGTGAGGGCAGGGAACTGAATTTGATGATCTCTCAAAGTCCCTTCCTGTTCTAGCGTTCTATGATTGTATGTGTATCAAGAATGTAAGACTTATGAATGGGTGATCTTCTGAAACTGTAACTTACGATTAACTTTTAATAATCAATGCTTCTTCCCACTTAGAACTTCTAAAATATATATTTAAAAATATCAGCAAAGATAATCTAATTAAGCATCCCAGGTAAAGTAAGATGCATTTTAGCTTTAAAGCCATCCTAGTAGCTTCTTTTACTATGTTAGCATAATCATAACTATGACAATTTTACTCAGTGCATATAAATGGAAGGCCTTAAAGTGATAATTTGCCTTATTTGAATTTTAAAGGTGTATTAATCTTTGTGCATTTTAAAGTGAAATAATCAGGACTGCTGCATAAAAAGGTGATGTCACAAAGACTTCTTTTTTCTTTTTTTTACATTTACTTATTGTAGCTTAGGAAACAGAATTTGAACTTGTCAGTATTGTGCCTGATCGACTGCTTGCGGCTTCGCAGGAGGACCTGCTGAACTACATTTGAGCAGAAACATTCCTCCACCATCTGCCACAGAGCAACCACAACTTGAGGTAGAGTGATGGCAGGTTCAGGTGAGGAAGGTGGCTTTGGTGAGGAGAGAGCCATTCCGGGTAGAGTGACATGGGCCACGGGGCACACCACGTTGTACACCAATTCTGATGAGGCCACGACACTGGTGTGGATGAGAATGATATTGGCACAGTACTGTTTTCCACAAAAAAGCCCCGATGGCGAAAATGGCGATCGGGGCTTTTTTGCGGAAAAGCGCGTCTAGATTGGCCAGGGACGCTTTTCCGCAAAAAGTGCTTTTGCGGAAAAGTGTCCATGCCAATCTAGACGCTTTTTTCTGAAAATGCTTTTAACGGAAAACTTTTCCCTTAAAAGCATTTCTGGAAAATCATGCCAGTCTAGATGTAGCCTGGCGGTGTTGTGTTTGAAGATTCAGAACACTCCATCTGCCAGGTGAAAGAGGAAGACCTTCTATGCCTGGTGAAATGCCTGTAGAAAGTTGATATTTGTGTAAAGGGGTCCTTCTTGGGTGGTCCACATAACTTGGGTCCAGAGATCACCGAAATGGGCAGCCCATCCCAGGTCCGACATGTCTTATACCGATTTGAGGGAGTGGGGAAGGGCTTCAAATGCTAGAAGAGCCTCCAGAAAGTTTTTGGAGCTCATCCGGCAAGAGAGTTGAGGACCAGAGCCAGGACCATCACCACTTCTCCAGGAAATATTTGGAGGGTGTATAGACCGACAACAGCCACTGCACATGCAAAGCCTGGAAAATTTTACCACGTAAATGGATGCCCTCATGTACCTAAACAGCTGAAGACATACTCTGGCTGTAGCGTTTGGTGACATGCTCAGGAGAGCCACATTGTCTGAAGGTAGGAAGACCCTCACTTCTATAAACCCTATTCGTAGAATGAGCACTAACTGACTTTTCTGTGTTTATCAGCAAGCCAATGTGGTAGCAGAGAATAAAATGCATGTGCCTGAAGTCCTTGGAGCAGAAGCTCTTGACAAGCCAATCATCCAGGTAAAGATAGATCTGCACCCTTTGTTGTGTGAGAGGGGTTGTTACCACCAAGTTACATATAGTAAAAACCCAAAGAGCAGTAGCAAGGCCAAATGGGAGGACTGCAAACTGGTAGTGATCTGCCCCCACCACAAGCTACAGAAAGCATCTATGACCCTCAAAAATGGCAATGTGAAAGTAAGCGTCCTTGAGATCAAGAGCAGCGTACAAATCTCCTAGATCAAGGGAGGAGATGATAGAGGCCAAGGACACCATTTATAAGTTCAGCCTCACACCAGGTAACAGTTCAGGCCATGCAAGTCAAGAATGAGCTGGAGCCCATCCCTTGGCCATGGGGCTGGGTAGGAATAAGGGAACTTGTATCCCTTCACCAAAATGAAGTATTTCCTTTTTTCCCTTTTGGACATGGGGAGAACGGAGGAGGGCATTTCCCACAAAGCTGTGGTGATGCTGGCCAGCCCATCAGGGAGGGGTAAGGTCATCCTGACTGGGGCTGTCTGTCTCAACACCACAAAGAGGATATCCTCCGGCTCTTCAAGTTCCTCCATTTGGAGGTTCAGGTTGGTGGCCAACTGCTTAATGATGTCCTGGTGTGCCCAGATGTCATCGCCCCTACCTTGGAGCGGGTAACCCAATGGCTTCAACCGGAGAAGAGGAGGCCTGCGCTGGGGGAGCCCCCTTGAGGCCGGAACCTGCATCTCAACCTCCTGCTCCCTGGGAAGCTTTGGGAGCTGGGAGGCATTTAGCGGAGGCAGTCGATGGTGCTCTTAGCACACTGGCTACTAAGCATGGGACTTGGGATGGTATGGAAAGCCCCCATGGACTCCTGGGGTACCACTGGGTTCCAGACCTGCAGCTACTAAGCTAAGGGCTTAACTGTGGTACCAGAGGCGTACCTTAGTGGAATAACTGAGGCTTGGTCCAAAGCCATGCTAGCAGAGAACCTGGTGCTGGGTAACCAGGAGCAGGGGCTGGTATTGGTGTGGTACCGCATGCTGGCAACTGACACCAGAACCTGGGATGTGGAGATCCACTCTGTGACGGGATCTGAGGCATCTGCTGAACAAAAAGCAGGAGAGTCCATCCACATTGACATTTTGGATCTTTCTTTATTAGGCCTCAGAGACTTGCCTTTGCCCTGCCTAGATCTGCATGGGGCCAGTGTGCGATGCCATGAGGCCAGTGGCACAGGGGCACCGTGCACCAAGGTGCTGGTGCTCAGTGCTGAGTCTCAGTGTGCATGCACCAGAGGTCAGGTGGATTCCATTGGAAGTCCTGAGAGGAGTGTCCTCCTTTTTAGTGCGAGGTTTAGAGAATTTGCAAATGTGGCACTGATCACTTCTATGAAGTCTCTCAATCACAGTGAGGGTTACTCACTGGCAGTGCCCTTACAACGGTGACATAACTTGAAGCCCAGGGAACAAGGCATGAAACCTGAGGCTATGTTTCTATGGGATATACACTAACTACTTAGAATAGTAAACTAACAAAAGAAATTATTAACAAGGAAAACAAAATCCAGTAGGGAAATGCACACCAGCTAACACTGAAACCTGTAGGCTCCAAGCACTGTCACTGGCAGCAAGACGGAACTGAGGTGGAGGGGGCCAGAGGTAGGGATATTAAAAAAAAAAAAAAAAAAAAAATTAAAAATGCAACCGTTTAACCATTAAAAACCCTAGAGAAACATGGGGTGCTGCAGAATTTGCAGTGCTCTGGTCAGCCTGCGACTCACGAGCAGCATGCAGCTCTTCACCCCGGAAAGTGCGGCTCGTGAAGCCGCCTCCACAGCACGTGAAACCGCCCCATGTGCCCCTACAAACCCCCCCACCCACCCCAGATCCTCTGTGCTCACCAGGTGCAAGGGAGCCATTCAGTGCGGCAAGATGGCGTTGGCTGATGGGAGCCTGATGTGGCCAAAAAGCCTAACCCGCGGTTTTTAAAGGGGCAGCATTTTTTTTCCTCAACAACTCTGGCTGGTGGGGAGCTCTCCTCCCACCCACCCTTTTTCTTTTGCTCAATAATTCTGGTGCGGCTCTTCACATTTTTTCCGCTGCTGTTTCGGCTCTCTTCATTTAATGGGTTGGCCACTCCTGCAGTATACAGTTTATACTGCAGAGCGTGCAGCATGGGGTGCCATCTAGCTCCCTGGTAACAGGTCTTGGAGGATTTTGGATTAGATTGGGTTTGAACATCGTTTACTGCCATGTTAGTTTGTATTATTTTCTCTAGTATTTGTAATTTAGAATGCATGTCTTGCCTTCTACTAAATGTTTGTAAAGAGCAGAAATGTGTGGTGAATTAATTTTTTCTAGTGTAAAAGTCAATAAAGACTTTTAAAAAAGCTTAATCCTGATGCAATTTAAATTAGACATTATACACTACTCAAAATATAATTGCATAATGGGACCAGATGTGTGCTATTGGAAACTACTGTAACACTAGGTGGCAAATTAAAAATAAAAAAAGAATCTGTATCTAAGATTCATGATGATAGGACCAGAATGAAAAAACTACCAGAAAAAAATTGAAAGTACAATGGCTAACATGTCACTTAGCTTAATGATAAAAAACAAAACACAGATGTCAGCTATCTGGTATGTGGGAGGAATAAATCTAGGGATTAAATTTGAGACAAACTACAAAAAGCTAATGCAAAGATGGTAATTTAAAATGTCTGAATTGTTCACTATGTAAAATGAAAGTGTGGAGATGAGTAGTTACAAAATCTTTTTTTCTGCTACTGTAGTACACTGAGAGGGCTGGTTTTAATTTTTGGAAATTTCAAGAAATTTTGGGCAAAATGTGTGGTTTGCACAGAAATCATGAGTAGCATATGGCCTTATGTAAATAACTCTGATTTATTCAGAACTTTGCCAGTCAATTCAGTATCATTCAGCAAAATCAATCCATCCATCCATCCTCAATCTTAGGCCCAGAACTACATCTACCTTTTGGTTTAGATCTTCTCCCAAAAACATGTTTTGTGCTGCACAGTTCTCTTCTGGACAATACAAATATATTATGAGTACATCTTGTTGCTCCAAATGAAGTTTTTCCAACACTTCAATTTAAGACCAGTGGATTAAATAACAATACAAGATTTGAAAGCAAAATTCTTATCACATTCTCTCAGCAGTCCTACTGAACAAACGTCTGCGGTCAAGAAGACCCCCATTTTCAGTTTAGTGGTTGCTTTCACTGGCTATGTCAAAACTATACCCCTCTGTCAGCAGAGGGATGTAAATTAGACGTATCAAAAGTGAAGCCAGGATTTAAATACCCCACACTTCATTTGCAGAACGGCGGCAGCTGCTTTTTTCCGAAACGGGGCTTTTTGAAAAAAAAACCACCCAGCAGTTTAGATGGGGCATTTTCAACAGAAATGCCCCGTTTCAAAAGATCCTGTGCTCCTTAAACTTTCGATACATCTAATTTACATCCCTCTGCTGACAGAGGGGTGTAGTTTAAATGTAGCCGCTGTTCCTTCAGATGCAATGAATCCGTGGATGGGAGGTTTCCCTCCTTGTTACAGTGTCAGAATGCCCCTCTTAGAAAACATTTCCGGCTGACAGGAAAAGTCAACACAGAACATTGTTCCCTGCTGCTTTTTCTTCACCTGTTAGAGCGTCTTTTATTGTCCGATCTGCTTGATGATCAATGTAAATCAAGCAAAGAACACGTTCCTTTTTTTTGACTACCTCAATATGGAACGTGTTAAGAACACTATAGGATGGACACATAACTTCACATACAATGTTGCCACACGTTTTATCAGGACAACCACCAGCAAATGATGAATTTTCAAATACCTCACAAAGCATACTTTGTAATCAGATATAGACAGAGTGCATTCTGTCATAAACAGTGAATGCTTTATGGTTTACTTGAAAGTTACTGTATGATTTAAAGTTAACACTCTCAAAAGCATTAGCGACAAAGAATTTCATACCTGAATCATAATTTTAGGCTATATGCAAAGATGGTACGCATTTAATGACCTGAATTCAGTCAACAGACCAGCATTTCACATCATTTGGGAATGCAATTCAGTCGATTATTTTTGCGGATTCGCAGAGAACTAAAACAACTTGAAGGTCCAAAGCAAGTAAAAAGGAATTACAGCAGTGAAAAGGAATTAATTTTACACTGTCTCTGACAATCCCAAGAATGAAATTTTTTTGTCTGAAACATGAGAATTCTATAAAAGATGATCCCTTGGAATGCTAATATATATAAAGAAATTTGTATGTGCTCAGAGTTGCAGCTGTTTCCCTGTTTCTAGATAAGACAATAAAAGCCTGCTAAGCAAAACTGTGCCATCAGTTCCAATAACTGTCTTTAGGCTACCTACAGTAAAACTCCAGTGGTCCGGCATCCAATGGTCCAGCACTCCTGATAGTCCGGCACCATCTGGAACACGGAAGTGCTCCGTGCAGCTGGACAATTGGAGCTGCTCTGCCCCCGGCTTCCCCGATTCAGCCGCTGCTGAAACTGACCAGTGGCTGACTCTGGGATGCCCGGGGCAGAGCAGCTGGGGTGCTGCCAGGTTGGTCCCGTAGCATCGCCCCTCAGCGCTGCAGGATCCACCTGGCAGCACCCCAGCTGCTCTGCCCCAGAATTCCCCAAGTCAGCCGCTGCTGAAACTGACCAGCAGCTAACTCTGGGAAGCCCGGGGCAGAGCGTGCTGTGCCCTGGGCTTCCCAGAGTCAGCTGCTGGTCAGTTTCAGCAGCGGCTAACTTGGGAAAGTCTGAGGCAGAGCAGCTGAGGTGCTGCGGGGTTGGTCCCGCAGCGCCAAGGGGCGCATCCCCCCCACTCCACCCCAGACCCCTCATAGCCCCCCCTTCCTATATTCCGGCATATCTAATAATCCGGCACCCTCTGGGTCCTAAAGGTGCCGGATTATCAGAAGTATAATTAGGATGCTCTAAATATATTAACAGGGAGTTGGTGAGAAAGACTCAGTACAGGATCGATAATCCCAGCTGAATAAACAATTTTCATCTATTCATTCTTTCTTTGATCCCTCTATTTTAAGGCTATGTCTATATTATAATTTAGGTCAGCAGAATTAGTTTTGTTTAGGAGTTTGAAGAACCTCCCCCTCTCTGAGCACCATTAAGTGCCAGTATGGACAGCACTATGCCAACAGGAGAGCTTGTCATTTGTGGAGGTGGTTTTATTATGTTAATAGGAGAGCTGTCATCTTCACTAAGTAATCCGCAGAGGCTGTATATGTAGACATAGCTTTAAAAGTAGCAGCAAGGTCAGCAGGTCCTTTGCCTCCTAGACCCTGACTATCACACTGAAATCTTGCATGCTTCTCGTTCTTCCTTACGTACAGAAATATATGACTGAAGGGGAAGCCTTCAGACATGTATTATTTAATAATTTTGGGAGGGGCACTATTAAGTTCTCTAATATTGTTGATGAAGTCTACTGAAGGGAAAGAGACGTGGACAGACGTGCCAGTATGAACAGCTCATATTTGGGCTTGAGAATTTTGGAGAACTATTAATATTAGTACATATTACTCAGACATGCATACGCATCTAAGGATTTAAACTGTAGTGATCATGTTTAAAACTGACAATTTTGCCTCATTATTTGCAGTGTCAACTAAACAACATATCTACTTAAATACCTAGCATAGAACAAACCCAAAAGACTAATTCACTATTAACTGACATTTTGCTCCTCCATATCATATATTGGTAGTTTTTCTAAAAATACTAGCATTTGTACATATGTCTTTTAGTCTGAAAAGCACAAAAAATTAAGTATTTGGCACTAGTTAAAATTCTCTATTCAAATGCTGATGGATTTAATGACAGTAGACATTAGTGGGAATATTTATGGTCTAAGATTGGATAATTAACAAATGAAAGCTCATGTATATTAACTATCTAAATTTTATAGAAATGACATTCAACTACTACACTACATAGAAATGAGATTCTGGATACTCTGAAAAAAATGTCACTCCAGATGCAGGCAGATGTGCTGTAATACATGTTTTCCACATCCTAATCTAATGGCTGGAATTAAGGAAAGCATTACATTCTGAAATGGAGGCTTACCACACAAACACATGTAAAGCAGACGATAAATCGTCAGGCCTATGTTTTTTTCTTTTTTATTATTGGTTTAACAAGCAGCATTCAATATAGTCATGAAATTGATGGGAAAATTAAATTAAATTCAGAAGGTTGGAGTAAATTAGGTGAACAAAAAGTAAGTAAGTAAAGTATAGAATTGAACACACCAACCAACACATTTTTATCACAGAATGAGGTTGTAGTAATCTCTGCCAACAGAAAAACGTGATCTTGAATAGTGGCCTGTGTGAATAAAATAATGTGGCTCTGCACCTGTCAGAATCAACCAGCAATCTGACCAGTGATCGGCTAGTTATCTTTTATCAGAATCTGCAAAAGCAAGCAGTTTCATGAGAGTTAGCAAGTGAGGGGGGGGGGGGGGAGAGAGGAGGGGAGAGGGGGAGGAGAAGGAGGTGAGGGAGCAGACAGAGTGCAGATGAGCAAGGCAAGGTCAGGATTTTGCAGGGAAGAGGCAGTGTGAGAGGAGGGATTAAAGGTAAAGGGCTATACAGAAGTGGAGTTTTGAGAAAGGGCATCGTTTGGAGGGGGTTAAAAAGAAGGGATGTCACATCATGTGCTACTCCTCAGGGCGCAGGGGCAATGACACCCAGCAACAGTACTTTTGTATCACAGTTGAGCAAATGGGAGGAGAGCCGGGTCCCCAACTGCTCCAATCCTGGTGGCACGAAGCGGGCCTTGCTGCACAGGAGTTCAGAGCGTGGCCAATGGTGCCAGGGTAAGCCATTGTGGATACAGTGATGCTGCCTGAGGAGCTTGAACTCAGAATGGGAAAGCAGAGCAGCCAGTAGATACTGGACAGAGCTAATTCGTACAGGCTGCCCAACCCCAGCCACTGACTTCTAGCCCTACGAATAATGCTGTGGGCTAGGAACCGCCCACAGGTAAAGCCCAATGCCACAGTATTTGCATCCACTCTACTATCCACAAAAATAGTCTGAAAATATAAAGAGAATAAGCGTGGATTCATAGAATTCTGAGCGTGACCCGTTTTACTCTACAGCTACGTCTAGACTGCTCTCTCTCGTGCCTAAAATATGCAAATGAGGCAAAACAGTGAATATCACCGTGCTTCATTTGCATACTTAATGAGCCACCATTTTTGCACAAGGGGCTTTTGTGCAAAAAGGAGCCGTGTAGACAGCTCCTTTTTGCGCAAACCTGCCCTCTTGTGCAAGAGTCATTCTGTCGCTTCCCGCCCCCCCCACCCCCCCGGAAGAATGGCTCTTGTGCAAGAGGGGATTTTTGCGCAAAAGCCCCTTGAGCAAAATGGTGGCTAATTAAGTATGCAAATGAGGCACGGTGATATTCACCTCTTCACCTCATTCACATTTTTTTTTGCACAAGAGTGGACAGTTTAGACATAGCCTACATCTTCACTTGTACAAAACCAAGGGGCACGAGTAAGGATGTGTCTAGACTACAACCCTCTGTACGCAGAGGGATGTAAATGAAGCACTTTGAAAGCACAAATGAAGCAGGGATTTAAATATCCCGTGGTTCATTTGCATAATCACGTAATGGCGCTCTTTCAGAAAAGCGCTATTTCGAAACTGAAACCGCAGTCTAGACGTGGTTCTTTTGAAACTGGGGTGCTTTTCCGAAAGATCCTGTAAAAACTCATGTCCCCTTGTTTTTGTACAAGTGAAGTATATGTCTTGTTTCTATTGTACTCTGCTGGCAGATTCATTTAAAATTAATCCATCTTTAACAGCAATAATCAATTCATAGGCATGCCCAATTATGTTCTTCCTTCCCTCAATCAGATAAAGGGAACAGTTTCTACTTCTCTGAACTATCATTTCAAGCTGCCCAAGTGAAGGTGGAGGAAGACAGTACTGAAATGATTTAAATTCATTTCATATTTAGGAGGTTTTGTCACAGCCATAAAGCACAGAAAGGTTTTTTTTGCTTGTTGTTTGAAATCGAAACAGATTATAGAATACAGCTCTGTACTCTTCACACACTCTTTCTGGGTGTATGTTGATCTCCTGGCAGAAGAAATCTTAAAAATTAAATGCATATTTTTCTGGTGATGGCTCTGAGGATCTTTCAAAGAGTAATCTAAGAGGAGTTTTTGTTAAATTGTGTATTGTGTGGTGCGCTTTTCAATTGTTTGAGTGTAGTGCTGGGTCCATAATTAGAGAGAAATTAAAATCACCAACATTTCAAACTTTTGGATATACCAGAAATAATGTAATACATTTCTTCATTAAATGCGAGTATCTAAATTAGATGTATTTATTGGCACATACAGTCTCAATCTGGTTCACATTTACTGATGTGTTTGTTATTCTAATAAGCTACAATTTAATTCTAATTCTAAGTGTGAAACTCTTACACTAAAGGAATAAATCCCAAGTAACTGTCAGTTAGCAACACAAAAGACACTAGATTGTTAACTACCCTGAAAATGAAGACACAAAAAGTTTCATAATTTGATCACATATAGAATTTACAGTACAATAAGAGAGGAACATGTTACTGATTTACTTGTAGCAAGTTAAAAGTAACACATTTATCATTACTGGAATTTCAATTTGCATGTACAGTAAAACTCCATTAGTCCGGCATCCAATGCTCCGGGAGTCCTGATGGTCCGGCACCATCAGGAACCCGGAAGTGCTGGGACAGACGGACAGGCTTCCCCCATTCAGCTGCTGCTGAAACTGACCAGCAGCTGAATGGGGGAAGCCGGGAGCAGAGCAGCTGGGGTGCTGCCGGGTTGGTCTCGTAGCGCTGCCCCTTGGGGCTGCGGGACCAACCCGGCAGCACCCCAGCTGCTCTTGGGGACGCCTGGGGCAGAGCAGCTGGAGTGCTGCTGGGTTGGTCCCGAGCTCTGCCCCGGGCTTCCTGGAATCAGCCGCTGATCTGTTTCAGCAGCGGCTGAATGGGGGACCGCTGGGGTCCTGCCGGGTTGGACCCGCAGCGCCGTCCTTTGGCACTGCGGGACCAATCCGGCAGCACTCCAGCTGCTCTGCCCCAGGCGTCCCCAAGAGCAGCTGGAGTGCTGCTGGGTTGGTGCCGTAGCACCGCCCCTCGGCGCTGCGGGACCAACCCGGCAGCACCCCAGCTGCTCTATTGCAGGCATCCCCGATTCAGCTGTTGCTGAAACTGACCAGCAGCAGCTGAATCAGGGATGCCTGGGGCAGAGCCGGACTATCGGAAGGGGGGGGCTATGAGGGGTCTGGGGTGGCATCCCCTCCCACCCCACTCCAGACCCCTCATAGCCCCCCCCTTCTGATAGTCCATCATATCTGATAATCCGGCACCCCCTGGGTCCTAAAGGTGACGGATTATCGGAAGTTTACTGTACATGGATATACTCAACGCAAGCACAAGCTTTTGAATTTACTACACAAATAAAAAATTAACATATGTTTATAGCAGGTATGTTAGAATTACGCGAAGTACATAACTAAAGAGTGTTCAGAATACTACATGCTTCCCTTCAATTCTTATTATTCCTTTTACCTGTCTCAATATATCAGCATAAGAGCCAATGTCACTCTCAGTCAATGTACATTCACACTTGGAAGGGTGCTTTCTGTTGGACAATTCCTACTGTCTATAAAAAGCAGCAGGATGTGCGATGGTTAGTATTCAAGAGCTCTGCAGGGAGGAAGTAAACCCCATTCCATCTTTCCTCGGCAATTCCTCAAATAGCAACCTTTTAACTGCATAGAAGGCTTTTCTCTTAAATGGATACATGCATGTATTCCTTTCATTGTATCTCCACTAATATATGTCTTAGTTTAGAACAGTATTTGCTTTTTAATTTTCAAAATTGCTATAAAAAGGAAAAATTAAATGTCATAGGCTAAAACAGATTTTGAAATGAGGTGTTGGACTGATCTGTTTTAGAATGAGGATTAGTTATTTGAAGTGTTTTTTTTTCCTGAATGGCATATATATGTGTCTTGCGGAGGCTTGTAAATGTGCAAATTTGATTAATTTAATTTAGACATTACTTGCATATAGATATATAATTAAGTTAATTTCTTGGCTTCAGTGGGCTATGGGAAGCAGATCAACACCTGAATCTAGGACAGGCCTGTGCAAAATACAGTGCACGGGCTGCATCCGGCTCATCAAGTTACTGGATCTGGCCCATGGAGGCAGTGGGGAGCCCCAAGAAGGCTTCCCAGTTTGTCCTGCAGCCCCACGCAGCGCGCAGAAATGCAGCTGGCAGGGCTCCATTTCTGTTTTAAAAGTGTGTGTGTGTGGGGGGGGGGGGGATTTTAGGAGTCTCTCCGCACCCAGCACATTCCCATTGGCCAGTTTCTGGCACTAACCAGCCAACGGGAGCTCCTTGTTGAAATAAGAGGTAGCTAAAAAGAATCACACCTCCTCTCCTAGGCTCAGTTATTCATGATGCACATGGCCCAGCAAGCAGGCAGGCAGACTGGGAAACATTTTAACCTCTGCAGGCAGGAGGCTAATTTGGCAGCTGGCAAGTAAGTCTCTTGGCCACAGCCCTTTCCTGCCCCAACTCACTGCCCCCTTCCCCACTCAACATACCCAAACCCTCTGTCCTCCATCTTACATCCATACTCCCTCCCAGATCTGGCACCCTCATCTCCTGCCCCAGATCACAATCCCCTCTTACCTGAGGTCACATCCCAAACCCCTGCACTCCAGTCCCCTCCTCTAAGTCACAACCACCTGCTTCATCCCAACTCCCTCCAAGACTCCAGTCTCTCTCCTACACTCCAGTCCCTTACCCCAAGCTCCCTTCTGCACCCAACCTCCATTCCAGACCCTGCATCTCCTCCATTAATACCATGGAAGAGTGCAGCCCTCAACCACTTTCCATAATCTTGTTGTGCCCTCCCCACCCCGGCAAAAATTATTACCCACCCCGATCTAGGATCTGCAGCCCACCATGGTTGGCACTTTATGCACAAGTAATAAAGACAGTCCTTGCCCTGAAGAATTCCCATCCTTAATGTATAATGAGACACAATATGTAGATCAAAAATAAGAGTGAAACGGGGAGGGGGAGGGGAGGAAGATAATGTAACTGTGAAGCTATTATGATTAATGTAACTACCATTAAGCTCCACACAATAATTGCCTACCTGTTTGTGTCAACTATTAATCAAAATTCCTGTTTAGTCAGATATTTTCTTTTGATTAAATTTATTTTAAAGTTGCATTCACAGAAATACATTGAAAGAACATTAAGATTTTGAAGTCTACAACTCAAGTTCAGAAATGCCAAAATGATGGTTGCCTGTGCAACCTTAATTCAGTCCCTAAAAGCAAATGCCTTAGGACAGACTTATATGTCCACAGATTAGCTTCTTCATAAAGCACCTGAATCATTCAGTGTCCAGAACAGACCTGCTCTGGGAGTGAATCAGGGTTATGCCATCGGGACTATTGTCTGTAGCACTCGTTTCATTTAACACACAAATTGGAAGGTGTGTAAGGCTTTGATTTCATGATTAAGGCAGACTAAGGCTGCCCTACAGAATTGTATTTTAACCTGTTTCTGTCAGAGTTACTATTTGATGGCAATTCATGCAAACCAAAAACTTTTCACGGGTGGACATTAACCATGGTCCTTGTTTTCTGCATGTCTAACTTGATGCAGTAGAGTCCCATTACAGAAGTGCTGAGCACTCAGAAGTGCATATGAAGTCAAAAGAATCTATAGTGTGAACACAGATAGTGCTATGCCAAGTTTAAGGTGCTTGTGGTCTCAAATTGGGAACCCAAAATTAGTGGTTACTTCTGACAATCTATATCTCTCACTTTACAGTTGTAAAATGGGAGAACAGTAGTCACTCGTTACATGGGGGTGTTAAGAAAATGATTTCATTAATATTTCTGAATCACTCATACTGCAGTGATGCGCATAATGGGAAGCCAATAGGAAATTAAGAATTCTGTCTTCAGGCAAGATCTAAATAGCATGCTGCTAATGAAACCTAGAGCAACACACTCAACGAGGGAAAAAGATATTTAATAGCTGCTCGTTACATGAGCACTGAATGAGAGAGAGGTCCTGTAGAAAAAATAGTATGTGATCATGTCAGCAGAGAGTCATACTGTCTATGTACAAGGGGCTTGAATCAAGTTAGCATAGGCAAATTTAATTCTGGCATTTCCTAAATTTAAAGAGCTTAACTTAACTTTAATACAGTAATGTTCTGAGAATTTTTGGCATGGGATTTCCTAGGTTTTAGGAAAGCAAACTGAAAAAAATTCTAACCAAGTGGTATCAAACTAAGACACATATTGATCACTGGTGCAGTTAGAATCTTCAGACCCATTACACAGACCTCTGTCCTTGGAGGTAACTGCATAGCATCCACCTCTTGTAAGTCCCACTTCCAGTTGAGTGTGCCTAGGGCCTTAAAATAGTCCTAGCCTGGCACTGTCCCATATCTCCAGGGCTTCCTCTCAATAGTTCTGCCCTTTTGGTCTAGTCTGGCTCCAGCTGGGCCACTTAGTAGTTCAATTTCCCTTCTGGGAAATGTATGACTCTAGGTCAGGCTACGGCTACACTGACTTTTTTTGCGCTCTCATTTGCATATCTTCTTTGGATTCTTTTTGCGGAAGCTTTTTTTTCTGATAAATGGCCCTGTCTACACATGGCTTTTTGTCGGCAAAACATCTTCTGCAAAAAGAATCGGAAGATATGCAAATGAGCGTGATTTGCATATCCTCTTCTGAAAAAAAAAAAAAAAAAAAAAGGCAGTGTATCCGTAGCATCAGTTTCCCGGTGGTTTCTGGAGAGGGACCCAGACCTACACACTACTCCAGGTCTCAGCCCAGAGACCCTAAAAATAGCAGTCACATGCTACCATGTTCCTTTAACTAAAATGCTTTTAGTTCCTTAGCACAATTTTCCACAGCCCCAGACTTTGCTAAAGCTTCACCTTACCATTAGGGCTCATCTAAGCTCAGGCTCAATAGACAGATCAGGCTCTTCTTTGCTTCCCTGGACAACAATGAAGCAATTGCCAGCTAGTAGCACCATCTGTACTTCTCTAGCTCCAGAAAGCAACTGTTTCTGGCTCCGCACCTCTTTGTTTACAGCCTTCCTTGGTGTGGACTGGCTACTCTATGCAGCTTTCTGATCTGCTGCTTCCACTGCAGCTGCTCCAGACCAGTGTTTCTCAACCAGTAGTACAAGTACCCTTAGGGGTACTCGACAGAAGTCTGGGGGGGGGGGGGGGGGTAAATCAACACAATGGAAATTTGGAGAAAACTGAATTTTTGTTTTAAGTTTTACAGCTTTTTATTATTTTTTCACTTGTTACACTGAAAAATTTTACCACCCATCTGGCTACAATTAAGTTGTTTAAAAAATGTGTTGCAACAGTAGAAAAAAAATGTGTGTGTCTGTAAACTGTAGGTACCGGCAGTATTTATAATTTTTTTTGTAAAGGGGCTCTTTATAAAAAAAGGTTAAGAAACACTGCTCTAAACTGCATGGAAGACTCCTCTATTGCTTCTTTCCTGGTACGTGTGTGGCAGGTTCAGAAAGGGTCTCTGGGCTTAGTCCTCCTTGTCACAGAGAGCAAACAAGTCTTCTTTTTCAGGAACATCTTCGTGACCAATTTCAGTTCCCTGTTTTAAAGAATGGTGTGTTAGGGGTTAAAGTCTGATAACTAAAGTGACCGAGGGGAAAAAATTCCATCAGCCTGAGGCAGGCACCCACATGGAAAATTTCACCCCAAGCATTTTTAGAGTTTTGAAAGGCTATATGCAACTGAAAACAGGACCTCACAATGGGAAATGTCAGGCAATCTCAATAATAGGCACTGTTACCAGTCCCAGCTACAATATTCTATTTCCAGTAGAAAAAGACAGGCAAGGGAAAAAAGGACAAAATTCACTTCTTAGTTCAGTTACCTTCTAATTATCCTTGTAATTTTTTCCTGGTATTTCTTTGCATGTTATAAAAGAAGAATGCTATTTATAGATTAAGATGCGTGTTCATTTCGCTAATGATCAACTTGACCTTTCTTTTTAATGTCAAAGGGCTTAATAAGAGAAATGAAACCCTTAGCACTGCAAGACCTTAAAAAAAATATCCAGGGTACCAAATGAGAAATTATTTATTAAATGCTTGATTTTAAAATCCAGATCATTTTACCAATCCACAACATATGTAGGGTGATGATTTAAAAGCTGGAAAGTTTGACTATCCTCAGACTGTCAAAATACAATAGAATTAAAATCTTGCTCAATGTCCCTTTTCAGGATAAAGCTCATGCCACTGAGTGAATACATTTGCAAACAACACACATACAATTTTTTAATTTGTGCGCGCAAATCAGGTACATATGCACATTCAAATGTAATTATACATAGTATCTAATTGGCCTACCTGGCTATTTGTTGATGTACTCCAAGTTTATGGATGCATATTAAGAACACACAAACATTTGCACATAATTTCATGTACCCAACTAAAATTCCACCCCTCAAGCTATAGTTTTGTATCTATTAAGTGCCTTTGTAAAGCTTTCTCCCAAACTGCAAAACTCAAACGATGTCATAAAGTATTAAAACTAGATAGCAAAATTATTTCCTGATTAAAACTTCCACTAAAGATTGCCATATTAGAGAAACCAAAAGAGCAGTTAAATTTAGGAACACATTTTCTGCTCTAGCAAAACCTGAATTGTGACCCAAAAGTCTTTCTTTGCTCAAAACTTATTTTACATTAACAACTGCTTGAGTTAATAAAATATTAAAATTAGCTAGTTATTTCTTTAGCATAGGATAATATCAACTTGGGTGAATATTTTGGAATAAATAATTTTACTGGAAAGTTTTGCCTTTTTAAACATAAGTTTTCCATAAAAACATTGTATGCTGCATAGTGAATTGATTTAAATAAACTGAAACCATGATTTAACACCAGCAAAACTTAACCTTGATTTAAATCTGTTTTCCATTTTTCACTTATTTTTCTTAGGAAAGATTCATTCTCATTAGTTGGTAACCATTGAAACATTCCAATTTACACATCAGAATAAACTTCACACAAAATGTAAGTACTTTTTGCTGCTACCCTATATCTATAAATATGTATTCAATCATATAGTTTAAAATACATTAATTCAAATTCTTAATATTGATAGGTTTTATTGTTTGGAAAATGGTGAGTTTTCTTAGTTTTTGTTATTTATGTCAAGCTACAGTTGGATTGAAATTGGAACTAAATTAACATATACAAGAACAGCATTTTTAAAATTAGTTTTGTTTAGCTAATAAATATTTTAACTGGACACAAAGTAAACTGATTCAGTAAGCAAAAGGAAATTTTATAATAAATTTAGCTGATTGTTTGTCATCAACATTTCATGTAAGACTTCAAAGTAGACCTCATTCTCACACCTAATTTTTATTCATATTGGAAAACAAGCTCTTCTGCTTTTTCAACTCCCAATCATTTACTCAACTTTGCAATAACTAGTCACTCAGCTAACTTGTTGAATTAACGGAAATGAAGAAAATACCTTCTGCAACTTTAGACAATGCTACTATTATAAAAAACTGGATTCAACAAACTCTGGTTCCAGGTACATAGCCAGTGATTTCCATCAACTGACCTTAAACTTGAAATTTCAGCAACAAACATTTGTTGCTCAAATAGCTGTATTTTTATGTAATTTAAATTATAATCAATATAGAAAGCTCAGGCCTTAGAATATCTTGTCATACAATTAATTTTAATACTAATCTAATTTTAATTTAAATTAACCCACTCCAGCTTGCCAAATAATTTCTGAAAGTAATTTTTGACCCTTAACTCCTTTGTGAGCCATTTGTTGAAAGCAGAATTACAGAATCCTGGGCTGGAAGAGACCTCAGAAGGTCATCAAGTCCAACCCTCTGTCCAAAGCAGAACAAACACCAACTAAACCATCCCAGCCAGGGTTTTGTCAAGCTGAAACTTAAAAACCTTTACGGATGGAGATTCCACCAGCTACCTAGGTAACCCATTTCAGTACTTCACCATCCTCCTAATGAAATAGTTTTTTCTAATATCCAACCTACTGAGCACAGCCTTTCTCCATCCTGTTTGGAACCTCCCTTCAGGAAATTGAAAGCTGCTTTCAGGTATCTAAAAGGGTGTCATAAGGAGGAGGGAGAAAACTTGTTCATCTTGGCCTCTGAGGATAGAACAAGAAGCAATGGGCTTAAACTGCAGCAAGGGAGGTTTAGGTTGGACATTAGGAAAAAGTTCCTAACTGTCAGGGTGGTCAAACACTGGAATAAATTGCCCAGGGAGGTAGAATCCCCATCTCTGGAGATATTTAAGAGTAGGTTAGATAAATGTCTATCAGGGATGGTCTACACAGTATTTGGTCCTGCCATGGGGGCAGGGGACTGGACTCAATGACCACTAGAGGTCCCTTCCAGTCCTAGTATTCTATGATTCTATGATTAAATCCGCCCCTCACTCTTCTCTTCTGTAGACTAAATAAGCCCAAATCCCTCAGCCTCTCCTTGTAGCTCTTGTGCTCCAGCACCCTAACTTGAGATTCAGATTATAACTGGTTAAGTGGCTACTTTCTATGACCTACGAAGATTAATATAAATTGTATTAACTTGGATTCAATAGCATATATACTTATAAATGTGCAATTAGCTTTCCATGAATATTCTGCAATATTTACTTAGAAGTAGATGTTTGATTAAGTGTTCCCTCTAGAAACCATTAGCTGAAGTATTCTTGGAAAACAAAAAGGACAGACAGATCCCAAGAAAATTCTTCAAAAAAAACCATTTGCAGTTATTTTTAATATCTAATACATCTAGAGTAACTGAGGATTTCAGAATACATAAAAATTTCAAAAGCTTAAAATTTTAACATTGACATTACCACAAGTATAAATCCTACATCAATGATACTCAGACCTTAATGGCTCAGGAGCTGAGTGATCAATATTATCCAGAAGAGACAGAGTGGTATGAAGTCATTCTTTTTATTTACTAAATATTTAAAAAGTATGATAGGAAATATTTAGAGTGTGCGCACACCTGTGTATTACACACTTTATTTACACATTAGCCTCTTGTCTCTGTCCTCAGATTGAGGACATTGCATAATTCTCCTTCAAAGAATCTCCTCTCCAGCTTCCCCAGCCACTTCCTTCGGGAACCCTTTCAGGAGCTTTCTGTGCAGTTCTTCCCCTTACCTCCCTGGGCTGAAATGGGTTCATAGACAGCAGTCCTTCCCCGTTGCTATTTTGCCTTTTGTAATGCCCAGGAACTGTCCCTTAAGCACAAGTGAGCAGACGGCAAGTAATCATCACAGGCTCACTGGATTCTGCTCCCCCTTTAAGTTGCCACTCATTCGTTGACAAACCTCTAGACCTGTGGTGTCCAACACGCTAGCCACTAGGCACAACTGGCTGGTTGAGTATGGCTAGTTCGCTAAAGCAGTACTGCTTCGGAACTGGTTAGACACCACAGCTCTAGACTCTTCTAGTTCTCTATACATCTCCATGCACTGGCTTTAAAACTCTAAGGCTACGTTTAGACTACATCTCTTTTTCATAAAAGGGATGTAAATTAGACATATCGCAATTGCTAATGAAGCGGGGATTTAAATCTCCCCCGCTTCATTAGCATAAAAATGGCTTCCGCTTTTTTTCATCACGGAGCTTTCATAGAGGAATAGTGGATCTTTCGGAAAAGGCTTTATTTTCCGCAAGATCAGCGTCTAGCCTGGCACTTTTCTCTGGCAAAGCTCCGTGCCGGAACAAAGCGGCACCCATTTTTATGCTAATGAAGCAGGGGAGACTTAAATCCCTGCTTCATTAGCAATTACGATACGTCTAATTTACATCCCTTTTACGAAAAAGGGATGTAGTCTAGACATAGCCTACGAGTTAGCCCTTTCTCAGCTGCCCCTAATTAGCCAGGATTGCTGCTGTTTTCTCTGCCTCAGCAGCCTCTCTCCCCTTCCCCCAAGTCCTTTAACCTGCTCTGTCACAATATATAAAGATAGTAGACACATTACAATTAGTTATGCATACATATATAACGGGGAAGGGGATGGGGATGCAAAGACTGCCGTCTCCTTTTCCTAAACCTCTCAGAATGAAAAATGTATCTCAGGCAACGGCATCCAAAACCTCTTGAATTTTCAGCAGCAGTGCATCCGTGTAGCTGTTTATTGCAATTCTAATGGTCAAGTAGCTTTATACAGTATATAAAAAAAGTAAAATCTATTTATTTTTGCTGATATTGTTGAATCAGATTTCTTCAGATAGGCATTTTACTCTCATCCTATACCAGTGGTGGGCAACCTGCAGCCTGCAAACCACATGCAGACCATTGGGTTTTATGTGTGGCCCACAAGCAATTTTGTTCACTGTTGCCCATATGCAGGATTACCAGATTCCACTGGTTTCTGTTTACATAGCTTTTTCCTACCAGTATCACAAAAGCGACACGCATGCAATGCAAGGGCATGTGAAGTGAGGTGTATGCTGACTGCACACAACATTGACTGTGGGAGCCGTGTACACCCTCTGTATCCAATCAAAGCATTGCTATGCTTCAACTGGCACATTCCACATATTCTAAGTATGCAAATACAGTTAGCAGAACTAACCTATCTTGGGAGATTGTCATAACCAAAACAATCTATGGCCCACTCATGTGGTCGACTCACAAACCTAGGCGGCCCATCACTGTCCTATACTGATTGCCTACATTTATTTCAGTGAAAGCTGCCCTACTTTCCCAAACACTGGCCCAGGTTTTCAAAGAAAGAATTTTAACTTGAACCCAAAGTTTGTATATGTGCCCGCCGCCCGCGTCTCCCTGGTCTGCTGGGGGGGAAGTGCCCCCCGTGCCACCGGAGGCGGCGACAGTGGGGGAGGCACCCCGCACTAGCGGCCCCCCCCCGGTTCGTAACTAGGGGTCCGACTTAAGTCAGACCCACGTAATCTGGAGTCTGCCTGTAATTAAAAAAACCCAACACACCTTTGATTTCTTATCAAGCCCAGTGTAAATAATTATTACCTGTGGTGGGTGCAGGGACGAGCAATCACTCTGCATAGCTCTCTGATAAAGTGGGCAAACCTTATGAGCTTCTTCTTTCTATGTAAAACTTTTACTCAAAGTAAGATGGATTTATTTTGGTTCCTATTGGGGGTTGGTTACTTGGGTGCTGAATCCTTATAGCTGAGCCCTCATGGAGCTAAACCGGTTCATTGTCTGCATTGCTCTGCAGGGAGGCGGTTATCCCAACTCTGAATTGGCTGGGGGAGATCAGAAGATTTGGCCTAGCAGAATAGGGTGATGGTGAGCCTCAAGAAGCAGGAAGAGGCGCATCAGTGGCATGATCAGCTCACCATGGGACAATCCCAAGAGGACTTTTGTGATTCAACCCATCACAGTTCTCATCTGTAATATGGAGCTACTTCCTTTTTTTCCATCCTTTCATTTTCTTTGACCCCAAGATCTTGACAGTAGGGACTATTTTCTAGGTACATAGTCCTTAACACAAAAAGAGTCCCAGTCTCAGTTGTGGTTTCTAATACTGTCAAACATTTAGTTTGCATTTGTTTAAGCATAAGATTGCATTTCTACTTATTTTAACTGATGGGAACAATGCAAAGAATTATATTCTTCTCCTAATCACAACAGTTGAATGCTGTTAGTTCATTGGATGAAAATCTCTAGATTCTATGGTATGTCATTTTTATTGTATGACCCATATGATCCCCACTAGTAGAACGTCCTTTTTCAGAAATTTCACCAGAATTCAGTGGTCTTCAAGGGACAGTCTAAGTTTGCTTCATCAGATTAACCTCTTAAAAAAAAAAAAAAAAAAAAAAAAAAAAAAGTAGTGGAAAAGAGCTGCTGGACCCAGTGCATGCAAAGACTGAGCAAGCCCAGCTCAGTCTCAGCATGTGCCGGGTCCAGGAGTTACCCCTGCTGAGGCTCTGCAATTTAAACGTAGTAGGAGCCAGGCTACTTGTGTGTCCAGCTCTTAGTACATATGAACGGCAGAGCTGCAGTCGGGTTAGCTCCTTCTGAGTGCCTTTCCTTATTGACTAATCATGTAGTCGATACAAATAGTATTGACTACATGATTACTCAGTTACCCACTTCTTACCATCCTTAATCTGTACTTCAATGCAAGATTATCTGACTTCAAGTAAACATGTATGCAGAACTATTACAAATACTGGATCACAGTGCAACATGTTCAAGATACATTTGTTGCCTGTGTTTTTCCAGAATTTTCATCAGTAGCAATTACATGCACAAAAAGTTAAGACCAGCTTTTACTTTATTTCAAATACATTACTTAAAATTTCTCCCAAGCAGTGTTCCTGAGTTATCCTTAAGGATATGAAGCAATGCAAAGAATTGGGTACTATCATTTATTTACAACTATACTGCTGTCATTTATTTGAAAATTTGTACTTACTTCAAACTCATTCCCAATACATACACAGCACCTAGAGAATTTCTATACAGAAAGGACATTTTAAAACATAAAATATATTTCTGCTGAGTTCAAGCTTGTTCAATCAGAAAATAAATAGTTCAAAGACAAGGCATAATGCTGAAATACTGAGATGATTACATTAGATGAGATTATTTAAGTGTACCAGCATTATAAGTAGATATTATCTTCCTGAGAAAGGTTAGTTTTATCTTTATTTGTGATTATGTTAATATTTTCTAGCTTCATAAAATCCTTATACAGTTAGCATTTTGTGACGTGCTGTTCATTATAAAACACACCTTTAGGAACACGATGATCTAACAATTTCACTATTGCCAGAGTAGAAGTATTCCATTATAAATCCCTAGTTTGGGGGTGGCTTACTATATTGAGAGTATGAAAATTAATTAGGCAGAAACTCAGCACAAAGGTTATTGTCCAACAGAGGATTTTTTTTTTAGTCCCACATATTTTAAATGTGTTAAACTGTTCATAGTGATAGAGTAGTCAAAAACAGTTCAGCTAAATCAATTGTTTTGGCTGCATATGCTGTGAAAGGAAGTACTGAGTATTCTAGTTCATGATACCATCTACATGTTTTAGCTACTAGACTATTTCTTGTTTTTTAAATTTATCCTATACAAACTAACTTGGCTATCCCCTGAAACTTAAAAAAAAAAAAAAAAAAGTATCAGAAAGGGCTTTTAAAGTATGTGGGAAAGTAGAAGATAAGGCATTTCAGCATTTTTTTAAAAATTAAGAGCAGATCATATACCTTTGTTTTATCGGTATGTCATTTAATCATATCAAAGCAGCACACAACAACCCCAATTAGGGTCCTGGCTCCATTGTGGTAGATGCAGGTCTAACCTCCCTGGGCCAGCACCCTCGGGGCCTCACCGTCCTGGATGAGGGAATTTTCTGGACAACAGGAGGACCCCTGACACCAGCCTCTCAGCCTGCTGCCCCTTCCCATTGCCAGATCCTTTGACCGGGCTGGGCTGTCTGCTGGCCAGCCCCAGCCCTACTGCTGGCCTGGTGTCATACTGCCCAATCAGGTTGCAGCAATCCCAGCCCCGCTGCCGGATGGCACAAGGCCCTAGCCGTGCTGATTCTGCCAGGCTGCTGTGGTCCTGGCCAGCTTTCTCTCCTGGGCTCCTGCAGCCACAGCCTCAGTCCTTCTGCCACCACTGCCCCACCATCACCTCTCAGGCTGCAGTGGCCCCAGCCAAGCTTCCTCTCCTTGGATGCTGTGGTCCCAGATTGCACTCTTCTGCTGCCCAGATTGGTAGCCGTGGGGCCACAGCAGGTCTCGCAGGGCTATTGGCCGTCCTGCTCTGAGAATCTCTCATCCAGGAACATCTGTGGTCATGCTGGACCACAGATGTTGCCAGACCAAAGAGGTGCAACCTGTACTCAACAAACATGTAAGAAGTGGAGCCATTTACAAGAAGCTTAACATTTTAGATCAAATTGATTAAAACACTTAACTCTCCCACATGTACTTCAACACCAGAATGAACTTCAGAGTTGAGAGAGCTCTGCAAATCTGCAGATATACACATATCAAATTTGCAAATTGATGTGGATCCAGATTTAATATCTAGAAGCCACATATTTGTAAGGTATCTACTTTATAGCCATGAACGTGGATATCCGTGGACCAAGTCTGCAGATTGGATGCCTTACCCAGATACATTTCACACAAGAGGGAGTTTTTAAAGAGTCAAGCAGCTCAAGATGAGCCTTTTATTTCCCAAGGGTCTTTTCCCTCCTCCCACTCTCCTATGAGAGTGGGATGGATGTCACCAAAGCTCCTCTTACTCTGCCCATCCCCAGTAGCACTCAGAAAAATCTGAGAAGGAGAAAACATGAGGCTGGAAGCTGGGCTTGAACTGATGTGTGAGTGTGGGGAGAGAACTAATTTCTGGGCAGGAGATGGGCAAGAGCTCGTGCAACAGGGGCCAAAAATCAAATTTCTTAAAAATATTGGAAAGTGGGCAATACTAAATTGTCTCTGACACTAAGTGGTGGAGTTAAAGAATATTAGAAAACATTAAAAAGTCAAATTTTTCTCATGATTTTGTGAGGGCTGATTCATGATTTTGTTATTAAGAGGGTCCCGACTCACGACTTTCATTTCTTGAGCTGGGCAACACCGTAAAAGTCAAACTTGTGTTACCACATATGTATGTCATTTCTATTATTTCACACGAATAATCCATCTTCTTTAAACTAGGCAACATCAATAAGATCGCAAATACAAAAAAGTTAGGAAATGCCAGGATTAACATGCCTGTGCAACTGCTTATGTGACCTCGCTGTGTATATACACATTATGATAAAATACTAAATTATAAAATCCCACACTGCATCCAACTATGTGGTTTCCTAGATTTTTTTAAAAAGTTTGTTTTCAATTCGTATAATATTGACATCCAGATGATCAGCAGGATTCAAACCTTTAGCTCCATTGCATAAACCTGTGTCATTTGAGCAAAGAGACTAACTAATAGTTAAAATAGGTTTTCATCTTCTACTACAGCAGCTGTGCTGCTATATGGACTTCTGTATAGCTGCTCCATGAACAGCAGGAGATAACTCTCCTGTCAGCATAATTAAGCCATCCCTAAGGAGCAGCAGTAGCTGTGTCAGCCAGAGGGAGTCTCGCACTGACATAGCACTCTCCACACTGGCATTTTTAATCGGTTAAACTTTTGTCAGACAGGAATATGTTTTTTTTCCCCCACATCCCTGACCAATAAAAGCACTAGTGTAGACAAAGCCTGGTTCTCAGTTTCAGTTTCCTACATCAATCACTCAGTACTAGTCTCCTCCAGGTCTTCATCTTGTGACAATCTCTCCCAGCTCCTCATACCCGTGGCTCCCTCTTTCTTTGTTTCAAGCACACCCAATATGAACAGAATCTTAATTTGCAAAACACTAAAAATTAAGTTGATTATAAGTTCTCTATTCAGAAATGGAGGAAGAATGTACATGTGAAGCAGTCATTTATGTTATCTCCCATGCATCACTGTTAGAACACCCTGAAATATAGAGATTATAAAATGGAACGGATAAAGAAATATTAATGGAACCTTTGTGCAACGTGATACATATAAATCGAGTATCCAATGCATTTTTGATTGATAATAAACATGAAAATAAGCTTTTTAAAATAAAACATCTATATTTCAAGTATCAAGATATGGGAAAGCCCACGACAGAGTAGTTCACATCCCTATTATCAAGTATAAAATCTTGTGTAGTAAACTAGTCAACTATCTGATAAGCAAATGCTTATTGGATAGTTGACACACTAGTCGACTAGTCGCTTCCCCCACCCTATTAGAAAGAGGTAGCAAGGGCAGGGAGAGGGATGATTCAAAGCGGTAGCGCAACGTGGAACCTGGAGTCAGATGTCAGACTCCCCACAGCGTTTTAAAGTGGCAGCGCCACATGGAGCCTGGGGTCAGCTGGCTGCAAGCTGCACGCAGTGTTTCAAAGCAGTAGCGCAACATGGAGCCCAGGGTCCTGCCTTGGCTCCATGCAGTGCTGCCACTTTGAAACACCTTCTCCCCTTCTTTCCCTTCCCCTTGCTGCCTCTGATAGAAAGAGGCAACAAGGGGGAGGGGGAAAGCGATGCAAATTGCATCAACTATTTGATAAGCCAATTAATCTAAATTTAACATCCCTACCTCATAACGCATGAGCTATACAGCCATATTCATAAATCACAGACTTTATTATGCCTATATTGGGAATGTAAAGGGTTTGCCACTTACCCAGTAAGCATCACCCTTACTGGCATGTTTACCAGGGTAATCCGTTAACTGGCAGCCCAGCCAGTCTGGAGCGGGAGGCTGCTCCAGCTTGCTTGGGCCCACCACGCTATGCCATGGATGAGAGGCCAGTCCGGGACCAGCCCCGCATTGCATCATGGACAGGGGCCACTCCAGCCCAGTCAGGCCTGCGGGATCCTGGTTAACCAGTTAAACATAATATTAAACCAGTTAACGTTATTTTACATCCCTAGTCTATATTAAAATTAATGTGGGTTAAGTCATTCCAGTCTCATGAGAGATGTGATTATATTAAAGTTTCCCTTTTAAAAGGCAAAAAGTATATTATTTTTGTCAGAGATGGTAACAATGAAGGAGGTGGTAACTAATATTTCAAGTACCTGCACAAAACAAAGCAGAGATACTGTTTCTCTTCATCTTGTCATTACAGTGCACAAATTTAACCAAATATTTACTGTTAAAGCAGCACCTATTGTATCACCACAGAATAAGAAATGTGGTTTTTAACAGTGGTCACTACATTATCTAGAGTTAGCAGTAGTTACAACATAGGTAGACAGGGAGGAAGAGAAGAAAACAAAGTAGGTAGGTGTGATGATTAGGGAACGTATTTTTAAAAAGCTTTACTATCATTATTCAAATTGGCAGTCATTTTGAAAAAGACAGAAAAATTTAATTTACAGAAGTCAGTGCATTAGAAAACCCATAAGTTTAATAAGAACACTTTCTGAACAACCAACACTTCCTGGAATGTCTTTTGAAAAAAATGTCTTTAGAAAGAAAGCAAACAAGTCCAGAAATGTTTTTAAACTTGTTATTGATAATATAACAGCAGTAAATTAAATTAAAATAAAATTACAAGTAAAGAGTTACTTTAAAAAGATCAACTAATATTAATAAGGCATCCATTAAACTGAATATAGTCTTTTACATTTCTTTTAATCATGTATTCATTCTTTCCTGTCAGCCAATTCAGAACTCTACTGCTCGTTATTCCTGAATACACAAGATGTTTTAAATGCAACACTTGTTAAATTAAATAAAACTTTATAATATTTGTGACTCACCTGCAGTGAAATCTCTATTCAAATCTATAAATGCATGAGAATGTGGTATGTACATTTTACTCTTCATATCCATTGCAGGATGCCATGATAAATTCCTGAGACAGAAAGAAAACAAAGCTATTCTTATGTGTTTACAATTTAGGGCTTGTCAACCTGGACAGTATCCTCTTAAAAAGACATTATTTCTAGCTTTTTGTAGCAATATTTCACTAATATCCAGTTTTATTATAGGCCTCATAATATACTGAGTAATTCTTGACAACATTTACATAACATGCTGCCAATGCCATAGCTTACGTGGTACTTTTAAATTTGTTGCTTATAATACCTGGCTATCTAAACAATCTTGATTCAGACTAAGCAAAGAATTACAAATATCTAAAAGAAATGGAGCACAGTTTCAGCAGTTATACCATTTTTTTAAAAATACTTTTATTGCTCTCATATCCTGTTTTAATTAAATTATTTTGTCAATCTTACCTTGATGGCATTTCTGAAAAATCAACAAAAATAGAAATAAGCATGCTGTTTAAAGCAGTTTATGCCTTCTATTACCTCAGAGAAGTAGTCGTGTTATGTTTAAGCAAATCTGTTTGTCTAAAGAACTGGAGTTTCCACAGAATAATTAATATAGCTTAATTAAGCAATACACCTGATAGCTACTACAATATCTATGTAGTAAAATATTGTAAGTATTCTGAGGCAGGTAAGAGTACTCTGCATAAGAATCCTTAACAAGAAATGTAATGGGATTCACTGCACTACCAAGAAGCCTTCCAGGTAACTGAGGAGCCACTGATTTCAAAATTAGTAGATTTGCTAATTGTAATGTTCATTTATTTTAAAATTTCTCATATAGAATTATGACTATCTTACAACAACACTAATGCAATGCTTCACTAAAAATGAGGCAGTCAAACAGTATTTTACAGCCATGAGTGATGAAAGCACAGTGAATAAGGAGATCTGCATTTTGGTCCTAGATCTGTCAGAATTCCTTGGTTATCTTAGTCACATCACAACCTTTATGTTCTACAGTTTAATTTCTAAAATGGGGATAATCCTTAACTAGCTCCCAGCCAGCAGTGTTGAGCAGTTTCATTAACTAATCTTTATCAACTGCTTGAGGAGTCTCATGTGAAATTGGGCTATAAAAGCAAAGTATAATTATATCTCCAAATGATTATAGTGCTCTTTATTTGAAATCTATTCTATTTGTTGTTGAGAAATATTAAGTTTTTCATAACAATTTTAGAAAGTCTCTCAGTCTACCACAGTTAAGATTAAAAGCCAAAATGTAAAGCAATTAAGCAGCTGTGTTAAATTGGTAGTTATAAACAGAAGAGCGACATATATCCAAATTGTATAACATTTGTCATTATGACATCCTTTTATAATTGCTTAACTCTGCCTCGGGATATTAATTTTAGAATTTCAACAAAAAGAGTTCAGAGAGCATAAGCTACAGTAAACCACTATCTGCACAGTAGCTCTTGTTAGTAGCTTGCACCCTTAATTTACCAATTCTCTACATGCACTGTACATCCTCCCTTGCTCTGCAGCGGCCACACAAATACAACCAATCCTCCTTCCCTGATCCTGAGTAAAAGGTACACCATGAGTTGAACATCTTTTCTTTTACCAAGTGGTTATAATAATTCTCTACACTCAGAAGACACACTCTTTATTAACCAAGTCCCCATATCACAGCCCTCTGAAGAAATCAAGTATTAGGTCTCTCTCAATTCTACCACATTTTATAGGCAAAATACAAGTTACACAAGACTTATTTTTGAAGGAGATGTGGAGAGAACCTGGTTCTCTAATATGAGGAACTCAAGTCTCTTTCACTTAGCCATACTAGACTGAATCCACTACACCTACATAGGTTGATTATGCAATCTGTAAAATGGAACTAGTTTTACCCAATTAACTAACTGGTGAAATTATATAACCCATACTGAAGTCAAATAATGGAGTTAACGGTAATAACAGATACATGAACAAGCTTAATTTTGTTAACTTTCTAGTTCTGAGTGCCTGTTGTGACAACTTTAGCATTCCTTTAACAGATTTTAGCATAGTTATATTAAAGTAGAATAAGAGGTTTCAAGAACAAAAAAGTTACCTTATGTGAATGGCTTTCAACTAATTTTAATCAGATATTGTCAGTTTAATTATTGGAAATATTCAAAGAGACAAAGGGTATGTCTACATAGCAACATTATTTCAAAATAACTAGTGTTATTTTGAAATAACTTAGTCTGCGTCTACACAGCAGGTGGTTATTTCGAAATAATGTCGAAATGCTGTCTAGGTGGAGGACTTCTTACTCCGACTCCTGTAACCCTCATTGTACGAGTAAAGGAAGTCGGACGAAGAGTGCTCTATTTCGAAAAAGTGTTGTGTAGACGCTCCCAATTTCAATTTCAAAATAAGCTTGGAACAGCCAATTCTGGGATCCACAAGAGAAGATGCAATTCATGATTCAGTCCTAAGTGGAGCACAGCATCTGGTCAAAAGATGAATATAGCTGAACTGCTTGGTAATAGTGATCATAATATAATTAAATTTAACATCACTGTGATGGAGAAAATACCACAGCTGTCCAACACTGTTGTATCTAATTTCAAAAAGGAGGACTACATGAAAATTAGGAAGTGAAATTATTCAAATCACCTCCCAGATTCACCTATCTTCTTCAATCTATAAGGATGATTTTGTATTTGTATAGCTACTCTGGTGGTAACAGTTACAAATCAGAGCAAAGGTGATCCACTATTCTTCAAGGTCAGATAAATATAATAAAAAGAGAAAAAAAAGACTACATATACTGAAATGTTTTGATGAAAATATAGTGTTTATGTCAATCTTCTAAAAAGCTGCTCTACCCACAGATCATACTTCTTTCAAGTGGAAAAACTACAAAGAAATAATTCAACATAACTAGAGAAAATAACTGCTCTTCATTGCATTTCTGCTCTTTCATGATGCAGTTTGTTTAATTAGGCAGACTTATTTCCAAGTATTTATTAAAATGTCCACATTACTATCCTGGGTCATGTTTTCCATCAAAGAAATATACAAAAATATGTTCATGCTTTCAAGTTCCAGCATGACAAGCCTTTGAAAGGACAGTGTTTGAAAAATGAGCTTTTTTCATATACACAAAAGTCTTAACTTTTATACTTGGTAAAAATCCAACTCCATGTATTTCTGACAATGTATGAAGGATTTTAGTAGTGATGTAGTTATTTCAAAAGCTCTAATTAGATTTTCCCCAAAACCCAATATAGGTTTCATTTTCTAGAAATATATAATTAAAAGATCAACATATATCAGTATCCAAAGAGCATCTCCTACAGATTTAAGATTTAATTATGAAACTTTGAAACAAAAATATCAACCTGCCCAATTAAAAACAAACATATACTGAAATTATATTCCAGAACATTTACTTCTAGAGAACTATAAAACAAGTAAGAAAATGAAGAACTGCTGAAATTTCCATTAAAAGCCTATGCATTTTCCATTTAAAAAACTGAACATTTGGAGCTGTAAGAAAATAGAACAAAACTATATTTTCCAAACATTATCACATATGGATTATATTATGACCTATAACATTCAACCTTCTTTTGAGCTATTAATATATTTCCTTATATCAGTAAATTATTATAAATATTTCTTCAAAGAACATTAACTGTGCTGTTCTCCTAGAAAGCTGATAAAATCTTTCAATATAATCACTGCAAGGTTAGACTTACTGTCATGAATATCCTGGGAGAGTTTGCAGGCATTGTTCCATGCATCACATATTTAAATAAAAGTCATCTTGATAAAATTCAAGTGGAGATTAATGGCCATCACTCTTAGAAGTGCATAAGAACTTCCAATTATACATTTGCAAGATTTAAAAATAAAAATAAAAATATTGTTTCCAGTCGTATATGGTAATTCTTTGTTTATTTTTTTTTTAAAAAAAGAGGTATAAGCCTTCAAATAACCCTCTAATAAAGGGAAATGTTCTTATTGTAAATGGTATTGAAATGAAGCTACTAGTAAATGCGTTACAGATTTGCTGATTTACAGACTCTCGTGGTCTGTCTCTGACAACAATTTACCAGATTAGTATCAAGAATAAAAAAATCTTTAATTAAACATTGCTTAAGGTCCAGGAAGATATAAGTTAGAAAAGCTGATGTTCTGTTTCTATGGAAACAGAGGTATAATCTGATTGACTTCTCTAGTTCTAATGGGTTTCTCTTGACACAACCGCTAAAAAATGCCCCAGGGAAATTCAAACACTTCACAACAAACCATTTCTTTTAAAGTGATGAACATCAGTTTTGATTACACTCTTCCTCTCTGCCCCCCCAAAATCCCAGCTATCAGAGACTAACAATCTAGATTTATATGTAGCAAACATCATTGCACATTTTCTCATTAGTACAAAGTACTAAATAGATAATACTACAAGTACTAGTTAAAACAGTAGTTTCCAAACTTTTCGGCATCACACCTCCTTCTTGATTTTTGAGAAACCCTCATGCCCCCCGCCAATAACAGCAAAACTTGTTGAGGGGAGGAAAAAAAAAAGGGGGGGGGGGAAACTGACCAGGGCCAAAAAACAAAAATAGCAGCACAAATTAGGGGGGAGGATTGATCGGGGTGGGGTGGGTGTGTGTGTGTGCGGGGGGAGAAGGCCCCCACCTTCTCCCTGGAATTCGGGAATTTCTTCATGCCCACCAGTTTGAAAACCTATGAGTTAAAAGGTGCAACCTATGAGTTAAAAGGTGTATTCTGAGACTCAAAACTACTATTCATTATTTGGAATTTAATTTAAGCAGATGTTACTAAAAAACAGAGCTGTAAAGAGGAAAAGGGGGATATACCAGTACAATGATTTAACAGTAATGCACAGTTGATCTGAGAGCACAGTCCTACAGGGTAACTTGCCCTGACTGCCTAATGAAATTGATAGAAATTGAAATGACTCAATATTACAGATGACCAAACCTAAAGATACACATATTAGTACATGAGTACCTAAATCAAAGTGCTCACATAGATTTGTAAAGACAACCAAATTTGAAATTTGTTTCAGCCTTTTTCTTTTTAAAGGTTTTGAAATGTTTTCACAGCTAATCTAGCTGTGAAAGTGTGAAATGTATTCACTTCTACTTTTACAAACCAAGCTGCTATCTATGTTCAGATTCTAGAGTCTTATTTAGCAGGGTTTTTTTTCCCCTTCACTGGTAATAAGTCAGGCCAGGGAGGTATATTCTCTGCACAGGGAAGCAACGTAACAGGGGGAGAATACAGTTTGATTTTCCAATGTTTACCAATTCATATCAATTAAAAGAAAAGGAAAGAGTGTAAATTCTGAGTTGCAGCATAATTGCCTAATACAGAGATCCCTATTCTATAAAGAAGTGGTGGGCAACCTATGACCTATCAGGGTTCTGTGTGTGGTCCATAAGACCTTTTGTTTGCCGCTGCCCAAATGCAGAATTGCCAGATTCTGATGGTATTACTCAAATGACATGCATGTAAACAGGGATGAGATACCTTTTTTGGGCCCAGGGCTGCTGACCCACAAAAAAAAAAAAAAAAATCTGTTGGGGGCCACATACAAGTCAGAAACAAAACAAAACCCGATGTAAAGCTGGGTCACCGGAAGTGCGATGCATGCTGACTGCACACAATGTTGACCCTGAGAGCAGTGAAGATGAAAGCACATGGTTTCACTGGCACATCCTGCAAATTCTAAGTAGTTAGCATAACTACCCTATCCTGGGAGACAATCTTGTGGCCCACTGAAATGAAAGAGGGCCACTTAAGTGGCCCACTCACTAGCCTCGGTTGACCATCGCTGCTATACAAAATTCAGACTTTCTATCTTCAATTATGTTCCTCTATCTAGAAACCAAAAAGTATGTTTCACATACAATTTGCTAAAAATTATGATATGTATGCACTATATACCCTACTTAATTATTCATAGAAGGGTCATATTAGTAACTCAGAATGACTTCAATTTTTATCCCTGGAAAGTTCAAGTAGGTGTTACCAGCTGAAGTGATCTTTTTCTTCTCCAAGTAGGATTCATAGCACTTTTCAAGTGTGAAAAATTTGTGAACTGCTCCTCCATTGTGTGAAGTTGCAGAACCAGGACCATGTTTAAATTATCTGATAGCATATACTGTGCCAAAAAGGATTTTGCTCTAAATTCCGAAAGAAAAATACTGCAGTTCTTTACTATTAGTTTTCTTAGCTAAGTTCACATTCTAACTTCTCCTATATGAAATGTATTGTTAATACTGTCTCTAATTGATGTAGATGCATGTTCTTTTACACTGTTTTAATGTACAGGCAGTCCCCGAGTTACGCGGATCCGACTTATGTCGGATCCGCACTTACGAACTGGGCTTTCTTACCCCGGAGCTTGCAGGCAGCGGGACCGCCCAGAGCGCAGCCGTCCCGCCACCTCGACCTCCGGGGCGAGAAAAGCTGCTCCGGGTGCCGCACCTCCGCCTCCCGGCTTTGGACCAGGTGTCCCTGGTCTGCTGGAGACGGTCCCCAGCAGACCAGAGGCACCGGGAGCAAAGCGGCAGCGGCGGCGGAGGCCCGCGCCTCTGAGGCTTTGCCAGAGCAAAGCCTCAGAGGTGCGGCACCCCACTGCCGCTGCGGTTTTGCTCCCCGCGTCCCTGGTCTTCTGGGGGGGCGGGGGGCGCAGCTAGTGCCCCCCCCCGCAGACCAGGGAGACGTGGAGCAAAGCCCCGGTCCTGTGGTAGAGCAGGTGGGGCGCTGCCGGTTGGTCCCGCAGCACCGCTCCTTGGTGCTACTGGACCAACCCAGCAGCACCCCAGCTGCTCTGCCCCAAGCGTCCCAAGTCAGCCGCTGCTGAAACTGACCAGTGGCTAACTACAGGAAGCCCCTGCCCCGGGCTTCCTGGAATCAGCCGCTGATCAGTTTCAGCAGCAGCTGACTTGGGGATGCCTGGGGTTCTTAAGTTGAATCTGTATGCAAGTCAGAACTGGCGTCCAGATTCAGCCGCTGTTGAAACTGATCAGTTTCAGCAGTGGCTGAATCTGGACGCCAGTTCCGACTTGCATACAGATTCAACTTAAGAACAAACCTACAGTTCCTATCTTGTACGTAATCCGGGGATTGCCTGTATTAGCCAAGTCTACAACGTATTTGAAGCACCTCAACAAAAGTCCTTGGCTTTAGGTATAACCAGAAATCGCAGACAATTTTTACATCTTCATTCCAGAATTCACTAGCAAGTACTGTATTAAAATCAGCTTTTGCTGAAAAAGTTTGATATTCTGTTCCACTGTTCTTGAAAACTGCAGTTATACCGATACAAGAAAGCTTTTATTTTCTCACTGCTGCTCTAATTCTGAAGAAAAATGCATCTCTCTTCCTTGCTAGATATCTGCTTCCTTTAGGATAGATCCTTTTTCAGGTATCTAAAAGGCTGTCATAAAGAGGAGGGAGAAAACTTGTTCATCTTGGCCTCTGAGGATAGAACAAGAAGCAATGGGCTTAAACCGCAGCAAGGGAAGTTTAGGTTGGACATTAGGAAAAAGTTCCTAACTGTCAGGGTGGTCAAACTCTGGAATAAATTGCCCAGGGAGGTTGTGGAATCCCCATCTCTGGAGATATTTAAGAGTAGATTAAGATAAATGTCTATCAGGGATGGTCTAGACAGTATTTGGTCCTGCAATGGGGGCAGGGGACTGGACTCGATGACCTCTCGAGGTCCCTTCCAGTCCTAGTATTCTCTCATTTTATGATCTTCACTTACAGCTAGGAGTATGTTTCCCAGGCTGAGATGTAATACTTGAAATAGCTCTTATAGAACTAGAGTAAAAATCTGTGTTATCCAGCTCACCTGGGGATTAGGGCATGCTGCTGGTCACCTAAAAATTCTGGTTATCTGAGGGGCAGCAGGCAGGAGTCATGCAGGGCCTATGGGGGCGGGGAGGCGCCATGTGAGCCATGCGGGGGTCGGGATGTGGCCTGTTGGGGGGGGGGGGGCACGAACCACGGGGGGGTGGGCCGAGATGCAGCCTGGGAAGGGGTGTGTGTGGTAGCGGGGGGGTGGGAGATTGAGATGACTGGGGTGGCCTGCGGGGGGGGAGATGGGGGGAGGAGGAGGAGCTGTGGTGGGCTAGGCTGTCGGGGTTGCTAGGAGCCGTTGCAGAAGCCAAGATGCTTGCTTCCGGCTGCCGTTTGCCTCTCCCCCAGATACATGCTGAACACTTGTCTGAGGAGCACTTAAAGGGCCAGTTTCCTTTTTTTTGTTTTGCTTTTCCCGGCATCAGAAATTTGCCAGTTTCTACAGTTTCTGGATGCTTAAGTTCCAGATAATGCAGGTTTTACCGTAGCACACTAAATATAGAGGATAGCAGGGAGGAATGGGAAAGGAAGAAAGAAGCTAGTTATCCCAAATAGCTTTTGAAATAACCACCCCTGAATTCATGAGGAATAACGCCTGTTTAGAAATTGCTAGTTTGAAATAGGGTTAGCATGGACACTCATCTGCTGTTATTTCAAAGTACAGTAAAACTCCATTGGCCCGGCATCTGATGGTCCAGCACCATCTGGAACCCGGAAGTGCAGCCAGACCATTGGAGCTACTCTGCCCCCGGCTTCCCCAATTCAGTCGCTGCTGAAACTGACCAGCGGCTGAATCGCGGATGCCGGGAGCAGAGCAGCTGGGGTGCTGCCTGGTAGGTCCCATAGCGCTGCCCCTCTGGGCTGTGGGACCAACCTGGTAGTACCCCAGGTGTCCCCATTCAGCCGCTGCTGAAACTGACCAGCAGCTGACTCCGGGAAGCCTGGGGCAGAGCAGCTCTGCCTCGGGCTTCCTAGAATCAGCCACTGATCCATTTCAGTAGCAGCTGACTTGGGGACGCCTGGAGCAGAGCAGCTGGGGTGCTGTCGGGTTTGTCCAGTAGCACCTCCCCTCGGCGCTGCAGGACCAACCTGGCAGCACCCCAGCTGCTCTGCCCCAGGCGTCCCCAAGAGCAGCTGGGGTGCTGCCGGGTTGGTCTGGCAGCGCCAAGGTGCGGCGCTATCAGACCAACCCGGCAGCACTCCAGCTGCTCTGCTGCAGGCGTCCCCGATTCAGCCGCTGCTGAAACT